>NC_133871.1:23888955-24253948 GCF_044706935.1 Curcuma longa
TCATAAATATAGAGTTTTGATATGCCGCGTGACACCCCGTCCGTGACCCCACTTCTCCTCCGACGTTCGCCGCTTCTTCGCCACTGTTCACCGTCGTCCGGCCACCAACGGCCGCCGGACCGGATGCGTTGGAAGGCCAACTCGCCGGCGCTCCGGTCGGATTGTGGCCGAAATCCGGCCGAAATCCGGCCAGAAACGCGACAGAGCTACTGTTGGGCGTTTCCGGCCGGATTCCGGCCGAATCACGGCCGGAGACCGGCCGCGGTCGACGCGCCCGGTGCCGGCACGCACTAAAACGTTACCTACATTTTGATGTTTTCGAGGAATCGTCCGCTCTTCACACTAAACACACACTTGTTGAAATTCAGTTTGAGACCATACTATCGCAAAGTAGAGCACATCTCGTTGATGTCCTCCAGTAGAGTCTCGGCTCGCGCAGACTTAATTAAGACGTCATCCACATATACCTCGACATTGTCCCAAATTTGATACCTAAAACTTGGTCCATGAGTCATTGATAAATGGCGTCTGTATTCTTGAATTTCGAAAGGCATAACTTTATAATAAAAGTTTCGTCGGATGTGATGAAGCTAACCTTTTCTTGATCTTCAACAACAGAGAGATATGGTGATAATCCTAGTAAGCGTCGAGTATGCAGATGAGTTCACAATTATTTGTGGAATCAACCAACTGATTGATTTGGGATAACGGGTAGCAATCCTTGGGGCAGACCTATTGAGGTCCCGGAAGTTGATGCAAACTCTCCATTTGTTTTCCAGTTTTGGGACCACAAGTTGGCTAACCAAGAGGGGGAACTGCACGTCTCGGATAGTCCCACCCTCCAGCAATTTGGTTACTTCTTCGTGAATGACTCGGTCCTGCGTCGGTGCAAAACACCGCTTCTTCTATCACACTGGTCAGGATCCCGAGAGGATATTGAGACGGTGCTCCATGATGCTCGGGGATATTCCCGTAACTTCCAGAGGTGACCAGGCAAAGACATCGTTGTTTCTAACAAGGCAGATCAGCTGCTCTTTAAGTTCAGAGGCCAGGTTCGATGCAATTTGTGGGACACGATCAGATCGGCCTAGTACGATCTGCACTTATTCTTTCTTGCAGGCTGATGGTGAGGGGGGTGTTTCATGGTGGGATTGTATGTCTCCTCTTGGATAGTCCATGCTTTTTTAAGGCCGGACTAGACCACGTCAACATAGCATCGATGGTCGATGTCGTAGTCTCCAGTGACCATTCCAACTTGGTCAGCAACAGAGAACTTGTTCTTCTAATGGAAAGTGGGCACCATAGCTCGGAAGGAGCTAAGAGCCAGTCTTCCCAGTATGAGGTTGTAGGAGGAAGGACATCCACTACTGCGAAGATGACACTTCGAGTGTGCCGGAGAGGTTCCTCCCCTAAAGACAGGGGTAAAGTGATTTGCCCTAGCGGTTGTACCTCGTGCCTTGAGAATCTGAATAAGTTGGTGGACATGGGTCGAAGTTCTTGTCGATCAATCTGCCTTCGATCAAAAGCGTTATTATATAACACATTGACTGAGCTGCCCGTGTCGACAAAGACCCGAGCCACATTATAGTTAGCAATAGTGGTCTGGATCATCAAGGCGTCGTAATGAGGGGTGGACACTCCTTCCAAATCTTGAACAAGGTTAGTGAGACCAAGGATAACGGTGAAGTAAGTATTTACATATTATAGTTATTTGGTATAAAATAATACTTTTTATGTTTTATTTTTTGATGTAGGAAAAGAAGAAGTATGGAAGGATCAGAAAGTTGAACAGAAAGTATATGTCGAGGACAATGATATTTTTTATATCTAGTCATTGTTTTGAGACTTTGATATGAGATGTTTTGAATTGGATATATTTGATGTGTTCTTGGATATGTTTAATTTGTTTGTTTTAACTTGTACTATGATGACTTGTTCGTTTAAAATGATGTTGGAATGTTTGTTTGTTTTAAATGATGTTGGATTATATTGTTAAATGTGGATTAGTATTGTGTTGGATTGATTGAGGATTGCTTTAGAATGTTGGAGTTAAGTATTGTTTATAGGTAAACATGGTTGGAGAATGAAATAGGGTTGGTTGTTTATGTAAACATGATTGGAGAATGAAACAAGGTGGTTGCTGGGAAAAATATTGCTTTTTGCGACGAATTTTGTGACGAATATTGTTTTGTTGCAAAGTTATTGTAATTACATTGTATATGAAACTTTGGCGATAAAATAATTTTTCATCGCAAATTGGTGACGAAAAAGGCTTATCTTTCATCGCCAAATTGGTGACACAAATAGGCTTTCATCACCAATTTGACAACGAAATAATTTTTCGTCGCAGATTATCGATTAGTGATTTTTGCAATAAAAATAATTTTCATCATAAAGTTGCAACGAATTTGGTGACAAAAATGAAATTCATCACAAAAGTAGTGATGAATTTATATTTTTTCATCGCAGAATTTGGCAACGAGCTATTACCCACAAAAATTTTTTTGCCGCCAATTTCATCGCAAAATAATTTTGCAATGATTTTTTTAATTCATCATAAATTTCTTAGCAAAATATCTAAATTTTTGCAGTGTCACATTTAAGTCCAAAAATTAATCTAACCCGTGATATGTAATATAAATACGAAATTAGATACATGAACATATTAAAAACACAAGTATACGTGCCAAAATTTTGTATCAAAATGATGTTATCAATGCCTCAATTCGAGACTGAGTGAATTTGGCCCTAAAGAGGACAATTGCTGATGAACACCTTGGTCCAAGACTGAGTGAATTTAGACCCTAAAGAGAGCAATTACTGATGGATACCTTAGTCCGAGATCGAGTGAATTTGAACCATAAAGAGTGCAATTGATGATGGATGCCTCCGTCTGAGACTAAGTAAACTTTTGACTATGAAAAGGACAATTTCTTATAGGTGTCTCAGTCCAAGATCGAGTGTATTTAGGTCCTAAAGGGCAATTACTAATGGACGCCTCAGTCCGAGATCGAATAAATTTGGATCCTAAAAAGGGCAATTATTGATGGATGTCTCAGTTTGAGACTGAGTGAGTTTGGACCCTTAAGAGGGCTATTATTAATGGACGCCTCGGTCTGAGACTGAGTGAATTTAGACCTTAAAGAGAGTAATTGTTGATGGATGTCTCAGTTTGAGATCGAGCGAATTTGGATCCTGAAAAAGGCAATTGCTGATAAATGCTTTAGTTCAAGACCATGAATTTGAATCCTAAAAAAGATAATTGCTGATAGATGCCTTGGTCCAAGATCAAGTCAATTTGGACCCTAAAAAGGGCAATTGCTGATGGATGTCTCGGTCTGAGATTGAGTGAATTTGTTTAATCTGAGACCTAGTGAACTTGATTTTGTAAGGATACGAGAGTTAAAAAGATAGTCTTTTTATTGATAAAAAAGAGGGATATACGTAGAGTTTGAGTACTTGTGTGTAGTAAAATAAAATATAAAAGATACCCTATTGATGAGAGAGTACTAGATAATCGAACTTAGTTTTGATAATGACAAATGGTCAAAGTTAAATTTTTTATGATCTAACAAAGTTTGATCAAGTCTGCAAGTAGCACAATCAGGAAAATCCTAACTAGAGGTTAGGCAAGGTAAAATCCTAACTGGAGGTTAGGTAAAGAAAACACCTAACTGGAGGTTAGACAATATAATGTCCTAACTGAAGGTTAGAAAAGAAAGTATTAACAGATAAGGGACAGCAAGCGGGATCGACTTGATAGGATCAGAGAGGACTAGAGATCAAGTTGGACAAGAATTGAGGGTCGAGTGATCAAAGGTTAAGTAGGAAGCCCAAACGGGGTCTGGAGGACCAAAGTTTGGCAAGGCAAGCTCCTAGAGTGGAGTGGTTCTTCCAAAAGGAAGAACAGGTAAGAACAAGTTCTCGTTGAGAGCATCCTTAGGCGTCGATCCGACTAAGGGAATCATGTGAGTTCCAAGGTTAAGTTGGGACAGTCAAGAGACTGTCAAACTCATGCATTAAACTTTATATTATTGTGCTAACACTGTCTTATAGGATTTTTGTACTAACATCAGTTTTGTAAGATCGGTAGACCGATTGACTGGATCGGTATACTAAATAGGATCGATAAACCAATCAGTAGGTTCGATATATCGAACGTTGAGTCGACAGTCAAGTAGTCTAGTGTACTACTGTGGCATCTGATGTGGATGGGATGGCTGATGTGGCACCAGATAATGTCAAGCTCTGCTGACGTGGCAATGGATAACTATTGACACGACATTGGATAAATGTGAGGTCGCTAGTGTGGCATCAAGGATAAATTTTAGCCTACTGATGTGGCAGGAAAAGTATTATCAGGAACTGACGTGGTGAAAAGATTTTAGAGGATGGCTGGTTCAATAGACCGATCCAGGGGATCGATACACCGATGTGGAGTGATCTAGGAGATCAATACACTAATCAAGAGGACCGAGATCCGAATCCCAAGGCGATCGATATACCGATTAGGAGGATTGATAAACTGAGCAGGAGCTATAAAAAGAGCCTCCATAGAAGCCTTAGTACGACTATCAATCAACTCTCAAGTGCTTCCATTCTCATCTTGCTCTGAAAATGCTACCACTACGTCGAGAAGTTGTTCCAACAACCGTGCGTAAGCTCCATATTATATTCATTGTCGGTATTCTTGTATTATTTTTATATTTATCTTTGTACTTTATTTTCAAAAGGAACAGTAAACATGTAATTGTTCCTAGCCTTTGTAAAAGATGAGTCTCTTTCTCGTTGTGAGAAAGAGACTATTAGTGGATCGTCCATCAAAAGCGGTCAAGGATTGTGGACCTCGAAGAAGTAGCCGTAGGCTGTGAACCAAGTAAAAAATAAACTTATCTTTTGTGTATTTTTGAGTTCTTTGTTCTACTTTCCGCTGCTTAACTTTGAAATGAAAAACTTATTTTCAAAAATAAGTGAAAAAGTGACATGCGCTATTCATCTTTCCTCTAGCGCGCTTCTCGATCTTACATACTTGAGGTCCTTAGGCACATTAAGGTCGCAAGTGAACAATATTCCAAGGTTGGTGTAGCTCCTTTCCTTTGGGTCTTGTAGATAATAAGCTCCCGTGCTCATTTTGGGACTGACTCGGTAAGGTCCTCCCCATTATGTCTCTAGCTTCTCCAAGCCTCCCACGGGCTTAACTTTCTTCCAAATAAAGTCATCAACTTGAAAGGTGTGGGGGATGACTCTTTTGTTATAGGTCTGACACATTCGTTGTTGGTAGGTCGTAGCCAAGTGGCTGCCTTTTCTCTTATTTCGCTTATCAAGTCGAGTTCTAGCAATCATTTGTTAGGATTGTCTTGGTCGTAGGTGCCTACTCGAGCAGACTCTATGCCTATCTAGACGGGAACTGTAGGATCATGGTAGTTGAGAGAGAGAGGGATGAATCTTGATCGCACGTTTCTTGCTTGTTTCGTCGTTCTTTTGTTTCTAATTAGATTAGTAGCAGCAAAAGATAATAATTATAAGAACAAACAGAAAGACACGAGGACTTTTATTTGGTTCCCAACCCTCTAAGGTTAGTACATCTAAGACCTACACACTTAAGTGTGAGTCCACTATTAGTCTCCTTTCTGAAACTTTTTCAGAGGCGAAGAAATCTGCCTTACAATGTAATAACAAGTATAAAAAAAATATTATAATAAGAACAACTTGTAATGAAAAGGACAAGCAAAGTCTTTGAGCCAATCCGAAAGTCTTGAGCACAACACACTCCTCCTAGAGCTTCTCCGACATAGAGCTTCGTGTAGAGATCTTTTCCTTCAAGCACAGAGATGAGAATAGAGATTTGCTTGTTTTGGATCAATTTCCTAGGCCTTCTTTTGTAAGGCTTTTTCAATCTACTGATAAGCCTTATCGGTATACCGATCTTGGATAAAACTTGATCTAAAGACCAAGCTCTTTATGATCTCGTCTTATCAAGTTTATCGATTTGAGATCGGTCTATTGAACTTAGGTGTCACATCATCGATCTGGATTCAAACTCGAACCTTAGTCAATCGAACCCAGATCGATCTACTAATCCTTGGACTTGGTCTACCGATCTTGCTTAGATCTGATTCGACCCGAGTTAAGTTATATTCACTCCGATCTTGGTCTAACTGTGTATGGTTTATGTCTCCTCAGTCTTGATTCTAGCTTCAGATTCCTGCAAAATAAGCATGATGGAGTCGGAGAGGGCTCGGTAGCTCGTTCTCCGGACTAGGTCAGAGAGGGCTCGGTAGCTCGTTCTCTGGACCGGATGAAGTGGGGGAGGGCTCGGCAGCTCGTTCTCCAGATTAGGTCAGAGAGGGCTCGGTAGCTCGTTCTCTGCACCGGACTATGGTCGGAGAAGGCATGGTAGCCTGTCTTCGGACCGGATCATTATCAGAGGAGGCTTGGGAGCTTGTTCTCTGATTACGTGATCCAATGCGGTTGGCTCGGGTGAGACCCAAGTTAACCTGATCAAGTCTTGATTTAGGGCTTAAAGTCTAGCTTGGTTTAATCGATCACTGAATCGATTAACCAAGGATAAGTTGGTTAATCGATCTGATGATCGATTACAGAGCATTCTGTGACAATTCGCAAAACTCACAGAACGTACCATAATCGATTGGGCAATCGATTATGGTGAACTGTAATCGATCAGGTGATCGATTACAAGTTTAATGAGAAACCGAGTTAGCGTCTGGTAATCGATCACCTGATCGATTACCATGCCTTAATCGATCAGGTGATCGATTAAGGGCATGAGTAATCGACTGGTTGATCGATTACACGCTTTACTGAGGAGAGAATTACGACGTTTAATCGATTGTTTAATCGATTAAGGTATCTCTGATCGCGTCCAGGTTTCTGCTCTGATTTCTGATTGTTCTGATATGCTGTGCTAATCCTCTCTGAAGCTTGCAGGTGGAATTTGAATGGAATTTGAATTCAAGTTAGGAAGAGGAAGAGTCAAGGGCTGCCTTTTAGCCATGTCAGCTTGTCGAGCTTGGGTTTTGAGGTAAACGACATGGCGAGACCTGAGCTGCACGGGAGGAGGTTGATCAGTGAGTGCTGAGAGGAGCTTGGTGCTGGTAAGCTCAGGTGGCTCAGACTGATCATGGTGCAGTGGACTCAGAGTCCGTTTGAACAAGCAAGTTAAAAGGAAGAGAGGAAGGAGAAGAGAAGTGGGCTCGGAAAAACCCTAATTGCTGTGTGTGCTTGTGCTGGTTGAGCTCTCTTGCTTGCTTACGATCTTCCTTGAAGCTTTCTCCTGAGGTGGTGCAAGGAGTGGTGTCTTGCTCTCGGGAAGCCTTGCTTGAGCTTGTGATCCATCTTTTGAGGCTGTGCTGTAAGCTTGTATTGTTTTGCCTCAATCTTTAGTTCCTTCTATAATCTCTGTACTTAACTTCTATCCTTGAGATTGGTTGTGGAGAGGTCACTCCACCGAGAAGGAGACTTATCTAGCCGGATTCATCCGGGGTTTGATCTACCGAAGATCAAGGGATCGTCCACCTTACGGACACGCCGAGGAGTAGGGGCAAGTTATCCCCGAACCTCGTATATCCTTGCGTTTCCATTGGGTTTGTGTTTATTAGTTGTTTTTCTCTTGTTTCCGCTGCGTACTAACATTTTGTAGGAGAAAAACGTTCGACTCGCGATAAAAGGCTATCACCCCCCCCCCTCTAGCCATCTCCGATCTTCAACAAAGCATACAACAAGTAAGCAACCTAGACTAATCCTGTAAGTCTACCCGACTTACTAGGCTTACCACCTAAGGGTTACTCCCTTAGGATCAAACTGACTCCTATAAATTTACTTGACCTACTGAGTTTCTTGCTTGAAGCTCTTCCAAGACTTTCACCACCTAGGACTCACTCTCCAGGATTTTTCTTTGCCAAGCATTGATCACCCTTTACCTACTTGGACTTACCCTTGCATAATCTTGAGTTAGGACCAGCCACTTGGTAGACTTCTCACCCTTGCCAAGCCTCTAATTATCTTGATCCACTTGGATTTTTTCTTGTCTAACCTCCAGTTAGGACTAGTTACTTGATAGACTTCTCACCTTTACCTAACCTCCAGCTAAGACTTCCCTTGCTAGTCATCTGGTCCTGACTATACTTCTCCTTGCTAGTTATCTGATCGACTTTAGACTTCACTCACTTCCAAACATCAAGTCTTATTTGAAACAACTCTTGGTCAAACTAACCAAACTTAAGTATATTATCAAACATCGAAACCCTAGAGGTTGATTGCACCAATATGAATGATTGCTTTCCCACCATAGATTGTTAGTACCCCAGTGGAATTTTGATGTGTGGTCAAATAAGTTTGAAATTAAGTCAAAGTTATTTTTAATGTGTGTGTCTAAGTGTACAGGGACTTAGGAGAACACATGTAATCCATATGGTTAACCTTGACAGAAGACACAAGTGAGCAAGAAGGATGACACGGAAAAAGAGTCGATGAGCTCGATGTATCCGAGGTACAAAGAGCTACGGAAGAGTACTCCGATGGAGCAAGAAGAATGCACGGGAGAGAGCCAGAAGGGCTCAATGCATCCGAGGGACGAGAAGCCGAAAGGAAGACTGTGCAAGACGACCAAGGCAAAATAGAAGAAGAAAATGGTCAACATGAGATTAACCATTCAAGGTGCCTGGAACTGTTCTAGGCACCCGAACTTGTCAGACTCCAGGTGCCCAGATCTATTCTGGGCTCTCGAATCCATCCTAGGCTCCCCAAACTCTAGGCGCTCGGATATCCATTCCAAGTTAGTGCGACCATTGCCGAGGCGGATCAGGATGGAGTCCACGTCAGTAGAATCCAAGTGCCTGGATTGTTTCCAGGTGCCCGGATCGCAATGTGGCATCTAGAGCCGTTAGCGGACGTTGCCAGAGTGGATTGAGTTCGACGGATTCAGGCACCTGAAAGGTTTTCAGGCGCACGGAACTGCCATGTTAGTACAATAGTCAGATCAAGGTGAAGGCTATAAATAGACTGAAGTTCAAAGAAGAAAACACAATACACTCAATTCTAATTGTCTTCGTTTTGTTATAGTCTTTTCACAACCATTATAAGAGGCTTCTCTTCCTCTGGGTCATTTCCGAAGAAGGAGATCTCAGTAGAATTGTTTATAGTCTTGGACTAATAACTAGAGAGTTATAACTAAGTAAATTATGTGCCTCTTCACTTTTATGTTATATTTTTATTTTAATATGTGTGTCATTGCTAGTTAATTAGCAAGAGAAAAAGGTTGATTTTTATTGCAGGTCGTTATGCACTCCTCCCCTTTAACGATCCATAAACCATTTCTACTGCATCAACAAGACCTGGATAGAAGAGTATCATCTCAGTACTCTCCTGAGGAGTCATTCGATAGGACTAGAGGATGATCGACAACTCCTCCACCCAACTACCACCTACGTGATCGAGCTGAACTTTAAGTCCTTGGACTATCTCCCGATTAACAACTTCATCTTGTCCATTGCTCTAAGGATAGTCGACCGAGATGAAGGCCTGCTGAATATCGAAATCCTACATCACGCCTTGAGTTTGTGCCCCTGAAACTGACCTCCATTGTCTAAGATAAGTTTATGGAGAAGATCATACCAACAGATGGTGTTTTCCAAAGGAACTTGAGCACATCATCTTCTGTGATTCGAGTTAAGGGCTAAACCTCCACCCAGTTGAAGAAATAGTCGACCTCCACCAGGATGTTGGGATCGGTTGGTTCGCTAGAGGGGGGTGAATAGCATTTTTCGAATCTTCTTTGATTGTTTCTCTGCAAGAGTGTTAGCGGAAGCAAAATATAATAGAGAAAATAATAAATCAACGCTAACCCGGTTCGTTTACTTGGTATCCACCTCCGCAGAGGTGACTACTCCAAGGATCCACACGCACGCACACACCCGCTGCACTATGAATCGTCTCCTTCTCGAAAACCTCGAAGGCGGAGAAACCTTTACAACCTTTTAGTTCTCCTCAAAAATGATGTGAAATAATGTTTTGGAGGAGAAGAAGAAAGCAAAGAATCAGAGAACAACAAGTTCTCAAAAGAAGCGCAAAGAGACAAAAGAATGGCAGAATTCTTGATCAGATCTCGAGCAGGCTTCTTTTATAATTCTGCAACATCAGTCGACTGCTGGCAGGGCCAGTCGACTGATGGCTTCAATCGGCAACAAAATCTTGCATTAAAGCGCATTAAATGCTTGCCATCTTTCTCCAACGTTCAAATATCAGTCGACTGATCCAAGACCAGTCGACTGGCATCAGTCGACTCCAATACTCCAGTCGACTGCCCAGTCGACTCCTGTCTTCCTCTGGCTCGACTGATTTTTCTGTGTAAGTCTGATTTATGAGCAGTCGACTGCTGGCAGGGCCAGTCGACTGGTAAAGCTGAAAAATCTCATTTCAGCTTCTCTTGACCTTGACCTCGGCCTTCAAACACCTCCTATAGCCTCGTGCCTCCCCTGGATGCTCCATCATCCTCGCACTAGCTTGAGATGCTTCCATCAGCTTCGTCATGTCAAGTCTTTGCCAAGACCAACCTTGGACTTCTCCTTGCCAAGACTACCCACTTGGACTTTTCTTTTGCCAAGACTTCCCCCTTGGACTTTTCTTTTGCCAAGACTTCCCACTTGGACTTTTCCTTTGCCAAGACTTCCCACTTGGACTTTTCTTTTGCCAAGACTTCCCACTTGGACTTTTCCTTGCCAAGTCTTCAACCTGGACTTTTCTGCAAACTTGCATTAAACATGTTAGATCACAAGTATTGCCTAACGTATTAACCATCTCAACGTCTCAGCTTAGAGCTTTCTGCAAACGGTGTCAATTTGTTCCTATTTGAGATCGAGGATGAGTAAACAACCAGTGAGCTATCTTCAAGGTTGACGAGTTTCTAATGATCAGGTGAAGGATGAACTCTGTGGATCCTTATGAAACTCAACGAGAGTTAGAATAGAGACCAAGGCAGACCTTAGCTCGACCACTTCATTATTCAAGTCAGGTCTCTAGGGGTGGGGAGGAGGAAAAGAGCAGAAAATAGATGAAAGGTTCTTGATGGCTTGTGCGTACCTCCACCCATGAGAGCGAGCTTTTTTTCATAGATTACCCTCGCTGGAGAAATGATGCTCACATTCTCCATATTCTGATTGATAGGACACCTGATTGGGTAGAGAAGGTGTTACATCACCTTATGCTCCCCACTTTCTGCAGATCACATCATCTGACGTTCCGTTGACCATGTCATCTCATGTTTTGTTGACTATGTCATCTCACGTTCGAGTAAACCGTATTATTATGATATGATTACAATTCAAATTAATACCGAACCTTTAACTAATATAGTATAAGATAACTCAGGTTGTCTCTCACAAGGAATGTAGCTAATTATGATAAATCTTAGGATCAAATTATTTTGAAATGGGGTTTGAATTTTGATTCAATTTTAAGACTAACAATTAAAAGACATCCTAATGTAACCTAAACCGTAATTGTAATGAATTAAAGGAAATACATAACATTTAATGAACCTTAAGCATTCAACAAATCTAATCTAAACTAAACTAAACCAAAGCAAAACATGGAATGTATCCTACAAGCATCTAATGATTCAATGGAACAACAACATAACAATCAATTCAATGCTAACTAACAATACGGAAAATCAACACTCTAAATTGTATTAACCAAAACAATCGGAATATAAGGGGGATTTCATCAAACATATGACAAGCATTATCCAATCAAAGCTAAGTGCATGAATTCTTAAGCATGGAAGGCTAAATTTATTACAATCATCAAAGAGATTAAACCCAAACTTGCAGATGGTGATGGCGGCTGTGAGATCGAAGATGGCTGCTGTCTGAATCAAAGATGATGAGGTGATGTCCTGAAATGAAAAGGAAGCATTCTTCTGAGATGTGGATGGTTGATCGGAGATGATGATGGTTGTGGAGGTTGAGGAAGAGATGTTTGATCCATGAGGTCGAGGAAGAAGGAGTCGATAGAGAAGATGGGTGGATCTGAGGTGTTAATGAAGATGAGATCGTGATTCAAGATGAAGGATCCAAGAGGATGGGAAACCCCTTTCCTCTTGAGATGTGGATGGTTGGTGGAATGAAGGTGGAGATGCGGGAGGAATCGGGCTGAGGAAGAGTTCTTTGGATGAAGGGTGGTTGGATGATGACCGAAGGAAGGGTTTAGGGATTCTGTGAGATGAGAAGTTGCGGATGAGGATGGCTTCTCTTCATGAACTGGTGAGATGACTTCTTTTCTTCTGCAAAAAGTTAGAATCCGCCACCTGAGCAGCTCCACACGATCGGTCTCATGACCATCTGTGAGGAGGTAAATCGAAAATCTACAGTTGACCACGACGGGTGAGATGACTTCAATTGAATCGGATATGGTAGCCTCTTCAAGTGAACCGGTTCAAGCATTGAACCAACTCTTTCAATTGAACCAATTACAAGGTGAACCAACTCCCATTGTGAACCAAATCAAGGGCTACTTGGGTTGAGATTGGTTAGTCATGGAGCATAGTTGAATTGGTTACTACGGAGCAGACTTGCTACATTGGGCAAGGGTCGAATCTCGACGAAGCCGAGGTAATGCCCTCCCCTGTAGTGCCCAACTGCAGTTTCTCGATTTACCTCCTCACAGATGGTCATGGAGCCGATTCTATGAGGCCACTGGGGTGACAGATTTCACCTTTTGCTGCAAGGTTGAGGATGCTTAAAGCGAACCAAACTTGATTGAGTTGTATGAACCGCCTCTCCAATTGTGAGCCAACCTTCAAGTTGAATAATGAATGAGATGGAGGAAAATGAATCCGATCTCTTCCTTGATTGACCCCTTGAACACTTGAACCAATTCTCAAATGAATCATTCTCAATTGAATTGAACCAACTTCTCTCATGTGAATCGGACCAAGATTGAACCCAATCAAGATGAATCAACCCTCTTCCTTGTTGAACTAATTCCAAGGTTTGAACCAAGCTCAAATGAACTGAACCATACTGGATGAATCACCTCTCCTCAACCCTAGTAATAGGTTCAATTGGTTAGGTTCGACGTGTGTCCATGGCTCATCTTGATCCCTTACAAAATCAAGTTCACATTTTAAAAAATAATATAATAAATATAAGAAAATTACAATGAAGTTCAAAATAATCCTTAACTCGTAAAATATGATAGAAGGTGCGAGACTAAGCATATGAGCGAATAAAACACTAAATAACAAACCAAAATAACATGTCAAGTTCCATTCTAATCTTTCCTTTCTCTGTTCAACGTTTATGAACTTGAACAAAACAACTAATTTCATGAAGTAAATGCTCAAGTTCCATTTGTATCTCTTTGTACGACTAGTTGACTTCTTGTCTTCTTGATTCCAAGCCTCTTGCTTCAGATCTTTTCATTATATTTAGTCTTTTGTAAAAATATATAAATATTTTATAAATAGTAATTAAATAGATTCCTGTTGATTCACAAGAAAAATGACCAGTTCATCAAACATACACAAGTTAATGCATGACACTCACTCCAAAGGAACATTTTCAACCACATAAGTTATCATCTTTGTCTTTGTAAGTGATGACATATTTACATTCATTGCAATTTTCTTTTATTGATACTTCTCCTACAAGAGATGTGAGAATCAATAATTTACAATAATAATTATTGAGAAATATAAAAATATATTAGTTTGTGATAATAGTATCAATTAAGTCATGCTTGCTTATCTAAGAAAAATCATTTGAACATGCTATCCAAGGCATTCCTGAGCTCTTTGTATCTCTTGTAAGCCTTGAGGTCAATCTTCCTCAAATAAGGAGCTCATCCATGCTAGCATTCACAAATAACAATCAAGTGGCGCTTGTCTCCATCTTCGCCTTCAATTGCGCCTTGACATTTCATCAAACAATCACTAGTTTAAAAAAATAGAATCACCCTAAAATACATCTTTAATCTAAAATCAAAAATTTACTTCACCACTAGGGACACACCGACATTCTTGTGATCGGAGTCACCCTCTAGCGAAGAATCGAGAAAGTCGATCTCATTCTCCAGAAGTGCTCATTTTCCACCTCTCGTGACTACTTTTCCACGCATGAGAGCCCAACAGACCAAACTGTAGCTTAGTGTCCTTGATGTAGCTCGCCACGATTTCCATGTCATTTATTTTTTTTTCAAATCTTGATTAGAAATATACTGATTCTCAGAGTCCATAATGAATCCATCCAAAATTTTAATCTTGATCTCAAATTGTCATCGACTTACTGTGTCTCTTTGTGCCACTGGTAAAGAAAACTTGTCAAGATGAAAATGAAGTAAGAGTGCTGAGAGATTAAGTTTTTTTTAGTGGTAAAAATAAAATATTTTGAAATTTTTTTAATTAGATGAATAACTGAAAAAGAGAATAGGTGTTATGGAAAAGAGATGTGATTTGATCCATTCAAAAATGATATACATATCTTGCGTAATACGTAGTTGGCTAAAATACCGTTATTTTTTTATCTATCTATTTTCTTTAAAATTTTTACTAAGCCTTAAAAAGAGTATTTGATGACATAATCTTTAAATAAATAAAACATTGAAGCGACTAGTAAAGTTATTTTGACTGCCACCTAACGGTTTTCGTTCACATGACTCGTTGACCCGTTTGGACTGCCCGCTCGTGCCGCTTCGCGCAAGACAGCGACGGGGACTGGGATCCCGTCCAAACCAATTTTCACAACTCCGCTGCGGGCCACGGTCGACCCGCCCATCTCAATCGCTCGTACCTCCCTGGGCCCACGGAGCAGCTTTGCTATTTACTGGGCCCCGTTTCTCGAACCTGGACGGGATCCCTACATAGAGGCGGGCCCCGCTGCCACCGTCGGTGGCCGCGGCGACCACGTGCGATGTTGCTTCTTCCTTCCTCATAACACCACCCTGATTCGGATCCGATGGAAGTCACGCTGCAAAACGACATGGCACAATGTCTATCACTCTGCAATTAGGTCGTGAAAGCAAGAGTTTTCGACTTTCCATTGGCAAGGCACCCGTATCATGTCACGGGGCTTGCATTTAATCCGGAGGCCTCCGAATTCGGGTATCCTCTCACTGGATAAACCAAACTGCATTTCCGATTTTGCCCCTCCTGGCTGCTCATGCCCCAATTAGATCGAGGAAAAGTGCGAAAGGAGGGGAAGGAAGAGAGCGGGAGAGATCTCGTCGCGCCGATGGCTCCTCCGCCGCCCAACTACGAGTTCCAAGAATGGTGGAACAAGGAGCGCCTCAAGGCCCATGGCTTCCTCTCGCCCTCCGCGCCTCAGTCTCCGTTGCCGGCGACCCCGGCCGGGCACGCCTCCTCCGATTCCGCCGCCGTCGAGGTCGGTACGCCCACCACCCCTGCCGCCGGAGGCAAGTCCCGCGGACGCAGCCCCCGTCAGCTGTCCTGGTTCCTCCTCCTCCGCCTCCTCGGCTCGGCTCTCCTCCTCGCCTCCCTCCCCTCTCGTTTCTTCGGCCTCCTCCGCACTGCAGCCCGGCGGATCTCCACACTCACCCACCGCTCCGCCCCCGCCTCGCGTCTCTACCGCCTTATCCGAGGCTTCCTCGTCCTCGCCATCCTCCTCCTCGTCCTCGAACTGGCCGCTTATTTCAAGGGTTGGCACTTCAACCCCCCGTCCTATGCCTCGTCCGCCGAGGCCCTGGAGTTCATCTACGCCAACTGGCTCATGATCAGGGTGGCGTACCTGGCGCCTCCGGTACAGGCGTTGGCCAACATGTGCATTGTGTTATTTCTTGTGCAGTCGGTGGATCGGCTCGTCTTGACGCTTGGCTGCTTCTATATTAGACTCCGAGGCTTGACGCCCGTCGCATTGGTCGAGTATGGAAGTGCGGGGGATTTGGAAGGCGGAAAAACGATCAATGTTGATGAGTATCCGATGGTTCTGCTCCAGATCCCGATGTGCAACGAGCGAGAAGTAAGCTGATATAGGTTCCTTCCTCCCGTCGCTCTTCTTATCTTCCAATTTATGAATCTTTTCCATTTATCTCGCAGTTATATTTTTCCTTTTCACTCACTTTTCTTTGTTATATTTATTTATTGTTCTTTGAAGTTTCTTTCTTGGTTGAGAACTTGGTATATGTACACACGCATGAAGATTACTGTGCATAGAAAATGGCCAACAATCTATAAGAGTTTGGCATTCATGGATAAATATTCTCTTTTCGATTAGCACACCACTGCTTATTACCATACCTCAAGCAGTGCAAATCAGTGATCTTCAAAAATTGTTTAGTGTATTAAAATGATGATCTTTATTTGTTCAACAAAATTGTTAAGATCAACCACCAAAAGGACAAAACTTTGGTTTAACATTTTATTGATCACCGACACCTTCTATCAAGTCGCTTAAATAAAATGAAAATGATCAGTTTACCCAAGTGTATATTTTAAGATAATGTGATGTTCTAGATTTTTTTCCATTGTAATACTTTTGGTTAAATTTTAATCTAATTTTCCCATTGTATATTGCTCTCCTAATTTGTTTTATAACACAAACCTTCATTTTAATTGCTTCATGATTCACCCTCCTTGATGTATGCAGTGAAGTTATGAAATGAACCATTCAAAATTTTTGTTTTAATTTACTACTATAATTTTCTTCCAAGTAATAGAATAGTTAATTATTGCTTAAAGCTTTATACTTCATATGCTAGCTTTTACTTGTGTATTTGTGTGCTGATTACTCATGTTGTTCCTTCATATCTTTTAATTTTCATATCCATTTGTTGCATAGCCTGGTTATTTGGTTGTTTCTCCAAGTCTTATCTAGTTGATATGTTTTGTGACTTTAGCTAATGTTGCACGTGTTCTCAACTAACCATGTCTGCTAGTATCAAGAAAGAATTTGGAAGTTCGCTTATAGATCACAGATTGATTTGTAGTGAGCATAAGTGTAGTTGACAATTATTTTGCTGAATGCACACTTTTAGCTAATATGATATCTTTTAATTTTAAACACATGTCAACACAAATATTCTCTGATTCTGAATGGTATTACTTCTGGAAGATATATATAGGCACCAAAACTGTACTTCTTAAGGCAGCTAAAAGTTTTAAATTTTTCCTTGTGCCATGTGACATCTGAATAATTGTTTAGTAAAATTTGTTTTGTATCTAAATAATGAGATTAAAGTTTTATGAAAACTGGAAATATTGTCATGTCTTTTGAGCATCCAAGTATATGCCTTCCCAAAATTTCTAGGGATATATCTTCTATGGCAAATTGTACAGGTAACAATTTAAGTCATTGGATCATAGTAGATGGTCTCTCCAAGTATATGCCTTTCAATTTTTTCTAGGGCATATATATCTTCAATGTCATATTGTGAGGATGACAGTTTAGGTCATTGGATCATATTAGTTGGTCTCAGAATCATGAATGATAAATGTGAACTTAACACAATTTGTTTAATTTAATATGTTAGTCAACTAAACATAACATAATCTTTACATGGGTGGCATGGCATGACCCACCTATTATGTAGATCAACTTTATGATGAATACACTATTATGCCTAACCCATACCCACAAAATTATATGCAAAATCACAGGTTCACTGCAAAGACTTCTCTGTTGACTCACAAAAATTGTGATGTGGTCATAATGAAATAATCCTGGTGGCACTTGAAGACCTGACCTCAATTTTTAAGTCTTCTGATATCAAGAAAAAAAAACTAAAAGATAAATATAATAAAGAAAGAAAGAAGATAGTAAAGTAGTTTCTGTCACCATTGCCCATTTGATCATGCAAGTTGTTTAGTTTATACTCAACTCCTAGTTTACAACTTTCGTTAGAATGTTTAATAGTCAACAACCATCCTTAAACTGAACCTCTGAAATATTGCATACGGAAAGCCATGTCAGAGTTCATAAGATATAAGAGTAGTGCCTTGATTCTTATTAAAGAAGTAATCTATCTTATAACGCTTTAATGCTTGCTATTAGAAATTCAAACTACTCTGGAATGCCCGAGGAAATATTTGAAGATTATTATTTCTCTTTCTTCCATTTGTTAATGGAATGCTCTTCACTGTGTGCTTTGCTCGTCCCTTATTCTAGTTGTATTAAATGCAAATTTGACTCATGTTTATTTGTATTTTGTTGTACAATTTGAATGCCCTTGCAATCCAGAATGTTGTGGCCATAATTATCAAAATTGATTACAACAAATGTTCTAACTTCTTAAGAAGAATGTCTATTATAGGTCATTACATATCCAATTATTAATAATGCAATGTACAAATAGTGACATTTTTCAATATGAAATTAATGAATATAAATTATAACCGATAATAGGATCATTGTGTAGATACTCAATACCAATAGATTTTCAATATTTTTTTAATAAAAATGTTATTATTTAATATTTAATGTTATAGGATGTAGTTGGGCCCATCATTGCGTTCAAATTGGTTTTTAGTTGAAGAAAGGGTGGATTTAGTTGGAAGGAAGGGAAGTCTTATGGTCATTGTTGATTGAGAGAGGTATTGCTTTCTCTTTGATCTACAATCATCAATAGAAAGATAGGTACGACATTGCCCCCACGGGCGGGGTCAGCTGGTCAGGGCACGGTTGCTTGCAGAATGAGGTGAGTGGTTCGAAGGTCCAGGGCTCCATTTGCGATAATATCAATCTGGTGTCCTGTGCAAACCCTTCGGGCCCCGTGCTCTGGCCAGTCCCGCATTCACCGTGATTTACCTCTCCACAGATGGTCGGGGGGCCGATCGACGACATTGAGTCTAAATAGTGATGATAAGGTTGAACTAGGAATTCTTGATCTTGTAGTGAATCTTGAATTATGGTAAGACTACATAATTTAATAAGATGAAGATTCTCTCTCCTTCCCATCTTTGGTTCTCTGAGAATTAAGTTGGATTAATAGGAAGGCTAGATCGATCATATTTTTCATAGCTTTCTCAACTAGATTTTAACTTACTGTCATCTATTTATACACTCGATTGATCAAATTTCAATCGATTTCATCAATATTATAATATAATCAAACTAATTCTTTGAGTCCCTATGGTTTTCTAAACTTTTCCTCAATCTTTGGGATGCCGATTTCTTGAATATATATATATATATATATATATATATATATATATATATATATATATATATATATATATATATATATATATATATTTCAGGGTCGACCGTGGTTGATATTTTGAATAGTGTTTTAGACTGCTAGTTCTTTTTTCTGATCATGTATTATCATCATCATCAAGCTCAAGTTGTATTTGTCCCAGCTATTTGAGTTGGTTAAATGAGTATTATCCTTTAGTGAGCTGGAGCTCTATGCAAGATTATATCACTAGTATTAAATTTTAGTACTTAAATATTTTTATTACGTTGACTAATTTAACCCATATATAACAAGTTTTTATCTATTATAAGCATTTTTTCTTTTTCCATACTATATATATATATATATATATATATATATATATATATATATATATATATATATGTTTATGAATATTCATTACTTTAAATACAAGAAACTACCAGTTATTTTCTTGAAAAGGGTGGATATTACATTTGTTTACTATGATTAGTTCAATCCTGAAACAGGTTTACCAACAATCAATAGCAGCAGTCTGCATCCAGGATTGGCCAAGGGAGAGAATGCTAGTTCAAGTATTAGATGATTCTGATGATGTGGAAGTCCAACGCCTTATAAACACTGAAGTGCAAAAATGGCAGCAGAAAGGTGTACATATCATATATAGGCATCGCCTTATTCGTACAGGCTACAAAGCTGGGAACCTAAAATCTGCCATGAACTGTGATTATGTGAAGGATTATGAATTTGTTGCAATATTTGATGCAGATTTTCAGCCAGCACCTGATTTCTTAAGAAAGACAATCCCACATTTTAAGGTATCGTTTTTTTCCCTCATCTGAGGAAGTTGTTTTCTGCTAAGTTGGAGTATCAAGGTTGAGAAGTGACGACATGATTTAACCTGAATTCATGTTCTGAAATGAGAACACGATTTTATCATGCTTTTCCTGGCCATGGAAATTCTAGAAAGTCATTATTGGTTTTAACAAAAAGATGCACCTTCAAGTATTTGTGAATAGTTTTCAGACCTCCAAAATGTTTTCTGATATCTCAAAGGCTAAGTTTAACAACTTTTTTCAATGTGCATATAGCCTTAATGGTAGATGATTGTAACTCTAACTCTGTCCTGATTTTATTTCTTCTTGAATATTTTCTGTAGGGTAATGATGATGTAGCACTTGTACAAACTAGATGGTCCTTTGTAAACAAGGATGAAAACCTTCTCACGAGGCTGCAGAACATAAATTTGTCTTTCCATTTTGAGGTTGAACAACAAGTCAATGGGGTATTTATCAATTTCTTTGGCTTCAATGGAACAGCTGGAGTATGGAGAATAAAAGCTCTGGAAGAGTCTGGTGGCTGGTTAGAGAGAACCACTGTTGAGGACATGGACATTGCTGTCCGTGCTCACCTTTGTGGTTGGAAATTTGTTTTTCTCAACGATGTCAAGGTTCCCTAAAGTTCAATTTTTTTCCTATTTATTTTAATTTGTTCTTGTATGATTTCTTATTGACAGTGTATTTCCTTCAAATTGATTGTGCAGTGTCTTTGTGAACTGCCAGAATCCTACGAGGCTTATAAGAAACAGCAACACCGGTGGCATTCAGGTCCAATGCAGCTGTTTCGCTTGTGTTTCTTTGACATCCTTCATGCGAAGGTGAGGTCTCGTCCAGTATCTGTTCAAAGGACTTGAAATGACCAATTTTATTTAAAACTTTGAACTGATGTTGCTTCTCTCTATATGACAGGTAAGTCTCCTTAAGAAGGCTAACTTGATTTTTCTTTTCTTCCTCCTGAGGAAGCTGATCTTGCCATTCTACTCGTTTACTCTGTTCTGTATCATACTCCCTTTGTCGATGTTCCTGCCAGAAGCTCATTTGCCAGCTTGGGTTGTCTGTTATGTCCCTGGTATAATGTCTGTTATGAGCATACTTCCAGCACCAAAGTCATTCCCGTTTATAGTACCATACCTTCTTTTCGAGAACACAATGTCCGTGACCAAATTCCATGCTATGATATCTGGACTTTTCAAATTTGGAAGTTCATACGAATGGATAGTTACTAAGAAGTTAGGAAGGTCATCAGAAGCAGATTTGGTCGCATACATCCAAAAAGATTCCGAGCCTAGTGTAGAAAGCAGCATCCACAGGTCATCCTCCGAATCTGGTCTTGCTGAGTTAAATAAATTGGACGTCACTAAGAAGGCAGGGAAAGCCAAGATGAACCGTCTATACCGGAAGGAGCTTTCTCTTGCTATTATTTTGTTAATTGCCTCTGTACGAAGTTTATTGTCTGCACAGGGGATTCATTTCTATTTCTTGTTGTTTCAAGGAATCACTTTCCTTGCTGTTGGGTTAGATCTCATTGGGGAGCAGGTAAGCTAAGCCTTGTTGCCTCGCTTGGTCTATGCCAAAAGGAATTCCAAGCAACAATCTCATGTCACTCGCAACTCCCGGCTTAACAATGCACGATTGAAGTCACTGATGGAAAATCCTCTCAATTATCAAGGAGTCCACTGCGGGATCAATTGCTTTAAGCTATTCATTCTTTCAAATCTTCCTTTTGTATATTTCACTTCAGAAGAAGCCCTGCTGATGCTACCGAGTGGATCAATATCGGTCCTGTGCTTCACTAGGAAGGTTGTATAACGCCCAACATATTCATTAGGTTTTCTTTCTTCCCATCCCCTTTTGTTTGTTATCTACGATTCAGATGGAGATACGTAGTCGATTTTTTGTTGGAAGTGGCTTATGTTTGTTCCTATGACTAAACAATCAGATGACGTCTAGCTGTATTCGTTGGGGATAAACTTGTAAGAATAAAGAGACTGAAATGGCTTCTATTTTCCGAAAAGTTCCTGTTCATTTTATTCCATGGTGGTTAGTTGTTTTAATGTGTGCATATTTAGATGAAAGGATACGGAATAGTCGCAGAAACATGGATGGATGTAACTTGGTGCAGCAGAAAGAGGTGTCTCTTCTCTGTTGAATGGGAATGGACATTTTGTCTCCATTTCGAACAATAGCTTGATTGAGGAAGTCTCAATTTGGAACCAAGATGAGCAATGCATGATAATAGATGGCATCCTCCTTTTCATTCTATGAAGCATAATTCTATCTCTTTCCTCGGTTCCTCTCCTTTTTCTCTCTAGTCTCTCTCTTCATTTTGGTTACCTAAGTCCATGTTTACTTGAAGATGGAGAGAGAGAGGAAAGCAATGAAAAATATATGATTCATTCCTTGTCCCACTCGATTCCATCCCAACAATCAGACCCACTTGAGCTTAGAATTGGTTGCCTTTTCTTGCATCTTCCCCATTGCAAAAATGCTCAACTCACAAGAAACTCTTTCTTTCAAAAATCTCAAAACATATATATCCATAAAAGAGAAACTATACCAAGATCCGACCACGATTCGAAATCATAAGTACGTTTCAAAAATATCAACCCTAATTTTAACCTTTTAAGACGGTTATGGTTTGTGACGATTTAAAATTATTATTATTTTATTTTAAAAAATTATAAATTTATAATATAAAAAAATTTGTACTAAGTTGTTACGTATCCACTTAAAATATAGGAGAATTAAAGTCATGTAGTTCATTAGTTATTTTTTATTAAAATCTTCTAGTTTTTGCTATGAAAGTTAAGTTTCTTTTAATTTCTTTATAACTTTCCCTTTATCATTAATATTTATTTGAGCTTTTCAAAAGTCAAAAGCAAAGTAGATCGAGATGAAAATTGTATGAACCATTTTTATTTTTTGATATCAATATTTTTTCATCTAATATTAATATTATTATATTTTAATATGATGAGAGATATATATTATATAAGTAATATCTTTTAATTAATTTTATACGTTCATAATAATACTGTATATATAATTTTATTATTAAGTAAATTATATTCATTGATAAATTTATTATCAGATATATTATATAAGTCAAATAATTTTTATAAACTCGAGATTGAATGAATAAAATAATAAAATAACATTAATGAGTAATTAAGAGAGTTAAATGAGATTAAATAAATTTAATGAGTTAAAAGTATAATAGTTTTACATCAAAGAATTTAAAGCAAATATGTTGTAAAATTAACTTTAATAAAAGGTATAATAGTCCCACATAAGAGAATTTAAGATAAATAGATTAAAAAATTAACTTTAAAAAAAAAAAGTTTAACTAGGGTTTAATATGCCCAACAAGGTTCCCCATTTGAAAGAAAATTCTTGCAAATACGCCGTACCTGGGGATCAATTCGCGGGTCCCTAGGTCACAACCCGGATGTTCTACCGTTGCACCATTGCCCCGGAGACAAAAAAAATATTTTTTTTCAAAAAATTAACTTTAATAGAAAGGTAGAATAAGTTAATTAATATGAACTACACTATTAATATTACTAAAATATTATAAATATTATTAATAAAAAAAATTAAAAATAATTAATTAAATAAAAACTATAATAAAAATCTAAATAAAATTTAAAAAAATTAATGAACCAATGGTTAACCGACAATCAATTTGTTAGTTCATTGGAGGCCCAACTCTTAACCGACTCGTCTAAAAACGGATCGATTCTGGGTCAGACCTATTGAACCAATAACGGATAATTGACTCATTGACCGTACCATGTTAGGTTTTAGGTCGGGTTCTGATTTCAACTCGGCCTATGGGCAAGTCTAACTATATACCATGGACTTCTCATCAATGAAGTGATTGTGCAAGAGGCATGACCTACATCTTCCCTCACTCGATAAGGTTACCACCCCTCAAGAACAACCATGACACTTGCACAAAGTTCTTCTAGTTGAACTTGAAGCTACGCCTCAAATTATATTTCAAAATGCCTATCAATTTTGTATTTATTGTTGGATTTTGTTAAAGCATTTGAACATAAAGTTAAATCTAATTGAGATTTTATAAGGTTAATTTAATTTGAGATCTATAATAGACCTCAAGTTTGAACTAATTTGGAGTTGTATATAGAAGTTTGGATTGGACTAAGGCTGAATCACATTCAATTTATAAGAAGTAAGATGAAACCCCCTCCTCCCTCTAGAGCTCCTTAACTTGCTATAAAAATAAAGCTTGATGCTTTCTCCACAAAGAATTTTACCAAAATTGTATTCAAACAAAGCTCAATGAACATAGAGCCTCTTGGTATAAGGAAAAGAAAATCGACATGCCCTATTTATCCCTTCCATTTCAATGTGATGTGGGGTGGTAAACAATTTATGTGAGTAGTGAGCAATGATAATCCACCTCTAATTTTAAATTGTATCTTAATTTCTTTGATAATCCATCGCTAATTTTATAGACCACTCTGTCTCTATCCTTCATTATTTGGCGTAGAAAAAAATCTTTGGAGAGCTTTGGAGTAGAAAGGAGTCGGAATTTGTGGATCCTCCAAACATAAAGCTAGCTAGTAAGGCTTTCGAACCAAACTATAAACATATATAGTAAGGTAAAAGTGAAGGCATTCGAGTGGTGTGTGTTTCTCTATGAGATTGAGTTACAACAAAACCAACACAAAGATTATCCCACATTTTTTGCATCATTTATTTTTCCATGAATTAAGTGAATGAACATGAAGGAGATAGCTAGATCAAAAGTCATGCATGGATTTGTGGCCTCTCTTAACAATCCTCTTCTTGATTGGAGAGGGAAGTTTGTTCCATGTAGCTGCTGCATTCTTTGCCTTGCGCCAGCTCTTCTTGCATGAAGCTTTCACCTTCTTCATGCCTTTCTTCAGAAGATGCATCAGCTCCTTGGCATGGTCCTTGGCCTCATCCATCTCCCCCATTAATTTTACTTAAAAGTCGATCAATGAAACGTACAGGAGAAGAAGAGATTGACTACTTAATTTCCTCACCTTGATTTCTTCCTTTAATTTGTTCCTCTTTATTCTCACTGGTTTAGTTGATTTTGGTGTGTGTTGTTGTGAATGAAGGGCTTGAGTTGGGGGTGCCAGAGGAGCATTTTTGTAGAATACAAGAAAAAGGAAAAGTAAGGAAGAACTTGACTAAATATGACTAATGCAATGCTAACCATGAAAAAATAATTCCATTTCTTAATATTTTTAATAATTCAATTTAAGTTGTCAAAGGTTAATCCATGACGGGACGGGCCAATCTATCATAAACTCATTATATGATGAGGCAAGATGAGTCAGACCACCAACTTGGCAGGTTGAAAAATCTTCAACCCAACTCAAGGTGGATTGTGGGTTAGACAGGATCAATCTACGAGTCTATTAAAAAATAAAAAAAGTGTAGAAAATATTAAAAAATATTAAAATTTTTAAGTTTGGAATGCTATTTAGATGGGTCAAATCCACTAGTCCATTGAGTTTTCTACTTTAATTTTAAATTAAAAAAAAAATTTAACCCGCGGGCCAATCCAAGTCTGCCATGGGTTAACCCACGACGGTCGGTCCACCTGAACTCACTTTAAAATGAATTAATAAAATTTTAACTTAATCCACCTAAATTGTTTGACAGGATGGGCCAATCCGACAAACCAACCTAAATTGATAACTCTAATTCAAATATCCAAATTTACCTCAACTAATTTTAAAAGTAAATGATCTTCCCTCCTGATTTACCTATTAGATAAATTCAGAGTACAAATGACTTTCAAAATATTTGTCCCTATTCAAATTCAAATTTTAATCTTTTTGTTTGTTCCCTTAAATACTTTGCTATTGCACCACACCCCTGGAGCCTATTTTTTTATATTTCTAATCTATAACATCAAATTCCCTATTTATTTGATAAATTTTCATTCTAATATCTAGTTTAGTTTTTTTTTCATCAAAGTTAGTACTCAGAGTAAGTTAAAGTTATTTAATAACATGCCAATAAATAGGGCATACACAAGTTAAATTGTAGGTCAGTTTCTTCTTTTAAGTAACTTATACTTTAAGATTTTAAATAGGGAATGCACAAGTTATAATGCACCATCTCATTTTAGTGTTACAAGCAAAATAAGAACATGGAGACAAAGAAAATTAGCCTTGTCATCTTCCTCTTGCTCATCTCAATGTTTACTACTCCAATAGTTTCAAGAGAGCTCACTTTGGGAGCACAACTCACTTTGGGGGCACCTCCTAATCTTGGTGATTTTTTGGCTATGCTAGGTCATTAACTCCTTTGTTCTATCCTTTCATTTTTTATAAAAATTTGATATCTTCCAAAATCCATATCTAGAAAATTAAAAGGGTAGCCTTAATTGTTTTTTTAATTTTTTTAAAATATTAAAATAGCATCTTATTTATAATTGAATATCTTAAATACCTCTTTACTCCATCTTAGAATAATTTTGATCAAAGTTGTATTACTTTAAAGTAACTTTAAATATCAAAGTTACTCCATCTTAAAGTAGCTTCCACCAAAAGTGTTCTAAGATAGAGATGCATTGTTCTAAGGGAACAAATAAATTTAATTAAAGTTGCACCACCTACACTACTCTAAAGTAGGTTTGACTAAAGGTACACCATCTTAAAGTAGATTTGATTAAAGTTCTTTTAAAGTAGAGCACAAAGGGGCATTTGGAAAATCAATTTATAAATGAAACATTGTTTTAATAATTTTTAAAGATATGGATAATTAAAGACACTTTTTTTTATTTTCTTCCAACTTTATATTGTTAGACTTTGATATATTTTAATATTAATATTTTGTATCATTGATATGGATGATCTACCTACTAAAGTACAAGTGTGTCTTTTATGAATAGTGAATGTGTTGCTAATTAATCATAATCTAGTGCTTAAATTTGCACTAACAAGAACTAAATATTTTCCAATTACATTCTTGTATCTGATTATTCTTAAATTTTCTTGTTTTTTTTTTTTGTTGAAAAAACAGCCAAGAAAGGAGAAAAATATGGATTTGAAGTAATTTCAAGATGGTATTTCAATCATTTTTTAAATATGGATTTAATAGTTCCATTTCATTTTTTTATTTAGGGAACTATTTAACAATAATATTTTGATAAAGTACACTTCTTTACTTAAATGATGTTAATTTTGTATCAATCAAGCATCATACACTTGAAGATTCTAACATAAAATTAGAAAAGAGTTTAGTCATCACTAAATAAAATAATTTAAAATATGAATATTGTTAAAGAAAATGAAATGTTATTCAATGAAATTATGAATATGTCATATTTATTCAATGTCATTTCATATTATAATGTTTAAACAATCTTATGAAACATATAATGAATGGGATGAAATCATTAATTGATCTCTCAAATACACTAAAAAAACTTAATAACCTTCTAATAATAATCATTTCATACATTGAGTTTGGACAATTGAATTTGCTGATTACAACAAAAATTCTATTAAGTTCATATAGTTTAATTTCTTAACACTCTAACAAGATAATGAATATGTTATAAAAATCATCCTAAATGAGCTAGCAACAACAACGACTTAAGAAGATTCACTTTTGCATTCGAGGAAGACAATAAAAGTGGAATGGATTATGAGGTAGTTGAGAGATGCACTTTGTTGGTCGACATAAGTAGAGTTGTCAATTTGGATTGGATCCGTCAGATTGGTTTGTCTCACCAAAAAATTTAAGCAGGTTGAGTTAAAATTTTATCAACTCATTTTAAGATGGGTTCAAATGGATCAACCCGCCTAGGCCCATGACCTGCGTAGGTATGCCGGTGGTGGGTTTGGGTTGGCTTGTAGGTTGAGAAAATTTATTTTTTTCTTTAAAATTTAAAATTAAAGTAGAGAACTCGATGGACTAATGTGTTTGACTTGTTTAAACCACAATCTAAATTTAAAAATTTAAACTGTAATCTAAATTTAAAATTTTTAAAATTTTTATTTTTTGATAGGCCCGTGGATTGATCTGTCTAACCTTGAGTTGGGTTGGATTGGATTAGAGATATCCTAACCCGCTAAGTTGGTGGGCTGGCCTGTCTTACCCCACCATATAATAGATTTCTAATGGTTTGACCCACCCCATCATGGATTGATCCGTTTGATAGTTCTAGACATGAATGGTTCTTTGAAAACCCATGAGTAGAGGATGGTGAAAACCATTCACTCTCTCCACTTGTTAGACGAAAGGAGGACCTATGAGTTTGGACGTAGCCGATCCATTTTTCTCAACTAGGATTTTCTTCATTTCGTGCACCTATGGAGAGGTTGCAACTATACACCTTGCCTCCCTCTCTTCTTGATTCGTACGATCATGTGCATCTAATTTTTCTCAAAAAGATTTCTTCTTCTCCAAAGTTAGAATGTTGATACAATCGACCTTAGTCAAGGTTGACCAATTTAAAGTTGGAATTTCAATGTTTGATCAATATTATTATGTGGTAAAGTGAGACGCTAGGTAGGTCATGATTGACCGAATACTTGGTGATCAGAAGTCTAACATGGAGTTCACATGAGATAAAATATCCAAGAGGATGAGACACTTGGTGATTGAAAATTCAATAGGGAGTTTGCAAGTGGAAAGCCCAAGTGGATCATGGGTGAGCAGACACTTGGCGACCGAAAGTCCAATACAGAGTTGACACAAAAAGAAAGTTTAAGTGGGTCACGGTTGATAGGACATTTGGTGGTCGGAAGTCCAACAGGGAGTTGGTATGAGATGTGAAGTCTTGACAGATCAAAATTGATTGGATGTCAGACAACGATGAAGTCCCGATAAGTCAAGATTGATCGGATGCTAGACAATAAGAAAGTCTCGGTAAGTCAAGGTTGATCGAATGCTAAGTAACAAGAAAGCCCCGATAGAGCAAACTTTTGAATATCATAACTTTGGACTCGAATATCAGAATGAGATGATCTAAAGTGTGAAATGGAGCTCGTTCAAAGATCTATATTTTAATTTAATATCAATCGATTAATTTTGATCATAATCGAACAGAAGTGAATCAATTCGATCAATCAACGTCATTAGTCGACTGTAGCTGTTTTAGAAGTGAACAAAAGAGAATCGATTCGATTGATCAGAGTTATCAGCTGAATGGTGTTGTTTCAGAAGCGAACAGAAGATAATTGATTCGACTAGTCACTCGATCAGCCTAATCAATCGACTGATTCACAAATCGATTCAATTGATATTTGAAAATTCAACAAAATCATATAGGATTCAGAAGGTTCAGTGGCCATTCAATGACAATAATAATGTCGAAGATATATCAATTGACTGATGGGTAAGATCAATCGATTGATAGAGGGAAATCAACTCCAACCTAAAGGCTTTAAAAGAAGGATTTCAAGAAGATTTTTGACGCCAATTCTTGGAGATTTGAGGACGAAGTGCTACTATATTTCTAGATCAACAAGAAGCATTTGAAGCAACAATAAGCATCCAAAGCAAAGCTGACTTGTGTAAACATGTTTGTTTCAATTGCTTTTGATTTTATTTGTATCTTTGTATTTGCTTGTGTTTGTTGTAAGAACAACTTGTAAGAGTCTTCTCTGCCTCCGAAAGATATCCGAAAAGGAGAAAATTCTAATGGAGGGAGATCTCTAGGACTAGCTCTTGGATTAATCGCCTCAAGGAGACAGATATCAAGTAAAATACCAGAGTTGTTTATGTGGCATCAAGTTTGTTTCTATTGCGCATTCAAATGACGAGCCCTCACTGAAGACAAGAAGCGATCGGAGTTATTCACCCTCTCTAGATAACACGGGTCCTAATAAGTTGTATTAGAGCCAAACCACTCCTCATCAGACTGACCATCGAAAGGAATACAAAGCTAGAGGAAAAAGAAGAAGTTGTGAGTTTGACCTCTTCGATAGCAACAGGTCATCTGATTGGCCGCTGGAAGAAGTCAACACTAAAGAGAGCTCGGGTTTTGGAATGGATCCTTAGGATGGATTTAGATATGACATCCGAGTACCTCCATCATTTGGATTAGGAGATTTTGATCATTAGAAGGCAAAATAGAGTATTTCTTAAAGATTGATATAGAGTAATAGTTTTCTCTAATGGAAGGATTTGAAGCTCCGAGAGATACAAAAAAAGAAAGACTTCTTCGGAGAAGCAAATGGACTAAGAAGCAAAGTCAAAAATCCAAGGCAAATGATAAGGTAACCAAAATTTTGATTAATTTGATCCCTAACAATGTTTTGTGTAGGATAGGTGAATATCAAGATGTTAAGGGATTGTGGACGAAGCTAATAAAGTTTCATGAAGATTCAATCACAACGCAAAGTGAAGATGAGTACAAGGAGGGAGATTCATCCACTCAAGAACTGAAAAACTTAAAAATCAAAAGACACTCAATTTCTTAGATGGAGGATAAACTTGAAGAAGCATCCACCTCAAGGATTAAGAAGGAGTGTAGGCAATAACATCGGATCAAGATGAACCACAACATCCGGAGCCAATGAAGATGAAGCACATGTAACTCCTACAATTGAAGAAGGTATAACAATCTCAACTATCAAAAATAAAGATGATATAATATGCTTTGAGTGTAGGGAAAAGGACATTATAAGAGCAAGTGTCCCAAATTGATAAAGAAGAAGGTTCAAGTGGCACAAAGGGCAAAGGAGAAGCCAAAGGAGGTTGATACCTTGATATGCAAAGGCAAGGAGTACATTGTGTGCTTCTTATGCGATCAATAAGGACACTATCAAAATCAATGTCCAAGGAGGAAGGCATCAAAGTAAAAACCAAGGAGGAAACTCAAATCAAGGGGGAGCTTCATAAGAGCAAACCTAAGGTATCATTTCATAATGCATTTTTCTTATATCATGATAACGAGCATGTTAGAAATAGATTTTATCATCTTAGTACTCAATTATCATGAAAATAGAAATTATGATAAACATAAGGAAAGTGTTATGTCACATCATGCTAGAGCAAGACTTACCTAAGGATAGGAAGGTAGAAAATAATCTAGGCAAGAACTCTAAGCAATTTAGACATATGTCTAGAAAAAGAAAAATCAAGCAATCATGAAAAATTAAGGATAAATGCTTTAGAGGTTGAAAATCAAGTTTTGAGGTCAAAACTTGATAAATTAGAAAAGACCCTTAAGAAAATAATGAATGAGGTTAAAGGGTACTCCAATAAGCAAAATCTAGGTTTAGGTAGACAAGAGTCATCTAAGGGAAAGAAAGGTTTGGGATACAAACCTAAGTCCAAGAAAAGCATGACTTTATACCATAGAGTTTCATATAATTATGAAACTAACCCTAGATTTAAGAGTCAAGTCAAGGTTACAAGGAAGGTTATCCCTAGTGTTGACCTTGAAGAGACTAGCATGACTAAGGCTTCTAAGAAGCCTAGGAGAGTCATTAGGAGTATATCTTAGAGAGGTTATCCCTAATGAGTACCTAGTACACCCAAGGAGCTTTAATAAGTATTGAGTTCCTAAAAGTGTGATTTCTTTACACTAAATGGGTATAGGATGTGTCAACCTTAATTGGAAGGGTAGTTAACCCAACCATAGTGAAGTTGATATTTTAGGAGTATTTTTAAGATATTGTGATATCTTGAGAATGAAGATTTAAATCTTATCCTTGAAGAATTTTATAGTGTGCCAATAAGAATTGAAGTCTTGAGATTGATCAAAATTGACACAAATAGGATAAAATCATAAAGTGTACCAAGTATGAATTTTTGGCACATTTGAAGGGAGATAAGTTTCTTATGTCAAATCATGTATTTGGCATAAAGATTAGTTGATAATACTTAGATTGAAAATCTAGGTATTTTTATTAGCATGTCATACTTGTCATGTTATGTGTGTCATATCATATGTCATATTATCATTTCTTACATCTTGCCATGAAAATTATCATGTTATACATGCATTATTTGAGGATGATAAATTCTTTTTTAAAGAATATGCATTTGATGTATGTTATATTCATTTTCATGCATAAATTTTAAATTCCTATAATTAAGGATAAATATCATTAGTTGATGTCTTAGGTAAAATGATCAAATTTTGAATGCCTAGATAGAAATGCATAATCCCTTAAGTTTAGGGAAAAATTAATTTTACATCTCACAAAGACCATATGATGACTTGTGTGTGTATTGAGACACATTAGATATAAGTGAGATGTTAAGATGATGAACTAAGTTCAAGATGAAATTTGATATAGCAAAATAAGCTTTAGTTTCATCAAAATAAATTGATTTTATGTTGACCAATCATGAGAAAGCTAATGTGCAAGTCATGTGCATTTAGCCCATAGATCATGGTTGAAAATTGACTTTGAAAATCATTTCAAAATTATTTTGTAAAACTTTGGTGAAATCTATTTGTTGATAGAAATCACCATTGATTAGGTTGATACAAAGTTAGAGTGAAACATTGAAGTTTTTAATAGTTTCTAACTTTATACTATTCTTTAAAAAATAAGATGTATTTTTATAGAAAATTATTTTTTCTTAATAGTGTTTGACATAAGTAATGTATATATAATTTTTTAAAAATCATAAAATTACTTATGTATTTCTGAAATTGAGGTGTAGTTTTTTAGACTATCAATTGACTGATGTAAAGTATCGGTCGATTGATTTTTAAGTGTTTTAATTAGAATATGTTTGTTTAAGTCATTTAAGCTCATTCATACTTATCTTAACTGTCCCTAAACCTTTGATGTGCTTAGATAAATATTCAAAATTGATTTTCTTGATGAAAATAAGACAGGAAAGTTAAAAGGAGAAAAAATGGAATTGAAAGGGAGGTTTGGATTAAGATTGAATCTTTAACCTCATAACTTAGATTTGAAATTTCCTAAAGATTTAACTCCAAATCATTGTTGGTGTAATGATTGAAATTGGAGCATGCTTTGAGAGGGATGTCATCCTTAAAGGCATAATTTTGATATGAAAGATGGAGAATGCAAGAATTTAAGGATGAGTGAACAAATGAAGGATTGTATGCTAAGGTTGAACATTAAAGACAATGGAAGGTAGGGAACCTCCATTGTGATGTTGAAAGTTAGGAATGAAAGCAGAGAATGAATTTTAAAGAGGATTTTGATGTGTGCCAAAGGGGGAGAATGAAGGGTTCAAGTTAGGAAACCTTCATTCATGCTTTGACATGAGAAGTAGGATATTGGGCTAATAGTTTAGCCTAACTTAAAAATATTGTCAAACATCAAAAAGAAGGAGATTATTAATACAATCAACCTCTGGTCAAGATTGACCAAGTTGACCAAAGCTTGAGTTGACTCTAGTTGAAATTTTGATGTTTAAACAATATGTCAGATGGTAAAGTGAGACGTCGGGTCGGTCATGGTTGACCAAATACATGGTAATCAAAAATCCAACATGGAGTTAGCATGAGATAGAAAATCTAAGTGGTTCATGGTTGATCAAACACTTGGTGATTGAAAATCCAATAGGGAGTTGGCAAGTGGGAAGTCCAAGTGGATCATGAGTCTAGATAAGTGGATCATGAAGGGTGAAACCAAGTGACTTACGATTAGACCAGTCGGAAGTCCAATAAGGAGTTGACATGAGGCGTGAAGTCTTGACAGGTCAAGGTTAACAGGATGCCAAACAACAATAAAGTCCTGGTAGGTCAAATTGACCAGAATGCTAGGCAATGAGAAAGTCCTGTAGGTCAAGGTTGATTATATGCTAAGCAACGAGAAAGTTCCAACAAATCAAGGTTGATCGAATATCAAGTAATGATGAAGCAACGTCAAGTTGAATGCTAGGTAATGGCAGGTCAAGGTTGATTGGATGCTAGGAAATGAGAAAACCCTAGCAGATCAAGGTTAATCAGATGTTAGGCAAACAAGGAAACCCCGACAAAGCAAACTTCCAAAGGTTATAACTTTTGACTCAGATATCAGAATAAGACGATATAAGGTGCAAAATGGAACTCATTCAAAGATCTATATTTTTACTTAATATCGGTTGATTGATTATAATATCAGTTGAACTGATTTCAATCAACACCGAACAGAAGCGAATCGATTCGATCGATCAGTCATCAGTCGACTTGTGTTGTTCAAAAGTGAACAAAGAGAAGAATCAACTAATCAAGGTCATCAATTGACTAGTGTTGTTTCAAAAGTGAATAGAAGATAATTGATTCGATTGGTTGCTCGATTAGCCTAATCAATTGACTAATTCACAAATTAATTCGACTGATATTTGAAAAATTAACAAAATCAAATAAGATTTCAGAAGGTTCAGTGGTCATTCAACAACAAGAATAGTGTCAAAGACATATCAATCGACTAATGAGTAAGATTAATCTAACTGATAGGCAGAAAATCAGCCCCAACCTACAGGCTTTAAAAGAAGAGCTTTAAGGAGATTTTTGGTGTCGCTTCTTAAGGGTTTGAGGAGGAAGTGTTGTTGCATTTCCAGACCAACAAGAGACATTCGAAGCAACAACAAGCATCCAAAGCAAAGTTCACTTGTGTAAATGTGTTTGTTTCGATTTTTTTTAATTTCGTTTGTATCTTTGTATTTGCTCGTGTTTGTTGTAAGAACAGCTTATAAGAAGCTTCTCTACCTCTTGGATATTTGAAAAGGAGAAAATTCTAGTGGAGGGAGATCACTAAGAAGTATGTCTTGAATTAGTCACCTGAAGGAGGCGGATACCAAATAAAATTTCTAGAGTTGTGCATGTAGTGTCAAGTTTGACTCAAGATTTTCGCTGCGCATTCAAACAATAGAGTTATTCACCCCTTTCTAATTTGCACGGATCTTAAAAGATCTTTTATGTTCACCAATTATTTTAGGTGCATCAAGCTCGTTATTACAACAATGACATCATTGCTATAGATGTTAGGGGAAGAGGCTACCATTTTGCTCACTATAATAATGATGTCAAAGAGTATTTAACCAAAAAAGGCACATTTTCTTCTATTATTCAACTCTAACAATATGTTTACAAGAAGGGTGACCTACAATCAAGAAATTGGCATTAGCATATAACCAACTTCAAGAGGATATTTTTGCCATCTTACAATCAAGAAATTGGCATTAGCATCCACAAGATGGACATCATTCAAGTGCATTCAAACCCAACTATCGACCATGAAGAACTAAATAAGCGCCGGAGAGTGCAAAACTTCAGCATTATCGATGAGAGATCGATCGACAGAGAGGGTTGCAATACCATGAATTCATTGTTCCCCCTTTGCCTGAAATTCCTCAGTTGTATGTTGAGTGATCTACTGTGTTCATTGATATTAATTTATTTTCCCAAAAAGGAATATCTCACGTACAGAGAAGTGCCAGGAAATCTACTTGTACACACCAAAAACAAAGAAAATGGTGTATTACTGGATTCCGAGAGCTTGGATTCTCCTGATCAAGGAGAGAGCGGCGGCGTTCTTGGATTCCCAATCCGATCTGCTCTCCTTCTTGTGGCTTGACATTTTTAGCAATCCGTCGTTGCCGTCCAATATGCTCACGATCTGCCGCATGCTCGGCCTCGACGCCGCGCTCGACCGCGTGCAGGCGATGCCCAGCTTCACCAGCCGCACCAGCTCCCTTGGCTCGAACTCGCCGTCGAGCCTCGGGTCGGCGAGATCCTCCAGAGGCCGCTTCCTCGACTCCAGCAAGCACACCTTTTTGACCAGAAGCACCTCCGGCCACCGCAGGTCCACCGCCATCCGCCCGCTCACCACCTCCAGCACCACCACGCCGAAGCTGTACACGTCCGCCATCGCCGTCGCCTCCCCTGTTTCCATGTACTCCGGCGACATGTACCCGAATATACCGCGTGCCGAGGCCGGAGGGGCGGGTTGGTGGTGGCCTTCTGCGTTGCGGGAGAGGAACTCGGCCAGCGCGAAGGCGCCTAGCCGGGGGTTGCGGTCGGGGTCGAGGAAGATGGCCGAGGATGTGATGTTGCGGTGGATCACCTGCTCCTCCCACTCCTCGTGGAGGTACAGCACGGCAGAGGCGAGGCACTTCACGATGTGGTAGCGGCGGCGCCAGTCCAGGGCTGCGGCGCGGTGGAAGAGGTGGTGGCTGAGCAGGCTGCTGCCGCCAGTGAAGAAGTCGTAGACGACAAGCATCTCGCCCTGCTCCGTGCACCACCCGCGCAGCTGGACGAGGTGGCGGTGGCGGAGGTGAGCGAGGTTGCGGAGCTCGCCAGCGAACCGCGCGCGCAGGGCCGGGCAGGTGCGCATCCCCAGCCGCTTCACTAGCACGTGGAAGCGGTTGTCGAGGTAGCCACGGTAGCCGGTGCCGAAGTCCATCTCCGCTACCATCTGCGACTCTGCGAAGTTGTTGGTGATCGCCACGATCTCCTTGTAGGGGATCTCGCGCGGTGTGTCGATGCTCGGTATCGCCGCCTTCACGACGCGCCGGCTATCGCTGCCAGTTGATCCGCCGCCGTTGTCGGCGGTTATGAACAGAGTGGTGTTCCCGGCGGTTAGGTAGTTGGATGTGGTAGTGGTGGTTGTGGTGGTTGTGGTGGTGGTCGACGAAGAAAAGGAGATGTATTGGGGCTGGGATTTGAAACAGGGGAGAGAGGGGAGATCGGTGGCGCTCTCCGACGACAGGATCTCCATCACCCACTTCATGGTCGGCCGTGAGTGCGGGTCGTGGAGGGAGCAGAGGAGGCCGAGGTGGATGAACCGCCGCATCTCCGACAAGGGATAGGAGCCGTCCGGAAGCCTGTGATCTCCAACGTCGAGGCAGCGCCTCTCGTCGGCGAGCCGCCGGATCCAATCCAGCATGAAGATTTGGTCGTCCGGCGAGGAGAGGTCCACTGCTCGACGCCCGGTTGCCACCTCCAGCACCACAATCCCGAAGCTGAACACGTCCGACTTCGCCGTCGCCGATCCCCCTCCGGTGCGCTTCTGAAAGCTCTCCGGGGGGAGGTACCCTATCGTGCCGCCGATCCGGCTTGTGTCCGTGAGCCGGAACTGGTAGTTCGTGGCGGATAAAGAACGCATTGAGTTCTCAATGAGCTCGTCGCCGTGCTCCAGCCACCGCGCGAGGCCGAAGTCGCCGAGCCGGGCGTTGAACTCCGCGTCGAGCATAACGTTGCTGGTCTTGACGTCGCGGTGGATGATCTGCGTGTCGAGCTGCTCGTGGAGGTAGAAGAGGGCCGCCGCGAGGCCGCGCACGATCCTCCGGCGGCGAGGCCAGTCGAGCGGCCGGACTCCGGTCTTCAGCGGCTGGGGGAACAGGAGGCGATCCAGGCTGCGGTTGGGCATGTAGTCGTAGACAAGCAAGAGATGGTCGTCGTGGACGCACCAGCCGCGGAGGCGGACGAGGTTCCGGTGCCGCAGCTGAGCGACGGCCGCCAGCTCCGCCGCGAAGGCCTTCTCGAAGCGGTCGCCGCGGCGGGCGACGCACTTGACGGCCACCACAGAGCCGTCGCCGGGGAGCACCGCGCGGTAAACCCGTCCGAACCCGCCGCTGCCGAGGACCTCCTCGTCGCTAAACCCGTTGGTGCCGATGTAAAGCTCGGAGTAGCTAAAGATCCGGGGGTTTCCTCCGGCGACCTTGTGGCTCGCAGGGAGAACATGCGCGCCTGCGACATCCTGGAATTCGCCGGCGCCGTCGCGCGGGAAGCAGCGGGGACAAAACCAGCGGAGAGCGGAGACGACGCGACGGCGGCAGGGCTTCCCGATCGGGGGCTTGAAGGAGTGGAAGCGGGTGCTTTGTCTGGCGGCTTCAGCGTCGGAGGGGAGGAGGAAGCAGAGGCAGAGGCCGAGTCGCGTCGCGTCGAACGGCATGGCCGTAACAGGAGAAATTCATGTAAAGCAGTCTGTGAGGATTCAGAAATGGTATAAATGAAGAGGACGATGAATTTGTGGAGTGGAAGATGATGCAACTGTTTGAAATGGAAGATGAGGAGTAGGTTTTGATGCGCCTTCTCTTCTCTGACCAATTTGGAGGACAGTTCATAGAATAGCTAGGAAAAGGAAAGTCTTTGGTTTGCTTGTGTCAATGGGAAACGATGAAACTGGAAGAGACTTTGTCAAGTCAGCCATGGCGAGTAGGTTAGCTGCAAGGTCTTGACCAGGTCGCCGTGAGTAGATCGTAAGCTCGCAGCGAGGCTACCGCCATGATCTCCCAAGCAAGCCACCAGCTGCCTCTGGTCTAGGCTAGACATGGGCTTGTAGCAGCCTAACAGCAAGCCTGTGACGATTTAGCTGCAAACTCATGAGAAGGTCGCGCGTGCAATGGCGAAGCCAGCCCGGGTGATTTACCCGGGCTGATGGTGATTTACCCGGGCTGATCTCTGACGGTGGGCTATGCCGACGAGCTCTGAGTTATTTTACTCGGACGGGCTCTTCTATTTTCTTTATAAAAAATTTCTTATGTAAATTTAAACTATTTTGTAAGGAGACGCCCGCGTGAGCTCATGGCGAGTAGCCTTGCCACAAGCTTGTGGGCTCACAGTTGGGCTGGTGGAGCAGAGGACATGTTTGGGTGGCAACTGTAGGTTGCCAAAGTAAATAGAAAATTATTAAATTGAAAAATTCAGACTTATCTGAGCGGTTGAGATGAGGCTGATTGCCATCGCCATCTGAGACAAAATTGAGTGGTGCCTTTTGACTATGTTTGGCATTTGGCCTGCGTGGGCCCTCAAGGTGCCGGCGTTAGGTGGAGCGGTTGATGCCATGGATAAAATCTTCCAAACTCTACTTTCTTTTGGAACATTTGCTTTAGCCCTTTCTTTTCTTTTCTTTTGCAATAGCTCTCCATTTCTGAGATTGACAAATACTCTGACATCGTTTTGATCGAGAATATGAATGAACTCCTTGATGCTGATGCGGGGGAGACGTCATGTGGTAGGATTCGGTCAACATAGGGACTTGTGGTATGATTCAAAATTTGATCAATATGGATTTCATGTTGTATGTCAACAGTTTCTGACCGATCGAGTGAATTTGATCTGGCCCTCGAGGCATAGCTGAGTTGGTTACGACGCAGCAGACTTGCAGAAGAGGACAAGGGTTCGAATCCTGGCGAAGCCAGACAATACCCTCCTGCGTCGTGACCAACTGCAGTTTCTCGATTTACCTCCTCACAAATTTACCTGTGTCCGGATTCTACCTTTTTTAAGAGTGAATCTGACCTGTCCAGTATTTTGATTCAGTTGTCGACTTTTGACATCCCGACCTGCTGAACACTCCAATATAACTTGTCGACTTTCTGATCTGCCGACCTCCTGAATTGTCGACCTCTTGACATATAAAGGGACACAATGGTTACCAATATGAAAAAGAGAAATGATAGACTGTATGAAAATACAGCATGAAATCCCAGCATGATACACACAAGGTCTGGTCCTACCTCCATGTCTTATGTGTGTCATGTTGGGATTTCATGCTGCATTTTCATACAGTCTATCATTGCTCTATGAAAAAATACGGCGTTTACTAATATGAAAGAACATAATAATTATAAAGGTTCCTTTTAAAGAGGTGTATCCCTCAGACTTCTCTCCCTATATAAGGTAAAAAGAGAAGACCCATCTATTTTTACTCCATTTTTTACTTTATTTCATTTTTCTATTATACTTTGGGGCTCCATGATAACTTAGGCATCGGATGGAACTCACCGGGATAACTCCCGATGAGCCCATTAATGTGTGTTATTCTCCGCAGGATCAACTACGCCACATCACAAGAAAAAAGTGAGGAGAAGACTTCAACGTCATCATTTTTTTATCTGAAATATATTCTTGCTGCCGCATCATCGTGATGAGGTTTCTACGCGAAACACTCATTTTATTTATTTAGTTGTCATAATAGAAATAACAATTTCATTGTATTTGAAAGAGAACTCGAATTCCAATTGTACTACTAAAAGGGAGCTATTAATGGAATTCCTTTGTGGAGATAGAACTTCTCTTGGAACTTTTAGATCTACTCATCCCATCCTTAATGCCTTAGCTATGATCTACCAGTTATACCTTAGATTCATAAACTAAATGAACTTGATTTCAGGTAAATTTAGCGGTTAGGCCAATAGTAGAAGTCGCTTTGTTAGCTCGAGTAATTGTTTTGGTAGCTTTATTCATAGTTTATGTTTTATCCTTCTTCAAAATCTTAAAGAGACTTGATACGCCTAGACTCTTGCTCATCGAATGGATCAAATACAACTCAAAAGTTGTCGACTATAACTTAAGTTGGATCGTTAAGGTGGGAGAAATTTAAGCTTTGTTTACTTTAAGGAGCGGATCAATGGAGGGAAAGATCTATAAATTTAACCTTCTTATGCTTTTAACAAGGTAAATTCAAAATAAATAATCTGCTTTCTCGGTCCCAAGATCCGCTCCTTAGAGCAAACAAACCATTAAAGTATCGCGTGAATGGAAGGTGACACCGGTGATCGAAAATTCTAATCATCATTAATTCTTCCCTTCACCATCCAACTAAGCACTAACACCAATTTTACACAAATGATATGATTCAGAATTTGCTTGGAGAAGAGAATCAAAAATCAAAAAAAAAAAAAAATCAAACAACTTTCCAATCCAAATGCTGTTCATCTTAAATCGATCATATCGATTAATTAACACTCTCCACTTGTTTCATTGCTTTGGAGATGACTGAATCAATCACCCACCACCATTCTTAATTCAGTGTGATGTAAGGGTTTGAGGATGACTAGATTGTCATTGTGCTCCTAATTAATTATCATGAGATGGAGGATATCTTACATCATGAGTTTCGTCGTCGTCTATCCAACTAGTTTCGATCAGACGGTGAGCTTGTTGTTTAGTCTGTGGCTCGGCTAGATAGGGTTATCGGTATAAGACGACTCAACACAATTTAAACTAAGAGTAATATGATACAACCAAGATGGCACAAGTTGGCATATTTATATATAAATTATTTTTTTAAATACATAATTAATTTTATATAATTTCTACAATTACTCTTATATAGACAAACACACTAGCTTAGATATTGGATACATATTCAATAATTAAGATCATTAAATGAATGAGTAAATTTCTTAATAATGATATAATTATATTTTATAGTGATTTTCTTCTTTAATTTAATTGTCTCTAGGCTATTCTCACTAATAATCTTCTATTACTAAACATGATCTTTATATATCTATTATTAGAACATGCATTGCCTTAGTGAGTGGATGGGTAATATTTCATTGGTTTAACTCTCCCTATTAAGATGTCGATATGTTTCATAAACTCTTTGATTAGGTGAGATCACTCGAGTTTGTACTTGGATTGCCGGTGATATCATGATTAATTGGCTTGTTCAAAGATTTCATTGTCGTCACTATTGGTGCAATCGACCTCAAGTCAAAATTGACTAGGTTGATCAAATTTGATTTGACTCAATTTGGATTTTGATGTTTGATCAATATGTTAGTTAGGTGTCAAGTAATTCCAAGTTGACTGGATACTTAACAGTGAAAAATCCAAGTGAGTCATGGAAGATCGAACACTTGGCACAAGATGAAAAATTCAAATAAATTAAGGTTAATCGGACACTTGGTGATTTGAAGTTCTAACAGGTCGAGGTTGATAGGATGTTAGGCAACAATGAAGTCTTGGTAGATTGAAGTCAATCAGATACTAGGCAACGAGGAAGTCCTGACAGGTCAAGGTTGATCGGATGTCAAGCAACGAGGAAGTCCCGACAGGTCAAGGTTGACCGGATGTCAGGCAACGAGGAGGTCCCGACAGGTCAAGGTTGATTGGATGTTAGGAAATGATGAAGTCCTAGCATGTCAAGGTTGACTGGATGCCAAGCAACGAGGAAGCCCCAGCAGGTCAAGGTTGATTGGATGTCAGGCAACGATGAAGTCCTAGAAGGTCATGCTTGATCAGATGCTAGACAACGAGATATCTTAACAGGTCAAGAATGACCGCATGACATGCAAAGGAAGTCCAGAAACGACAGAGGAAACTTTCAAAGGTCATAACTTTTCACTTGGATATCAGAACAAGACGATCTTTAGTACGAAACGAAACTTGTTCAGAGATGTATCTTGTTACTCAAATCGATTCGACTGATTATATGTGTCAGTCAACTGATTTGGATTAGAACCGAATAGAAATAAATCAATTCGATTGATTAAGGTAACCAGTCGACTAGTGTTATTTCAAAAACAAATGAATCGATTAGACTAATATTTAAAAAAATCGATAAAATCAGATAAAATTTCAGAAGGTTCAGAAGTCGTTATTTGATTGTTGATCAAATCAGTCGACTGATAGGCGAAACTCAACCCTAACATCAACTATATAACTAGAGTTTCGTTTGAAGGAGGAGGAGTCAGTTCTTAGGAGGTTTGAGGACGAAATGCTGCTGTATTTGTAAACCAACAAGAGACTATTCCAAGCAACAAGAAAACATCCAAAGTAATATCTCATTTGTAAATGTGGTTTTGTTTTCATTTGTATTTGTATTCTTGTTTCTTATTGTATTATTGTGTTCTTGTAAGAATAAGCTTACTAGAAATTTTTCGCCTCTGAAAGGTATCCGAAAAGGAGGAGTTTATAGTAAAGATAGATAACTTAGAATGGACCCTTAGATTAGTCACCTTAAGGAAGTGAATACTAATAAAATTTCAGAGTTGTACATGTAGAGTCGTGTTTGACTCAAAGTTTTTACTGCGCATTTAAACGACGAGTATAAGATCAAAACGAGAAGCGATCGGAGCGATTCACCTCCTCCTTCAGCACGCACGGGTCCTAACAGTCACAATACACCATAACTGGATCGATGACATTTGGAACTACTCTAACTTCACCAATGAACTTATTGATCTAAATAAAGAAAAATGCTTTTCTTTGTTTCCTTGCGAATGCAATGTACTTCACTTCTACAATTGAGTTAGCTAACTCATTGCGCCTCCATTCAAATAGAAAACATACCAACTATGACCATACATGATCGATTTACAGACACATCTTTAGTACTCGTAATGGCTACGACAGCCATGGACTTGATGGTTGTGGCATTCATGCTCGATGCACAAAGTGGGAGAAGTGAAGAAAAATACAACTTAACCACTTAAACCCCTACCATTGAACCAAACCAAGTTGGTCTAATTATGGTTTAACTAGAATTCCACCAAATCAAATCAAAATCCACCTAACTTAACATCAAATCCGATCGAAAATGCCCGAGAGTCAGCGTCAATCTAGTGGTTAATCACTTGATTGAACTCGATGGGGAATCTTTCTAGTTTCCGACATTAACATTAATGAGAAAGTCATTGAGCATTAGTTTGGTGCCGAGTCAGTTGAGAAATAGTGAACTGAGTTAGGTGAGCACCCAAATGGCCAAGTCCCACAAAAAGCCCAAAATTAAGATCAGTGTGATTGAGCCATGGAGTGCAGGTTGCAGTAGGTGAACCTACCAAAGTCATATTCAGAAAATTAAGGATGTGTGTGTGTGTTTTCTTCAAAAAGGTTAAGCATTCGACCGACTAATCAACTAGTTTAACGTGTGTGCCTAAGTAGAGCTTGGGCTTCGAGCGACGGTGATGCCTAGAAAAAGAGAGAAAGTGTGTGCAATGCCTTGCTTACTCTAAGTGCGAACGAAAGAAAGGATGGATTGCACAAGAATAATCTACGGATAGATTTAGGAATCAAGATAGCTTAGCTTAATCCGTTTAACTAGTGTATTCCTACGTGGACTATTCATTGAACTAACCCAACTTAACACAATTGAACTAGACTAGTCGAAATAAACATTTGGATCACTATATCTACTCAATGACTTCAACCCAAACAATAATTTAAAACACAAGGACTTAAATGGAGAACATTTTGATGATATCAAAGAGTCGGTCGACCAACTTTAGATTGAAAAATACGATCGAGAGTACCGACATTTAGGATGGACTAAAATACAAGTTTTTAAGCACTATTTATATCACCAAACACTTCAAAGATAATAGAGTGAGGATAAGTACCATTAACAAATAACCTAAACAAAAATGTAAAGGAAAATTGCATCCATGCATACTGAATAACTAGGAGAAAGATAGACCTTATCACCCTACCAAGCACAGCCATCACCAAGTGCTTTCTATCTTCACTATCATCAAGTGTCTAAGTCAAAACAAGTCCAACAATGTTTTTAAATAATATAATTAATTAAGCATATTAGTTCAACAACTAAGTAATGAAGTGATAATTTAACAACTTACTCATGGACTAATAATTCTAGATTGGTAGTTTGGGCTTTATCAAAGGCGACCTCAAGTGGTTATGTGATATCGAAAAGGTTTAGGACCCTAGGACACTTTCTATGGAAGTTGGTGAACTAAGAAATTTTAGGTGAAAGTATGTCGACCAACATTAAAGATTGATCTACTAACATTTTGTGAATTTTCTACTCTTTCAAAAATTAAAGTTCCAATGGTTATTGTTCATCATCATTGGTGATCAACCAACTTTTTCAATCAAAGTAACATTGTACATGGTTATCTACTAACCAATGGTTATTAAGATTGTTGGTGTTATTGGCCAAAGTTTGTGGATAAGAGGGGTATCTCTCAATATAACTCACTCGAATAGTCTTATATATCTTTCTTCGTTCCATGTTAAGAAATAATCTAAAAGCTTTCTTTGCATTCCAAGCTTCAACTACGGATCGAACTTTCTTAATTAGTAACTCTTTCTCTTACCTTTGTACTTTATTTTCATTCTTTAGGGCGAGACTAGAGTGATTTGCTTTTATATTCTTCTACAAAAATCATAATTTTCTAGGGTTGATCTAAAAGTTGTAATTCTTTATGGCTAATCTAGGGATTTTCTAATTGTATGAAGGTAAATTGATCAAGAGGTTATAATCCACTAAGGTTAATCTAGAATGTTGGGATACAATTAAAGTTCTACACTGAAAATACATGAAAAAGATCCTGAGATTACAAGATAGAGATATCTATATTGGTATGAGATTTTTTGGATAAAATTCAAAAATAAAATCATGAGGGCGTGGGCCCAAAGTGGGCAATATCATATCATTTTGGAAAGATATATGGATTCCATCGGATCTAATAATGGTATCAAAGCAAGTCTATGTGATGTCATGTGGGGACCTCACAAAAGAATGATTGGGGGCTCACAGTAAGGGGTCCGTTGGGACCGTTAAGAGAACGGGTCCGTTGGGACCCGGACCAGTAAGGGATCCGTTGGAACCGTTAAAGGGGCTCCTAGTGGTTCTTTATTTGAAAGGTAGATTGTTGGGATACAATCCCACATTAAAAGGTCTACATTGAAAACATATAGAAAAGATTTGGAGATATCTATATTGGTATGAGGCCCTTTGGGTAAAGTCCAAAAATAAAATCATGAAGATGTGGGTTTAAAGCAGACAATATCATATCCTTTTGAAGATATATATGAATTCTATTGGATCTAACATAGAGACTATGTTGAATATCTTGTATTCAAGTAGGTTGATCTAGAGATTGTACACTTGATCTAGAATTCTAGCTTTCACTAGACTTGTAAGATGTGACATGAGATGCAAAGAAAGCTCTATGAACATGTTAAATCTATTATTAATATTATTCTTGTTAACTACATATCACACACACATGTGCACTTGAATCTAATTGTTTGATTTGAGTTTATATTTGTGAAACTCCCCACTTTAGTCAATCCTTCGCGATTCTACATTAACATCTAGTTTACACTACTTAGACTCTTCTTTGACACATGCATGCCTTTTTGCACTATATATTTTCTTATCGATCACATGCCATTCTTTACTCTTAGATGGTCCCTTCACTATTCCCTTTCTATAAATGTTATATGTTCTCTTCAAAAAAGTTATAGTTGTTATTCTTGTAAGGTATATTGTCCCATGATTCCTACCAAGATGACCTTCGAGTCAATTTTGCTCTTTCCTATTGCCTCATCCGTATAGGAGTTGGTGCGAGAAGTTCTCCTTGATCCTATCTCCATCTTCTTTTTGAATCCTACTACAGAACTTGTAGCACCTTCTACTAGGATACATTGCCTAGCGCACCTCTCGTGTGAGTTTTCGACTAATGATTGTGATGTGAAGATGCTTTAGCAGCACATATCTTCGAGACTCTCCCACTCTTTAGTTGTCGTCTAGATCCCTTCCCGACCCCTCTATTTTGGACATTTTCTATTTGGAAGGGGTACTTAAAAGTGTTTCACTATAACTTGAGTGTTTTGTTTATCTTTATAGTTTATTTTGAATCCCAAATGGAGGCAAGCTGTGATCAATGAGATGGATGCAAAATTTGAACAAGAGCCCAGAGGGATCTACATATCGATGTTGTAGTCTTGTCTAAGGAAGCCGTCTTATTATTTTGTCCCCCCAATGTTGCGGAAACAGAGATTTCGTTGATGATCTTGGAGAATTGGGGGAGATTTTGATCGAACTTTCAGCACTTAGGAAAGGCTAAACTGCTCGGACAGCTCTCTCAGTCAGTCTTTACTTTGCGAATGGGTAGCTGAACAGGACCTAAGCATCTGATCGATGAACTGCTTCTACCGGGAAACTAATCGTCTCCAATTCTATCGTTGGCTCTTCGGACCGCTATCTACTAATGGTTTCATCTTCTGTTCCCACACGGTCGGTGTGAGGAAGTAAATTGAGAAGTTGTTAGCCATGACGGAGAAGGACATTCCCTTGGCTTTGTTGAGATTCAATGTGATCCGATCCTTCTTTGAGATCTGGCTTTGACGGTAATTTCGTATACCGAACTATCACTATACTTTTTTTTTCCCACTATTAATTCCTTCCTCTCCTCCGCGAGTGCTACTAAATTGTATTTTAAAAATGTCTTTCTCTCAGTTTGCTGCTATGTGCCGACGACAAGAACAATCGTCGCGCGACGAGTAACTGCCTGAAATTTCAGGAGTAGGCGAGGAGAAATTGTGAGGGCAGGCAAACTGTGTGTGGATTGTAGAAGCAAGACAAATAAAGACAAAGATGAATGCCCAAGCCAACGTGGCATGCCAGCGAGGAGTGCGCCAGCGGCCATGGCACGGGCCTTCGCGCGTCACCTCGCGACTGGCACACTCTCACCCTTATTTTCTGGAAAATCATGAGCATTTTGCAAGTCGTCTCTCACTTTTCTGAATACGATGGCTCACTGTGCCCGTCATTTCATGCCTCTACCACTCAACTACATTTCATGCTCCTAATTCACAGATAGATACATACATACAAACCTATATATTCTTTTTTTTTTGGCTTTTTTTTTGTTATCCTTTTCAAATATTTTTCATCTCAAAAATATTTATGATATATTCGTAACTATTATAACTTATTAAGATAAATCAGTTCAACTTAGAGTATTATTGTTTGAAAACACAATACGAATCTAGTTATCATAAAATCGAATGCAACTACCACCAAATGATTGACTTGAATCGAGAGCCAACGTCATTATTTCTTATTTATCATCGGAGATTTCTGCAAGTGCAAAATGATCTTCTATAGGAATAGACAACTACCAAAATCCTTCTCAATGGAGAAGAGAGGAGGAAGAAGAACAAGCTAAAGTCAAGATGCTCAAATGAAATTTGACCTTCCTCCTTTATACCTTAGTTCATCATGTAGGGACTATCCACACAAAGCTCATTACTCATTAACAGTCCATTAATATTAATGAACCGGATTAACATATCTACATATTTACTTCACATTTATTTAACTTAAACCCCCTTTATGCTACAAGCATTAAATCACTTAATTGGGATTTAATTCATTAATGACAATTAGTTGTGTGTGTTAATCAAATGTAAATCCATCTTATAGAGATTTAAGCCCACCAATATAGACTTAATCATTTAATCTCCCACTTGAGTTATACTTGATCCCTTATATACCACAAAACTTCTTAGTTGAGTTCAACATGTCAAAATTTTATGGGTTAAATACCCTCTTAAATAATCTGATCTATTAATTTAATTAGTATAGGACTAAAAAAAAAGTCAGAGTTACTATAACTCTAATAAGACCCAATAATAATTACAATTCTAATTTAATTAATAATATAGATTAAATGTGGATGTGTAGTATAAAAATGATATAAAATGTGATATGTATATGTCCATTTCAAGAGTCCTCCATATGACCTAAACGGAATTCAAATCATATTTACTTAAACCTTATGCAAAATTGCAATGGTAAATCATGATTAAACCTTATCACTTAAAAGAATCTCACATTATATTTACAAAGCCAAATACAAAACCGCAATAGTAAAACATGATGTCCTTATATTCACAGAGTCAAAAAATCATATACACATGTAAAACTTTAGTACATACAATAAGTTAAAAATATATGTGTTCATTAATATAGAGCATCACATAAAATATAGATTCCCACCAAATAGGTACTTCATCAAAATGAACCCTCATATTTAGCACAACTGATGAAACACCTTGGGTGGCAAGCCCTTGTGAGTAGATCCACTAATATGAAATCTGTCCTTATATGTTCTATCATAATTTGAATACTCTAAACCTTTTCTTTAACTATCAAAAATTTTATGCGGATGTGTTTAGACTTTAATGAACTACAGTAATATAATTATGCAATTGTATTATCATAATTGATCTTCAATGGCCTATCAATTCCCCTAATTATCTGTAACCTTGTGATAAGGTTCTGCATCCATATTCCATAGTTGGAAGCTTCGTAGCAAACTATAAATTCTGCCTCCATAGTGGAAGTAGTTATTAGTGTATGTTTGATATTTTTCCATGATACAACCCTCCTACCAATATGAAGACATAACCTGAGGTGAACCTCCTGTTGGTGCAAGAAGCACTAGCTCTTGCCTGGAGTTTCGATGTTTGATAATACACCTAGGTCTGATCAGTTTGATCAAGGGGTTGATCCAAACAGGACTTGATGTTTGGATAAAGTGAGTGAAGTCTAGTCAGACCAGATGACTAGCAAGAAGACCTAGTTGGTTAGACTAGGCAGTCGAAGTCCTGATTTGGATGATTGGGCAAGGGAAGTCCTGGTGAGTGAAGCTAGGCAAAGGAAAGTCCTGATTTCGAGGATCAGGTAAGGGAAAGTCCTAGTTGTAGGCTAGGCAAAGAGAAGTCCTGGTTTAGAGGATTAGGTGGAAGTCTTGGCAGAGTCGAAGCACTAGATGAAGTCTGGGCTGGTCTGGAGGATCGAGTCGCAACAGAAGTCTGAGCTGGTCTAGAGGACCGAGTCGCAACAGAAGTCTGGGCTGATCTGGAGGATCGAGTGGCAGCAGAAGTCTGGGCTGATCAGAGAGGACCGAGCCGCAGCATAAATCCTGGGAGCTGAGGATAGAGCCGAGCAAAAGTCCAACAAGCCAGGAGGACTTGGTTGGTACAAATTCTCTCGAGTGGAGTGAGTAAAGGTGCGTTCCCGGAGTGGAACAGTAGGCGTCAGACTAATACAGGATTTTGATAGAAATATGAAGTTAGACCCACAAGGTAAAGTTAGACCTGCAAGGTAAGGTTTAGGTTCTTTATTTGTTTGTATGTTTGTCTTGCAGGAATCAGGAACTGGAAGCAAGATGGAAGAAGCAGAGGTAAAGCAAACAAAGATAATTGAACCAAGCCCAGGGTCAACTCAGGTCAAACCTGAGTCAAAGTGACTCAAGTCGACCTGAGGGAGTCGAGTCGACTTGAGTGGATGGAGTCAACTTGAGATGGAAGTCAAGTCGACTTGAGCACCAGATAAGAGCCCCAGAAGCCAACATTTATCAAGAGATGTCACGTCAGCTTCGAGTCGACCTGAGTAGGGACTCGAGTCTACTTGAAGGTCAAGTCAACCGCGGAGAAAGTGGATCGGGCTTACGTGGAGTCGATTGGAGATTCGCCCAAGTCGACTCGAGTAGGCTATAAAAGAAGGGGCGACGTGCACATCAATGTTATCAATCGAGAAGCCGTCTTCTTCGTCTAGTAGTGGTTCTAAACGCAAACAAGGCCAAGCTGGTTCAACCGGAGAAGATTCAAGAGGAGTGCGCGGTGCTCAGGACTTCCAGATCGGCTCAACGCTTGTTTGGTTTCTTTTCTTACTGTCTTTATTTTTGTTCTTATTGTCATTTATTATCTTGGACTGTAAGACGGATTTCTCCGCCTCCGAACAAGATTCGAAAATGAGACCACTAGTGGACGGGCGCCTCTCGTACATAGGCCTTGGATGTACTAACCTTGGGGGGGTTAGAAACTAAGTAAATCCACGAGTCCTCTCTACTTTGTTTACTAATTCCGCTGCTTAGTCTTTGATAGTAACGAACGATTTATAAAAAGCGACAACACGCAATTCACCCCCCCCCCTCTAGCATGTTACAACGATCCTACACCTCCTACTATCTAAACATCTAACAAAATCAGAGTCTGAATATCCAATGATCTCCAAATAACTTGATCTTCGATATGTGAGCATGTAATCCTTTGTTCTTTGTAAATACATCATAACCCTCTTTATAGCTTTCTAATGATCTAGTCTAGGTTACTCAAATATCTACCTAAAATCTCCATAATGTACACAAGATTCAAACGCGCACGTACTTGAACATACATCAAACTCCCTACTACCGATGCATAAGAGAATTGTTGCATTTTTTAATCTCAAGTTTATATCGTGGACATTGTTGCAAGATAAATCTATCACCCTTTGACATAGGTGTGTCTCCAAGTGCACAATTTTGCATGTTATACCAAATGAACATTTTTTCTATATAAGCCTTTTGTGAAAATCCAAATGTGCACCTTGAACGATCACAAACAATTGGTATGCTAAGATAAAAGATGCATCACTAAGATCATTCATTTCAAATTCACTTAATAGAAATGATTTGGTTTTTGCAACAAACTTTTATCATTGCTTGTTAACAATATATCATCTACATAAAGAATAAGCATGATATTGCTCCACTTGGGCCTAAGCCCAAATATTTGTTCTAGAACTCTACCCAAAAGGTCTCATCTCCAATGACATGATATTTCCATCCTTTTTAAGCCCTCATGATCTTTTCTTGTGCTTTAGATGTGGGACTATGTTTGCACCCTTGCAACCCAACAATCCTTTCAAACAATGGACCACAGGCCTGTTTTAAATGAAAGACCATGTTTGTCTCCAATCCTCAACCCACGCAGCTAGGACTTCCTACCCCTCGGTCCACTCGACCTACTAGGAAGCTTCCGTTACCATTTCTCACTAGGACTTCTCACCTGGTGTCTGTCCTCATGATTCAGAGCACGGGAGCACCCACTTCCTTTGTTTTAAGGTTCAACCACATGGTAAGATCTGGATCATGGCTCATCCAGCGGTTAGTCCGGTGAAGAGCGACCTCGCTCTGATACCACTTGTTAGTACCGAAAGAATGTCCGCATCTCCACAATGGCATGATATTGTCCACTTTGGGCCTAAGCCCTCATAGTTTTGTTCTTGGGTTCTACCCAAAAGGTCTCATGCCAATAGAGATATCTTCCATCCTTTTAAACCCATGATCTTTTTCATGTGTTTTAGATGTGGGACTATGTTTGCACCCTTTAACAGTTTCTAGCAACAGACTCTTATCATTATTTGCTAACAATATATCATCCATAAACAAAATAAGTATGATAAACTTGCTTCCATTGAATTTGATATACAAGTATTGATCAATTGGATTCTCCTTTAAATCTGTATGAAGAAACAACTTGATCAAACTTCTGGTACCACTAACGAGATGTCTGCTTTAATCCATAAATAGACTTTTTTAATCTACATACTAGGTGTTTTAAATCTTTCGACTCAAAGTTCTTCGGTTGCATCATGTATATAGTTTGCTCAATATTTTCATTGAGAAATATAGTCTTTAATATACATTTGATGGGAGCTCTATGTCATAATGAACTACAAGTGTCATGATTACCTTAAAGAGTCTTTCATCAAAATCGATGAAAAAGTATCCTTATAATCAATATCCTCCTTCTGATTGAATCCCTTAGCGATAAGATGAGTCTTATACTTTTCAACATTGTCATGTGAATCCTGTTTGATTTTAAATATCCATTTACAACCAATAGGTTTCACTCCTTCAGGTAATTCGATAAGTTCTCAAATGTCGTTGTCTGCCATAGATTCATCTCTTCCCTCATGGTTTTGATCCATTTTCTGGATAAATGCATTGTTTGACTTCTTGGAAAGATATCAGATCGTCCTCCAACTCAATGTCAAACTCATGATCTTAAAGATAAACATAGTCGCGTGACATCGTAGATCTCCTTTCTCTAATGAATCTCCTTAGTGAGTACTTGTCCTTGAGGTGGTTGGGGATCATGCTCAAAATAGGAGGGAATATCTCTATTTGAGATAACATCCCCTCCATTTGAATTGGAGGAGATACGAGAATATCATAGTCAACTACCTCTTTCGATTGTGCAGCTTCAACTGTATGTGGAATGGTAATCATTTCATTATCAACTACATCAGTAGCTATCATATTAGGATCATCAATGTTCTTCTCAAATGATATTTTCTAACTTTATCGCTCCCACCATCCTCAATGAATTTGGCATTATACATCTCGTAAAAAGATCTACTCAAGGGGTTGAAAAACTTGAAGCCCCTTGAGTTTTCAGAGTATCCTACAAAATGACAACTAACGGTTCTTGAGTCCAATTTTTTTTTGTAAGTCCTATAAGGCCTAGCCTCAGCTAGTCAATCTAAGACATGTAGATGTCTAAGACTAGGCATTCTACCTATCCATAACTCGTATGAAGTTTTTGTTACCATCTTACAAGGAACTCTATTGAACAGGTAAGTCATAGTTTTGAGTGTCTCACCCCATAAAAACTTCTGGTAAAAAAGAAAATGCAATCATACTTCTCACCATGTCTTTTAGGGTTTGATTTCGTCACTCTACTGAGAGGTCTCAAGCATGATGTATTGCTACACAATTCCGCACTCAACAAAGTAATCCGTAAATGACCTAGAATGTTATTCACCTGATCAATCAAATCTATCATAGTATTCACCATTACGGTATGATCAAATAGCCTTAATCTTCTTATCAAGTTAATTTTCAACTTTGGCTTTGAAGGTTTTGAACATGTCTAAGATTGTAACTTCTCATAAATAAGGTACAAGTATCTGTATCGAGAATAGTCATCTATAAAGCTTATAAAGTATGCTTGATGGTTCCAAGAAGCCTTAGGGAGTGACCCACATATATCCGTATGTATAAACTATAAGATTCCATTACACCATCTTAAACTCTCATTTCTTTTCTTAGATGTTTAGGCATTGTTGAGAGATATGCCCTAAATGTCTATGCCACAACATGGATGAATTTTCATTTGTCACACCATACTTCACACCTATACTATGCATTATAATATTATCCATATAAGTTTCAGTATCCAATTTGTAAAATTTGTCAATCAAGGAACCAATACCACACAAAATAGAATTTTGAAAAATAATAAATTTTTCATTTCCAAATGAACAAGTGTATCCGAATTTATCCAAACATGAAATAGAAATTAAGTTCTATCTAAATGACAACACTATAAATGTATTTTTTTTTTAATTCAAAAGTAAATTATTCCCTAAACAAACTCTAAAAACACACATTGCCTCTACTTTTGCCTTCTTGTCAATTTCCGTATAGATGAATCTTTCAACATCAATTGACAGTCGACTACAAAGGCAATCCTGTATAGTAATATTTATGTAAGTAGTTGCATCCGTATTTATCCACTAAGTGTTATTAGGTACAATAGCTAGGTTAACTTCTGAACTGACAAAGTTGAGAAGTTTACCTTTCTTAACTCGTCAGTTGGTGAATCTAGGGCAATTTTCTTCAAGTGACCTTTCTTTTTACAAAAGTAATAAGTTGGGTACAGATCTTGTTGCTTTTGCACCTTATGCCCTAAAGCCTCAGTCGCTGCAAGTTATTATCCTTACTCTTACTCTTATCCTTTTTCTTCTTCTTGTTTGAATACTGAGATAAGGATGCAAAGTGAGCACTGTGAGATGTGTCGTGCCTCGATCTCTCTCTTCTTTCTGTACACTCTGAGTTATAAGCTCATTCAATATCTATTTCTCCTTTTGAGTATTATAGCTAATCTTAAAAGGAGTACACTGTACAGACAGAGAGATTTGGACAAAGTTCACAAGTACCCTTTTGGGCATTTCAAGTTTTCATGTCCTAAGCCTTGTAACCAAATTCAACATCTCTATGATGTACTCCCTAATGCTACCCTTCCTGTTATACCGCATGGATACCAACTTCGTAAAAAGGATGGTAGTCTCAACCTTTTCATTTGAGATGAATTGGTTTGCTAACTCTATAATGAAGGTTTTGGCATCCTCATTCTCAATTATCGAACCCTTGATGGATTCCAAAATAGACATTTTCATGATCGCTAGACTCATGTGATTAGATCGCTCCCATTTTTCAAAGATCACCTTTGAATATACAGTGGAATCATTAGATAAAATTGCAAGGCGATCGTGCCTAAATGTAAAGTCTAGATCCATGCAGCCTAGTAATACCATGATATGTTTTTTCCATTAACCATAGTTTGTACCGTTAAGCACGAAGATGTTGTTCAAATTGATAGATATTGAGAGTGCTATATAAAGAACAACAAAGAACATAGCTCAATTTAACAATCAAGACATGTATCTTTATAGTTATGCAGTAACAAAATACAACAAAAAATATAATTTTATGGGCATTAATTGAGATACTTAATGCAACATACATTAACTCTTTAGACTTAAATATAACTTCCTAATAGTATTCTTCAAACAACTCATAATCAATGGCGTAGTCAAAATCAACAATTGCCCTGGACTAATCAATAAAACTACAACAACAACAATAACAACCAAGCCTTATCCCACTAAGTGGGGTCGGCTATATGGATCCTTTTACGCCATTGAGCTCTATCTCCTATTATATCATCATTTATATTTAAATAAATTTTATCTTGTTTTATTGTTGCTAACCAAGTCTTTTTTGGTCTACCTCGCCCTCGTTTGATATGCGTATTTGTTATAGTTTCACACCGCCTAACTGGAGCATTTATCGGTCGTCTAAGTACATGTCCGTACCACCTTAAACGTGTCTCACGGAGTTTTCCCTCAATAGATGCAACTCCAACTTTCTCTCTAATGCTCTCATTTTTTATTCTGTCCATCTTCGTATGTCCACACATCCATCTTAACATCCTCATCTCCGCAACTCTCATCTTTTGCTCATGTGCTCGAGTCATAGCCCAACATTCAGCGCCATATAACATGGCAGGTCTAATTGCCGTTTTATAGAACTTTCCTTTAAGTTTTAGAGGCACTTTACGATCACATAAAACACTTGATGCTCTCCTCCACTTCAACCATCCTGTTTGTATTCTATGTAAGACATCTCTCTCAATCCCTCCATCGGCTTGCAAAAATGATCCTAAATATTTAAAACTCTCAGTTTCAGACAACTCATCATCTCCTATTTTAATACTTGTCTCACTACGTTCAATATTACTAAACTTAAATTCCATATATTCTGTCTTTACTCTACTAAGCCTAAAACCTTTTTCTTCTAGTGTTTCTCGCCAAGATTCTAATTTAGCATTTACTCCCTCACGTGTCTCATCTACCAATATAATATCATCTGCAAACAACATGCACCATGGTACGGTATCTTGAATATGTCCTGTAAAACCCTGAAAATTTTATTATTTTATATTTTTAGTGGATTTGGATTGAACCAACTTGAATCAACTTAGTTCGGTCCACGATAAATGAGGGTTTGATAAAGACGGAATAGATGGAAAGATTCATCTCGCGAAGACGAATCCAACAAAACTTGTTTGGATTCAATCAGAGATCGTTTGACCACTGAACCGGATGAACCAAAAATAAACCGGTTCACTATGGGTTTAGTTTTGCCGGTTCAATCGCTTAGGGTTTCCAGTTCAGGTTTAAGTTAAACAGGAGCCGACTCTTCCCCTAAACCTTATTCATGCTTCGCGAGATCCCAAGCCTCCTTCGTCCGAAATCTTCACCGCCGCCGCTCCTTGCTGTAGCCACCCTCTACCGCCAGGGAAGCCGACGCCGCCTCCCTTCTTCCTCAGCGATCTCCTTCTTCACGGATCGCCGCCGCCAACCTTGTTTCTAGGGCACAAGGTAAGCTGCTGATCTCAATCAAGATGAGTTCCTTGATTGATCCTTGTTGGGTGATCGTGGTTGTTGTTGTTGGATTGAGGTTGATCGGGGGATAGATTATGTTTCAATCTGCAACTTCGGTGGAGTTAGAGTTGTGTTCGATGGTTTGATCAAGTTGATTGGATCGATGTGGTAAGGATCGATTAGGGTTCTGTTGAAGAAGTTTAATCTGGTTGGGTAAGGATAAATCAGGTTTTATTGTTAATAGATTAATTAGTTATTAGATGGGTAATTAATAAACTAATTAAAGTTGTTGGTTGATTACAGTTGGTTAAGCTATACATGTAGATTGGTTCTAATTGGGTTAATTTGAGTTTGATTAGTTGGGTTAGTTTGGATTCGGTTAAGGTATTAATGGAGGAAAAATTTAGTTAACAAGGGAGAAACCAAATTAACCAGATTAATCGAAAATAATAAGTTGTGCTAAATTGGAATAGGTTAGGTTAAATCCGGCCAAGTGGAGTTAATTGGGATGATTAACTTATGTTAGGTTGGTTGGTTAATTTGATATGAATCTATTAGTTTAATTATTGTAATTAAGAATATTGTTTACCCTTTGTAGGACCTTGACTTATTTACGGTTTTGCATTGCTGCGGGGTTCTAGTTGTCTACGATCATCTAATCAGGTGGGTACTCCTGTGTTTGGTCAGCACAGGTCGTCTCTTCATAGTGCATGTTCATCTTATTGCTATTTTATCTCTTTTGTTGCCTTCCTGTTATTTGACGTAGTTATTTAGATGATACCTTTGCTATTCATGCCTGAAACTTGTTGCTTGACATTTGAATAATCTATATTGATTCCTGCTGATACCATGTTGATATATCTATTCTTGGTGGTTCCTATTGATACCTTGTTGACTCCTGTTGATACTTGTCGCTACCATGTTGATACCTAGTAATACCATGTTGACTCCTTTGACACCTGTTGCACATGCTGATTACTTGTAGTTATTACATGTTGGAACGATCCTCATGCATTCATATAGTTATAATTGTTGTTGTTGATGGATCTTACCTGCACCGTGTTGTGGTGCCACATAGGTAAGAGGTTGCACCACAGTGGGGTGCGACCAGGACTGGCTACATAGCCCTCCTGCCACACTGCCCCTCCCCACTTCTCTATAGTGGTCAGTTGTTGGAGCTGGCAGCAGGTCATGTCTTGCCCCAGTTCACTGAGCTCTGGGAGAGTGACTGGGACGACGAGTGCGGACAGTGACGGATATTTTGGTTGCGTTGGTTGATGCATATTACATGCATTTGTTGGTAGGACTATTACATAGTTTACTGTATTCATATGCATGTTGATTGTTGCATTTACTTGCTATGATTGTTGCATTTGTATGACATGACATACATGATCATGTAGATATACCTGTTGCCTTGTATTCTTCTTCTGTATTGTTCAGTTGATATCATTCTTGATCACCATGTTCATTGTTACCTGTTGATACCTCTTACCTGTTGTTTAGTGTTTGTTCTTCCATTTATCTTTTCATGCACTTATATTCTTTTGTACCCACTGAGCATCTAATGCTCACCACCCAGACCCTGAGATTTTTCTGTCTCCCCAGGTAGCAGATAGGTTTACTGGCGCTTGGAGGTTCAGTCGGCTGGTCCCATCTCACAGCAGGAGGTTTCCTTGTTGGTTTGTCGTTTATAGTATGGTTTTTGTACTGGGACATGGATTGTGTTTTGTGGACTTATTGTGGTCTTTTGGAGTTTTCTGGTTCGATGTTTTCGGAGATGGTATGTGAAACTGTCATGGTTAATGGTTTTAGTATTCCGTTTGCATTTTGTTAGTTGTTACGGCCGTGTAGGCCTTATGTTGCATTTATGATGTGTGTTGTGATTTATTTGGACGAGTAGTCCTTATTCCAGCCGCCTGTGGCTGTGTATGCATGTTTGTATTAGGGGAATTGTCATAGTTACTGGGAAGATGCTGCCGAAATTTTTCGGACGGCCTTCTCGGGGCGTGACATGTCCAGTAAGTTCATCCATGATTAGTGTAAAAAGATAAGGACTTAGAGCTGACCCTTGATGTAACCTTATCTTTATTAGAAATGCTTCAGTTAATCCGCCTGAAGTCTTCACTCTAGTCGTTACTTCCTCATACATATCCTTAATTAGGTCAATATATACTACGCTAACACCCCTCTTTCGAATTCTCCATATAATTTCCCTTGAGACTCTATCATAAGCTTTTTCTAAATCAACAAATATCATATGTAGATCTTGCTTTTGCCCCCGATACTTTTCAATTAGTTGCCTGAGAAGATGTATAGCTTCTATTGTCGACCTACTAGGTATAAACCCAAATTGATTTTCGGTGACCATAGTCTCTTTCCTTAATCGTTTTTCTATTACTCTTTCCCAAAGTTTCATGGTATGACTCATTAATTTAATGCCCCTATAATTTGCACAATTTTGTACGTCCCCCTTATTCTTATATAAGGGAATTAGAGTACTTACTCTCCATTGATCTGACATTTTTTTTATTTTTAATATCATGTTAAATAATTTTGTAAGTCATTCAATACCTTGTTTCCCTAAGCACTTCCATACCTCTATCGGGATATCATCTGGTCCAACGGCTTTTCCATTTTTCATTCCGTTTAAAGCTTGTTCTACTTCTGAAATTTGAATTCTACGGTAAAAATTTAAATTTCTATACTCATTTGACCTGCTTAAATTACCTAAGTTAAGTTGATCACCTACACCTTCATTAAAAAGTTGATGAAAATACCTCTTCCACCGCTCTTTTATTTCTCCATCATTTACTAATACCCTATTGTATTCATCTTTAATACATCTTATTTGGCTAATATCTTTTGTCTTCCTCTCTCTCACTTTAGCTATTTTATAAATGTCTTTTTCTCCTTCTTTTGTATCCAATTTTTGATATAACTGCTCAAAAGTTGTATTTTTAGCTTCATTCACTGCTTTTTTAGCCTCTTTCTTAGCTAATGTATATTTTTTTAAATTTTCTTCATTCTTACAAATATATAATTTATTATAGGCTATTCGTTTTTCCTTCACTTTTTCCTGTACTTTCTCATTCCACCACCAAGATTCTTTACTTGGTGGTACATGCCCCTTTGACTCGCCGAGTATACTCTTGGCTATTATTTTCAACTTTGATACCATTTTATCCCATGTCGTAGTAGGGTCACCGTATACTTCACCTAATACTTGTCCTTCTACCTTCTCCTTAAATATGTTTTGTTTCTCATCCTTCAACTTCCACCACTTAATTCTAGGAGTAGTGGATATTTTCTTTTTATGGATATTATGCTTAAGACGTATATCCAATACTACTAACCTATGTTGGGTAGTTAAACTTTCTCCAGGAATGACCTTACAATCTTTACAAATCTTTCTATCCCTCTTCCTAACCATAAGAAAGTCAATTTGCGATTTATTATTCCCGCTTTTAAATGTGATCAAGTGTTCTTCTCTTTTCTTAAAAAACGTATTAGCTAGTATAAGATCATATGCTATCGCAAAATCCAGTATAGTTTTACCTTCCTCATTTCTTGTTCCAAACCCATAATCCCCATGCACCCTCTCATATTCCTCATTTTTCACTCCAACATGTCCATTTAGATCACCTCCTATTAAAACCATTTCATTTGATGGAATATTTTGTAATACTTCATCTAGGTCATCCCAAAACCTTGATTTGGTATTTTCATCTAATCCTGCTTGAGGTGCATATACACTAATTACATTTATAGTGTCTTTCTCCACTACTATTTTGAGAGCTATAATTCTATCCCCCTTTCTATTTACTCCTACAACTTCATCCTTTAACGAACTATCTACAATAACACCAACTCCATTTCTTGTTTTACTCTTCCCTGTGTACCATAACTTATAACCCGAGTTCTCTATTAACTTTGCCTTTTCGCCTACCCATTTTGTCTCTTGTACACACAAAATACTAATTCTTCTCCTAATCATCGTATCTACTACCTCCATTGTTTTACCAGTAAGGGTTCCTATATTCCATGTTCCAAATCTTAGACTATTAATTTTCCTATAATTTTTATTCTTACCCAACCTATGGTGTGAGAACTTTTGCTCATTTAACACTACACCCAAGTTCTCATGGAGATGTAGCGGTCCTTGCCGAGACGTTACAGTCGGACCCTGCAACGCGTTCCTTCCGGGGAACATCCTAGCATTAGCACAATAGTTTAATGGATCCATTCATGAGTGTTTGCCTTAGTTTAACGCTGGCTGGCAACCTAACGCAACCCTCCTCCTTTATCCGGGCTTGGGACCGACAATGATAAGGTAAACTTATCACAGGCGGAGTTGACTAATCAATAAAACTAAATTAGAATATTTTAATTTTTTTCAATTATTAAATTGAAAAACTGCACTGGGCTCCAGTTGCAGCCACCCACTGGCTACGCCAGTACTCATAATCACATTCATCTGCTATATAACTCGCCTTCTTTTGGACTGACGCAGTTTATGTTTTTAACTATCACTCATAATACTTCTAATATATCACATAGTGCTCCTTCCTTTGGGCCGACATACTATTTGAATGACTTAAAAAACAGACTAAATTTGTAAGCTTCCTTAAACATACTCGACATAAATACCTTGGGCCAACCATTTTTAGCCTCCCCAATAGTTCTTGATTTGGCAATAGTATTAGCTCAACTAAATAGCAAACATGAAGAAGAATCTAGAAAAAAATTATGAAAACGCAGCTAATCAGTTATCAATTGATTGGTGTCAGCCACCAATCGATTGATACACTATTTAATCGATTATCAATAGTTAGCAATCGATTGATACTCTTTATGTGCCCTTTCTAGGACATGACAATCGATTGCCCGCCATCGGTAATCGATTGCTCACCATTGGCAATCAATTTCTACACAATAGTCGAGTTCCTTGATCAATTCAGAAGGCTATTGTTTGCGAGTTTATCTACCCCAATCGATTGGCATCTCACAGCAATTGATTGGTGAACACCAATCGAACCCACTGATCAATTCAAAAATCTTCTGTAGACAACCCAACGAACCACAATCGATTTCGTAACCTTCTATATCCGACCATAGGTTCAACAATCGAGTGGCTCCAAGTTATGAATAATCGATTGGTATCAACCAATTGATCTGCAAATCAATTTGGAACCCTACTTGCAAATCAATTTGGAACCCTACTGTGTCCATATTTAGGTTCAACAATCGATTAGTCCTTATAACAATCGATTGGTGACAACAGCCAAATTATCCAATTGATTTCAGACTATTCTGTGTGCAATTCTGGGCTTAATAATCGATTGTTCCTCATAGCAATTTATTGGTGTGAACCAATCGATCGACCCAATCAATTCCAAAGCTCTCTATATGCGATTTTGGGCATCCCAGTCGATTGGTCCTTAGGGCAATCGATTGATGTCCCTTAGTCGAACTGCCCAATCGACTTGGGAACTTTCTGTGTCCAAATTCACGTTCACCAAACGATTGGTGTGTACCAATCAATTGGCAACTGAAAATCTATATTTTTAACATGATTTTTAGCTCAAAAAGCTCTAAAATTGTTCCGTCAATCGTGTTCTTCACGGATAATGCGAAAACTCAATTTATAGGTTAAATTCTAACCTATCCATACTACATTCGATGGATATGCATTAATTTCGCTCATCCAAATGGAATCGAATGCGAAATCGATGTATATGTACCAAATCATCGAAAATAATATAGGAATAGGCAACAACCAAAATCCTTCTCACTGGGGAAGAGAGGAGGAAGAAGAAATAGCCAAAGTCAAGATGCTTAGATGAAGTTTAACCTTTCTCCTTTTATACCTTGTCCCATCTTGTAGAGACCATCCAAATAAAGCTTATTACTTCATTAATATTAATTAACAAGGTTAATGGATCTACACATTTAATCCACACCCATTTAGCTTAAACCCCTTTTATGCAACAAGCATTAGATCACTTAATTGAGATTTAATTTCTTAATGATAATTAGTTGTATGTGTTAATCAAGTGTAAGTCCACTTTATGGAGATTTAAGTTCATCCATATGGACTTAATCCTTCATTATTATATTAAAATACTCTTTATTAATTTATAAAAAAATAAATTTTATCAAAATCACTTCAACTTAATTAAAATTATTTCAAAACTATTATATTGTTGTAGTTATGATTATAGTTGTTTTAACATTTTGAAATGAATCTCATCATGATCTTTAAACAAATTTGAATAATTTTAATTGAGTTAGTAGAAAGTATTTTAATAAAAGAATATTTAATGTATAATAATTTTAATTAAGTAGGAGCAATTTTGTTCTATGTTATAGTAAATACAATTATAGTTGCTATAACAATATTGAAATAAAGATATTTTTAAGATGAAAAATATATAAGATATTGCTTTAATTTTTATTTTTAAAAAAAAACTATTTTGATGAAGAATTAGGGTGATAATTCTGAATAAATTTTGTTGGATGAACAAGAACATAGAATACCTAACTTATGAATCAGGTCATAAAACAATACAACTAACATGACATGACATGATCCATTGAAGCTTATGAGAATTCTCCATGGATTTAGAGTGGTCTTTGACACGTGTACTTTCTCAGTGCTTTCACTTATGAAAAGTAAACGTTTGCTTTTCAACTCCACTACACAATCTCATAACTATTTATGTGGTTTGTTTTCTATCAAAAGAATTTACTTGTGTTAATCGTGTCTAAATCTTTAGATTTTCAAAGATAATTTTTCTATTACGCCAAGGCTCCCTTTCTGTTAGATTCTCGTATATCATTGATGGAAATACAATTTGACTTTAGATATGGCAAAAAGTTAGTCGACTCAAATACAACGAGAGTCACACAAAGGTGGCATGGTATGGTGTCGTGTGGTGTCGAAAACATAACAAACATGATCTTATCCTAATCACATATGTGACCATATTACCACACCTCATTATTGTCTCAACCCACCACCACGCCACCATCAAAATGGTGATTGGGTCACTTTCTCCAAATACATGCTTCACTCCCACTACAAATTCACACCTTAAAAGGAGGAGGATCCTACTGCCATTCTCCCCAACACAAATCAACTTTCTTTATTTTCATCTTGTTCGGTTCGATTCGGTTCGGTTTCATGGCAGCGAATAAGTATAGATGGGCTATTCTAGTCCTGAAGCTGTCGATGGCCATGCTACTTGCGGCGTGGGCCTGCATCTGGACGGTGAGGCTCACGCAGTCATGGAAGCGATCTTGGCACCAGGCTGAAGACAGGGCTAGCACCACCATGCTTGGCGATTCCGGTACATTAATTCCCAGCTGTGCTTATGCTTATCCTTCTATGACATCTGTCTGATCCTTGTGGTGCAGGTCTTACTGTGCTGGTGTATTGCTTCCCAGTTTTGGCAGTCGCCACTTTGGCTTATGTCTGCTTGCACCTCACTTCCAAAACTGAGGAAAGTAGGTAATGAATGATACTTCACGCATGAAGAAGAGATGGCCGGAATTTAGCACTTGGATAGTCGGAATTCATGGCTTGTTGTTGCAGGAAGAGATCGTCGGCACTGACGACCAATTTGACAAACCCGATCGCGGTGATGAGCGGCACGATCGGGATAGTTTCGGCTGCAGAACTCCTGATCGCAACCCTGTTCATCATATTTCTGGCATGGACGTACTACTGCAATGTTTCCAGTTCTTTCAAGACGATGACGCCCTACAAGTCCCTCAAACTCAACAAGTATCATTTATACATACAAAAAGTTACATCGATCGGTGACTAATCTGTTTCTGGTTGATTTTCCTTCAGATGGCAGCTGAAGATGATGTATTTGGGTGTTCGAATCGGTTCGATGAGCGAAGCATGTTTGGTGCTCTTGTTCTTGCCAATTCTGAGAGGGATGGCAGTGTTCAAGGTGTTTGGAGTTCAGTTTGAAGCTTCAGTGAGGTATCATGTTTGGATAGGCAATTTGATAATGCTCTTGTCACTCCTACATGGCACCATTGTGATGTTCATATGGAGTGTTAAGAAAAGCTTGTTCAAGGAGGTGAGTAGACCATAAACAAACAACAAGTTCATACTGCTCTTGTGCTAAGTTGATCCTAATTGTGCTTGTGATCGAAGAACAGATCGTAAAATGGCAATCGGTAGGGCGGGTTAATATCGCCGGTGCGGTGGCCTTGGCCACCGGCCTAATCATCTGGATAACATCACTTCCACAAATAAGAAGGAAGCAGTTTCAGCTATTCTACTTGACTCACCATCTCTACATAGTCTTCATCCTCTTTTTCTTGATTCACGCCGGAGATAAGCATTTCTATTTGGTGTTCGCCGGCGTTCTTCTCTTCGCGGTCGATAAGCTGCTGAGAATAGTGCAATCAAGAAGAACAACAGCACCAATTTCTGCAAGCATTTTGCCCTGCAGAGCACTGAAACTTACTCTCCTGAAACATCCTTGTAAGCCATATTGTTGTTGATTCACCACCAATATAGAAACGAGTATTCGATCTTGCTTTTACCGTGCAGGTATGAGCTACACTCCGACGAGCATCATCTTTGTTAAAGTTCCGATCGTATCGAAGTTTCAGTGGCACCCTTTTACCATAACTTCAAGCTCCAACATGGACAATTCTGAGCTTTCAATCTTGATCAAGAGCCATGGTCAGTGGACTACCGGCCTCTACAACTTGCTGAATTCAGTGATCGATACAGGCTCCGGCGACCATCTTAAGGACATTCAGATAGCAGTCGAAGGTCCTTACGGTCCAGCAACCGTCGAATACCGAAGGTACTTGAAGTTGCTCAGCAATTTAAACTTAAGCTTTTGAGCTATGTTGGAGCTTGATCGAACAATATACACTGAAATTAACCAGGTACAAGAGCGTAGTGTTAGTCGCCGGAGGTTCAGGGATATCTCCTTTTCTGAGCATTCTGCAAGATATTGCTTCGAGAAACGCCGACGTGAACAAGAATCCGATCAAGGTGCAATTGATCTATGCCGTGAAGAAGGTCGAAGACCTCAGCATGCTCGCTGTGATCTCCCCCTTGCTGCTCGAAAACCTGAAGATGAAACTGTTTGTGACCCAAGAAAACAGTCCTCCAGCCACTGCAGAGAAGGTTCTGCAAGACTTGTCTCTTCAGATCAAGACGATTGCATCCAACAAAGCCTCCTCTAAAGGTGCTCTCTCAATGCCTGAAGGACTGCTGTGGAAGGCACTGATCACGGCAGTCTCCTTCGCCGTCTTTCTCGCTTCTCTTATCATCTTGAGCCATGTTTTCCTACACCAAGAAAGCAACTCCTCGTCGAAGAAGAAGAAGAAGAATCCGTCGTGGATCGGGGATCTATTCCTTCTCTGCTCGCTTACTATCGCCGCGAGCTGCTGCACAGTGGCTACCATGATCTCGAGATGGAAGAAGACGGTGAGTGAAGGCCAACAGCTACTTCACAGGCAAAGTGTGTGCCATGAAGATACATCTGCCAAAGTGCAAGGCACAGAGAGGCATGAAATAGAGTTTGGCATTAAGCCAAATTTAGTAGGTAATTGATGCTTTCTCTTTGCATGATTCCATATGGAATTTGTGTTTCTGTAGTTCTTAATTTTGTTTGTTTGCAGAGATGCTCGATGAGATTGAATTTGGCACAGAAGAGGAAGAAGTAGGCATCTTTGTGTGTGGTCCTGCTTCCATGAATGAGTCAGTGGCTTCATTTTCTACAGCAAACAGACAATGCAGGAAGGATCAGAGAAAACAGAAATGTAACTTCAATGTTCACTTTATCAACTTTTCGCTGTGAATTAAGCTTTAGCAGAAGATGAAAACGATCGGAATGGTCCAGAAATAAGGCCTTTAAATCGCAATTGTCGATATAGTTAATAGGTAGTTTATGGCTACCAAACTGATATCCTCAACTAAGGAAGCATCTTGTGAGTTGCTTGTTATAAGAAACCAATGAATAAGAATTGCATGTGGTTATAAAGTTTTAGAATGAAATGCATGAATGTTCTACAATGGAAATGGTTTCGGTTAGGGTTAGGATTTAACAAGCACATAGGCCTTCCGTCGAAGATATTCAAGTAGATCAAGGTTGATTAACAATCCATTATTTAGATAAGCAACTTAGTTCGGTCACACTATGAAAACTAATTTGGTATGTTACCTAATATTTATGGAGCCTCATGCAATCAAATGCAATTGGTTGTTAGACTTTAACTTATTACTCGTCTCATAAGAGGATCAGCTCATACAGTTGTTATTTAGTCTCTCATTGCATACATAAAGCGTGATCTTAAATAGGGTTGGAAACAAGCTAAATCGAATCAAATTTTATAATATTCAAGTTTGTTTGATAAGATAATGCAGTCGAATTTAAAATAAATTAAATTATTGAAATGAATTTTCAAATTTAGTTTGATTTCTTTTTTATGAGATTGACTTGAGCTCTTAATTCAAACTAATCACAATCTTTGTTCGTTAGTGTATTAAAAGGTGAAATTCACAACTCCAACAGTCTCATATGTTTAGTTTTATGATCATTTATAAGGAGGTAAATCGAAAAAATATAATTAGCTACTTTGAAGAGGATATTTTTTTTTTTTGACTTCATTGAAATTCGACCTCTTACCTATTATAGTAATATATCTTTCATTAATCAACTCAACTCTGTCCCAAAGATAACAATTTTTATTCATAAATATTAACAAGTTAAATATATATGTTTAAATTTAATTTAATTTAATAAATTATTTAAATTTATGCATCATACATACATGTATTAAATAAACATAAATAAATTTTTACCAAATCGAATATTAAAATTGTTCATAAATATTTAATTCATTTAAATAATTAGTTTAAATAAATAAATATTATAAATTATAAATTATAAATTATAAATTTAATTGAATATTTAATTAACTGAAGAGAAAGAGTAAAGACAACCACAATCACAAAGAGTCTATCTAATTAAGAGCATCCACCCTGCTCATTTGTTATAACTATAGCCGTCAATTTGAGTTAGGTTTGCTGGGTTGGCCTGCCCTACCAAGTAATTTAGGTAGATTGGGTTAAAATTTTATCAATCTATTTTAAGATGGGTTGGCCCGCCTAGACCCACGACCCGCGTGGGTTAGCCCGCGGTGGGCTTGGGTTGACCCCCGGGTTGAGAAAGTTTATTTATTTATTTTAAATTTTAAAATTAAAATAGAAAACTCAATGAATTCATGAATTTGATCCATTCAAATTCAAGTTTAAAAATTATAATTCAAACTTACAAATTTCAACTTAATCAATTTAAATTATAATTTAAACTTAAAATTTTTAATATTTTTTTATTTTTTAACAAGTCCGCGGGTTGACCGCCTAACTCGCGACCTGCCTTAAATTGAGTTGGATTAGAGATTTCTTAATCTGCTAAGTTGGTGGAATGACCCGCCCCGCCTCGTCATATGATGGGTCCGTCATGGGTTGGCCTGTCCCGCCATGGGTTGGTCTGTCCCGCCATGGGTTGGTCCGTTTGACAGCTCTAGTTATAACACCTAAAGTTAATAATTAAAAAATAAAAAAATAAAAAAAAATACATATGAGATGGGTCAGGCCTGCCCATCAGGGGCTGGCCCACCACTGCCACATGAACACGTTCACAACATTGAACGCGTTCATATGGAGGGGTGTTATAACACCCCTCCACATTGCTTATTAACCGTCAAAGGGTGTTATTAACATCCCATTAACCTGATGCTCTAATGCATGTAGCCTGAGAAATATTAATTATCACGGTCAACTAATTAAATAGTTAAGTATCAATAATGTTGATTAATTATGAAATTAATTGAGATCATGTTCTTTTGTATTAGAGAATCTCTCAATTTACAAATAGCCTGAATTACTAAATTACCCTTTAAATGGAAGACGAGATCGCCGAGAAGCTGACGGGCGCAGACGTGCGTGAGGTCCTCTCGAGGCGGAGCTCGAAACAGAGGCGCCGGAGAGCCATGGCGGCGTGGACGAGGACGCAGCCCTTGGCGAAGAAGACCTGGAAGAGTGGAAGTTGTGATGAAGGCGACGATGAAGACGAGAAAACCGAGGGCGAAGAGGAGGGAACGAAGAGGGAATCGGCAAAGGAATCGGAGGTACGGATCAGCAGCTGATCGTGCGGCGTCGACCCCTGGAGCTTACGCACCGTCTCCTGTCCGTGCCCGATGCCGAGCACATCGATCTCGTTCGGGCAGAACATCATCAGCGTGCCGCACGTCGCCGCCATCAACGACTTCAGGAAGCAGATCGGAGCGAAGATGCCAAGGGCAGCTATTCTTTGATTGCGGAGATGGAGAGTGTGGAAGGAGGAACGGGGATCGAGGAAGAAGAAGAGATTGCGGAGGTTGATGATTCGGGCAATGGAGATGATTTGGGGTTTAAGAGTCGCGCTCCTTGAGGCGATTATAAAGGAACAAAAAGTATCTTGCAGAAAATTAGGGCACCTTATCCCCTTTCCTCACCAGACCTTCTTTCTCTTCCTCTTGTCTCTCTGTTTCCCGGCGCGACGCCCCTTTCTCTCTCCCTTCTTTTCCCGCTCCTCCCTTCGCCTCCCTCCTGCGACACCTGCTTGTCGCCGCCTCCGCACGGGATCAAGCTTGAGCGGCCGCCGCCGCCGCCCCCCCCCCCCCCCCCCCCCCCCCCCCCCCCCCCCCCCCCCCCTTCCTTTTTTTCCCCCTCCGCGCGCTCTAGCCTTCGCTGCACAAGTCGCCGAGCCCCGTGCGCTCCACTTTTTTTTCATTGTTAATACCATTCTTTATTTTTCTTTTCTTTTTTTCCAGTTTATATAAGTAATAAATCTCATTTTCATGAGCATAAAGTTCATTGTGAATACCATTTCATGCATGGTTTAGTTTAAGGAATAAGTGTATCCCCCATAGTAATTCTTTACATCATTTTAGAGGCCTTTGAAAGTGAGTTAAATTTGATAGTTTAATCTTGAGAATTTGAGTTCTAGGATGAAAATTTTTGGATACTTGAGTTTACCCTTAGTGATGGAGTCTAGAATGATGAAATTGAGATAATGTAATTTTTCTACCTAGTAAGATTTAACATATATTTGTGTGATGCACTTATGTGATTGTTACTCTAGAACTTGCTTGTGTTCTTTCAAGACTATATTTTCTATGATGGGTCCACATTTAGGAAGGTTGATAAATTTGTTCCATCACCCATACATATTCATGTTTCACTCATTTTTCTATATATCTTTTTCATCTCTTTTTCGGTTCATCTTTTATTCTCTTTTGGATGTGGGTATTTTTGAATGCAGTTAATGTTCCTTTGCCCGAGACGGTCAAAGAATTAAGTGCGGGGAGGTGTTCTTGATCATGGAAATTTTGGATGATACAAACAAATTTGGAACTAATTTTCATGGAATTAATTCTATAAGATATTAGATGTTTCATTTTTTGTGATTGAACCTATTATTTGGATTGAAATTGGAGTGTTTCAAATTTAGATGAATTGACATTAGATAAGATCAGTGAAGAATATGTAGGGTCTAAAGGATGTCCACATCTCCACAATGACATGATATTGTCCACTTTGGGCCTAAGCCCTCATGATTTTGTTCTTGGGCTCTCCCCAAAAGGCCTCATGTCAATGGAGATATCTTCCATCCTTTTAAACTCATGATCTTTTCCATGTGTTTTAGATGTGGGACTATGTTTGCACCTTTACAACCCAACAATCCCCCCTCAAACAAAGGACCACAGGCCCCCCCTCAAACGGAAAGCCTCCGTTTGATGTCCGAATCCTCGACCCACCAGGACTTCCTGCCCCTCGGTCCATCCGACCTACTAGGACTTCCTGCCCAGCCGCAACCAGGACTTCATGCCCCTCGGTCCACCCGACCTACTAGGACTTCCTGCCCAGCCGCAACCAGGACTTCATGCCCCTCGGTCCACCCGACCTACTAGGACTTCCTGCCCGGTGTTTGGTCCTCTTGATTCAAACATGGGAGCCCCCATTTCCTTTGTTTTTAAGGTTCAACTCACATGGTTAGATCCGGATCATGGCTCATCCGGCGGTTAGTCCGGTGAAGAGCGGCCTCGCTCTGATACCAATTGTAGGGTCTAAAGGATGTCCACATCTCCACAATGACATGATATTGTCCACTTTGGGCCTAAGCCCTCATGGTTTTGTTCTTGGGCTCTCCCCAAAAGGCCTCATGTCAATGGAGATATCTTCCATCCTTTTAAACACATGATCTTTTCCATGTGTTTTAGATGTGGGACTATGTTTGCACCTTTACAACCCAACAGAATATTGTTTGATATTTTTTGATCAGTAAAAAAATAAAATGAGAAGAAGAGAAAAAAAAAGAGAAGTGTGTCAAATTTGGGATTATTTGTGCCAATGTTGGTTTGTAGCAATGTACTAATAAGTTTTCCATGTGAAGCAATGAAGATCTTCATTATTCTTTGATATTATGATAATTTTTTTAGGATACATGATGCTGTGAATTTTTCAAGAAGATTGAGATTGCAAGTGCCCAAATTGTGCAAATCAAGGTTTAAACATGAGTTATTTTAACCTCTGATTGTTTTCTTTGTTCTTGAAATGCTGAATTGAGATGGAATGATACGATATCAGAATGAAATGAGTATTCTTTACAAATTAGTGGAGCTGAGGAGTTATAATGCTTTTATTTGCAAGAAGATTGAAGATGCTAAGACTAAATGGACAAGTTTTGCAATTGGATGAAGTTAAAGGGTGAAGTAATTCAATGGCCGGATTTGGCATAAAAAGGAGTCACAAAATGTTCAGAACTGATAGTGAAAAAGTTGAATTTTAAAGTGTAGAAATTGAGCTTGGGAACTAATTAGAAATTAAGTATTAGCATAATGTGCCAAAGCAAAGAAGTTGTGTGCCAATTTTTGATCTTTGAAGTTGTTTATGGGGTTGTTTCAATGGCAATTGAATGAGCTATGTTGCTAGAAATATGTTGAGTAAAGAATTCAGAAGAAAAGCTAAGTGGAAGCAACCCTATTGCTGAAAAAAAAAAGAAAAAAAAATTAGAATGGAGATGAGTTATTGAGTGCCAAAATTCTCTTTAGTATAAATCTTGTTCATGAAAAATTTTGAGATATTTAAACAATTTGTGGATTTGTTAAGATGTAATCCACTGAAGCTAATTTGTTGTGAATCTATAAAGTGTCTAAAAAATGCCAATGATGCAGAATAAAATCTGAAACAGGACTGGAAATCAAAGGCAAAAACAGAGAGGTAAAAATTTGTGATGAAGCTGTGAAAAACTGAATTATTTTATTTGGATTGTCTTCAACAAATCAATTGAAATTCATGTGAAGAAGTAGGATTGAGATGTGAGAAACTATGGATATAGATCAGAATTGAAATGATCAGATTAGAAAAAAAAGATAAATAGAATGAAAAATTAGGAAAAGAAAAATAGAATCTACCTTTATTTTCCCAGTCGAGACTTAAATTTTTGATGGGCTAATCAGAATTTGAATTGCAAAGCAAATTGCAGGTGGATGAACAATTGAAATGAGCTACAAGATGGAAAAAAGAATGGATAAAAACAGTAAGAAAAAGGAGAGAAAAAGTAAGATTTTAGATTGATTTTGAGTAATTTTAGAGTTTGAATGTGTCATTGATACATTAGAAATTCAGAATAATGAGAAGTAAATTGTCACTCTAGATGATTGGTTGCTATTTGTAAGTCTTTGCAAAGCCTAGATGTGAAGGAATTGGACTTGGTTTTAAAGAAAAAAACAAAAATGACACATTTGTGGTGAGTATTGAAGTTAAATGGAGAAAGGAAGTGAAGTGTGTATCAAGGAGATGACAAAGAATTTCATGAGTTTATATCAGATTTGATTCATGGATTTGAAGAGAACACCGAAACAAATAGAATACAAAAGAAAGCAATTAGAAATAGTGGAAAGGTTCATTGATAGCATTTAAAAGTGTCCATATATGTCTACCACTTTCATTAATTCTTCTTTGAATTTATTTTCTCTTTAAATTTTTTATTTCTAAATTCCTATCTCATTTGTCTCAGTTCATGATTTATTTACATATTCAATAAGCCTTAACAGGTGTGGATTCCAAATCAAGAATGGTGGTAGAGAGTAGAACACAAGCAAGCTTATGGTAGTGCATGAAACTTGAGTTGCTTGAGTGAGCTTCACTTTACTTTGATCATGTATTGAAAATTAGGATGAGAGCCACTGAAATTATTTACTGAAAGTAATCTTGTGAGACTTAGTGTGATACATTTATCTCAATTAATCATAAAGGATGAAACTTACTATGTAATTAACCAAGAATAAAAGTTTAGTTCATGGGCTTAGGCTTTTGAGACTTTACAATCTTAGGTAATTCTCTTTTAATTATTTCTAATTATAATGGATAATGATCTAAGGGGGGTACGACATTAGTTGAGTTTCTTAGTTTTACTTTGTTGACTTGAGCGAGACGCACAAGAGTAAATGTGGAAGAATTTGATGAATTTGGGTTTTATTGTATTTTATTAATTCATTTTGGATTTTTATGTGAATAATTAATTGCTTAATAGATATGATTTGATTGCATTTGTGGTATAATATATATTTGAATGATTGATTCTAATTTCTGTGATTTAATGGTTAATTTTGCATTAATTGAATTTGACCTTTTGTAGGACTCAATTTGAACCAAGATCGAGCCTAATTAAGATTGAGTCAAGCCAAGATTGATCAAATAAATTGACCCAGACTTCATGATCAAGACTCAAGTGTGATTTGAGTTGAACGCATGTGAATTTGAGTCGAATTGGAGCTGAACCAAGCTTAATTGGAGTTAAACCAGCTTGATTTGAGTTGAACTGGCTTGATTTGAGTTGAACCAACACCTAATCGGGATTGAACCTAGTTCAAATAGTGGCCGATTTTAAACACGCTTTAACGAGAAATGCACAGTACCAGCGTCGCGAGCACTATTCATTGTCTTCCTCGCGATTTCTTCTCACGTGGTCATCGTCGGATTTCTCTCTTCTAATTCAATCTCCGGATTCCAGAAGGCAACTACAACCTTGGATCGACATCAATTGCGTTCGGGATCGCTGGTGAGGGTTTCGCTAGAGCTTCAATTCCGCCGTGTGAATTTCAGCTGAGTTCTTCAAATCCAAATCGATCAGAGCAATCAAGGGCATTCAAAGGGGTTCTTTAAAGGTTCCTTAGGGTTCCGGAGCATCAAATTGCAAGAAATTTGAAGGATTTTTAGTTGGATAATTAGGATCTTGATTGGCTCTATTCGATGTATTTTTGAGGGTTTTTGAGCTGCGTCAATTGGATTTGATCCAGATAAAATCGAGTTGAGATTGAGAGCTTTATCTTTGGGATTTATGATGATCTTATCAGATCTTGTATGACGGTAAAATGGTGATTGATTTGGAAGGGAAGATCTGAGTGTTTTCAGTTTTTGTTTCTGTTTGTTTGCTTTTCTAAATTTCTATTTGATCAAATATGTTTCAACATTTCTTGAATTCGGTTAATCTGGTGATTGCATAGCTATTGTTGTTGTCTTTAAAAGTTTTTCTTAGCTACAATTCTTCAGCATTTTGTATCTGAATTCATACACTGAAACTCTGATTTGGGCACTATTAAGTATCAGAATTTGCCCGTGTATCAGTTTGTTAGGTTTCATTGGTTTGAATATGGATCTTACTGCTAGTCAAGTGAAATTTGATAGTTGAATTGCATAATTGTCTTGCTAGTTAGGTTTGTTACTTTGAAACTCAATTTGTTACCTTAGCCTAATTTTTACTTTACTTTCATGTCTCAATTTCTTACCATTACTTTGTTGCTGTTTTGAATTTTTGCATTAGAATTCTAAAGTCATTAGCTAAACTCTAATTCCCTACAATCTGAAGAAATTGAATCTGCATTTCAAAATTAGGGATGACATGTTTCATGGTTAGATGCATATGTTTGATTTGATAATTAGTTTCAATTGTTTCTATTTTAGATTGGTGAAGCTTGCATTCTTCATTCATTTACTGATATTGAATTTACATTTCTTTTTAAATCATCAAAGGAAAAGAAAAACCCATTTACATGGGGCTGACTACGAAAGAAAGCGCTGAAGTCCTCCAGCGTCGCCGACGCCCCACTTCTTCTTCCCCGATTGTGCAACGTCGTTCTGGCCTCCCAGTGCGCGCGAGGGCGTCACCAGTCTGGATAGTCGCCATCGATGACCATTGCTTCTCGGCCCTGCATTTCCTTCTTCCAAGTTGCGCCACACCGTCCGCCCCTTCCGCCGGTCATGTTCTCTGTTCTGGCGATCGCGTGTCCAAGAGAAACCCGAGCCGATCGTGTTCTCTCTGTTCTGTCGATCGCGCGCGTCTTTGTGCCAGCGATCATGCGCCCCTGCTTCGGTTAGTGGCATGGAGTAGTCTTTGCTCCGCCCATCATGACCAGCTATCGGTGTCCCTGAGATGCCTATTTCAGCCGGCTGTGAGGGAGAGGGAACTCGCATGAGAAAGAGGGAGGAACCCGGCTACTGTTGTTTTGACTACTGTAGTTTTCGTGAATTATTGGCGCTAGAGAAACACCGATGAACTATTCACTGTGGTCATCCATCAAAGAAGAAAACCATGTCGCTGTCCAATGATCGAAAATCGTTTCTGGCCATCAGATAGGTTGTTCGGACGTAGCCAATATACCTCTATCGTCTAACGATTGTTTATCAACTTACCGAGAGCTTGTGAAGCTTTTGGAAAATTGTTCCATTAATATTAGAAAGGTTCTGATTGTTTGTCTTTATCACCGGTCAAAAGTTGATCACCAAAAACTACACTGGGAATACGATTCTCGATGATAGTTGAAAGCCCTGGTACGATCGCGATAAAATGTTATTGCGTGATTTATAAAATAAGACTTCTCTCGATTCGTTCGCCATCGATCATCGGCTAGTACCGAAGACGATGACGTGACTCGTGGCTTCCGAAGTCGTCCAGACGAGAGCTTGGCGTGGATCACCAATAGAGGCGGGACTCCAACGAGGACAACTCGATTGATACCAATCCTACTCAAACGTTATTGGAAAGGTACACGTAGAATTATTTAATTTTCTATAAATTTTAATTTGCAAGTAGAATAATTTTTATTTTAAAAATTTTAATTTCTTGTCATACCTTTTACACTGTTTATTTCATATTATGCATGCGTGTGTTTTTATAATAATTAGCTGTAATTCTTTATTTATTTCTGCTGCGCACGTTTCCAAAATGTGTAAACACGTGCATTGCACGGGGACGATCCCAACAGTGGTATCAGAGCCAGGTTGTGCAAAGCCTACGCGTAAAATGGTTTTACATGTAATAGTTTGTCATAAATTTAATTTAAGAAATTTTTGATATTTTAATTTAGAAATTTCTAATTATAGAAATTTCCTAAAATGATTAGGAATTTTGTATTAGGAAATTTATTTCCTAATTAATTAGATTTTCTTAATTAAAATTTTATTTCTTAAAATAGAGAAATTTTATAATTAATTATGAATTTCCAATTATAAAAATTTCTTAATTTATTAGAAAATTTCGTATTAGGAAATTTATTTCCTAATTAATTAGATTTTCTTAATCAAAAATTTATTTTCTAAAAAAATATTAAAATTTAATTTAGAATTTCTAATTGTAGAATTTCCTAATTTGTTAAAAAATTTAGATTAAAAAATTTATTTCTTAATTAATTAGATTTTCTTAATTAAAGATTATATTTTCTAAAAATAAAATATATGATTAGATAAGGAGATTTATTTCCTAATCTAATTAAAGAGTTTTGATTTGTAAAATCAGATTCTTTACCATATTTTATTAAATTAGATTTACGACAACTATAGCTAGAAATAATCATAATTAGTTGCATTAATTATGCCATGTCATATAATTTACCATGATTAGTTGCATTAATTATGTCATGTTATTTATTGTCATATCATGTAGATAATTTGTTGTTTGCATAAAAAGAGGATGAGACCTAGAAATCCCTTATAAATAATTAAAGCTAACACCTTCCGCTAATATGGTTAGAACCAGAGTTTAATTTCTTATTTTGGTTATTGGGCTCTCTCCAAACTCGGCCTGAAATTAAACATGTTAGAACCATCGAAATATGATCTCATGATTAACGAGTTGTCTTTAACTTGAAGCGTTGATTTGTTGGACTCTATCCACAATCAATGTGGATAGAAGTGAAGTTGGGTGGTATACATATGATGTATACGTGTTAATGTGTTAACAATCCGATGTTTATGCGACAATTCAATTAGTTGATAGTAGAATGTGATAGTTATGTATACGTGATACATAATCGATATTTGATACCTACCATTGTAGCTAAAAATAGCTTGTTGGATTCTCTTCAAAGTTTTTTTTATCTATATATGGACATCAACCTATTTGGAGAATATATACAATCTCCCGAATTCAAAGTAAGAGCTTTTGAATTCGTAAATTAAATAAAATTAATTAATGTATGTAAATACATTATAAATCATCTCTCTTATTTACTCGATTGTATTTCTAGATTTAATTGATTGCGCATGTTGTCTTTTATTGCGCATAATTTAGGATACCAATAATTTGATTGACTTAACCTTTAGGACTGGTATTGACATTTGAGAATTGTTCTCAAAATCTGAAATTGTAAATTTTATCTAGAGTCTATAAAATGAAAGTAGACATCTGATGTATCTTCCGCTTGTGGTAACTTCGTAATTTAATGTTATACTATCTCTTTATGCACTCGAGTATTGGATACTAGGTGCGGCTCTTATATATATGATAATATATAAGGCCTAAGGAACAGTAAAAGACTTGTTTGGAAATTATTACTATGTTTGATTTTAATAAAGAATATCTTTTCTATTTTTTGTTTAAATAGAAAATTGTCCTATTTGATTTTAGGCAACAATTGTTGTTACCTAATTTTGAATGAAATTCTTTATAAGATCGGAATATTAAGTAATAGTATCTACGTATTAGATATTTCCAATGAAACATTCAATATCGAAACAAACAACAAGCGTGCTCGAAAAGATAATCAATTAACCTCCTATTTGTGAAATTATCGTCTTAACCGTATAAGCAAGAAATATATAATTGAACTCCAAATAGTTGACAGTTTGGAATCATTTGAATTATATTCGTTTGATACATGCGAATCATGCTTTAAAGGCAAGATGATTAAGTTACTTTTTACTAAAAAGGGGAACTAGTGGGAGAGTTACTGGGCCTTACACATACCGATGTGTCGGGTCAAATATTAATTTAAACTCGAGGAGGCACTACTTCATTACCCTTTATCGATGATCAATCATATTTGGGGTAATTGTATTTAATAAAATACAAATATGAGGTCTTTGAATGGTTCAAAGAATTCAGAATTGAAGTAGAGAAACAACTTGACAAGAGTATTAGAACACTTCGATTCGATCAAGGTGGTGAATGCTTGAGTCAAGAGTTTCAATGAAATATTGTTTCAATGGACTCCGCCGTATACACCCATGCGTAACGGGTTATTGATAGGCGAAATCGAACCTTATTGGACACGATAAGGTTAAGGATAAAGCATGCAATTTTCAAGAACATTTTAGGCAACGCACTTGAGACAACTGTTTAATTGTTAAACAAAGTCCCGACCAAGGTGGTCTCTGCTACTCCATATGAGAATAGAATAGTAAAACCTCGTTTATCTTACTTGAAGATATGAGGTTGTTCTACTTATGTGAAGAGGATTGTATCAGATTAGCTGGAAGCTAAATTTGATAAATATCTATTAGATGCCCTAAGGAAACAATGAGTTACCAATTATAGTCTCCCAGGGAACAAAAGTGTTTGTTTCATGTCATACCATATTCCTTGAAGAGCTTCTCTTATAGGAAATAATGGGAGCTGAGTTAGAACTTTATGAAGTTCAAGAAACTCAAATAGACATTAACGAGAAACCTAGTTAAGAACCACAACTGATTACTCATAATGATGAGCCATCGGCTGAACCTTTGGAGACACAACCTTTTCGTGGATCCAGTAGGACACGCAATATTCCAGGGAAATATGGATTTCTCATAAGTGCATAAGATGATTTGTCACTCGTCGTGCATGAGTAAACTACTGATCATGAAAAAGTTCTGAAAAGTTCAGAAAGGGATAAATGGTTTACAACCATGAAGTCAGAAATGAATTTTATTAATGCCAAGTTTGAAATTCGGTGGAATATCCATTTTGATGAGACAATCAAAGAGTTTGATTTCTTGCAAAAATCCGACTAACCCTTTGTGTATAAAGAGGTTACTGGGAGTGCGATCGTATTCCTAAAATTATATGTTCATAACATATTAATGAAAGGGAATGATATGCCTATTTTGTAATCAGTCATATTACGGTTAGTCAAATGTTCTCCATGAAAGACATGAGAGAAGTGACCTAAATTCTCGGATTAAGATCTATAGAGATAGATCGAAGAGGTTGGTTGGTCTTTCACAGTCTACACATATAGACAAGGTGTTAAATGCGGTTTAGCATGCTTGAGTCCAAGAAAGGTTCACCTTTCGAAGTCTACTTGTCCACAGATAAAAGACGAGAGGATTTACATAAATGTGATTCCTTATGCTCCGGTAAAAGGATCAATCATGTATGCTATGATGTGTACGAGGCCTAACGTATCGTGTGCTCTAAGTGTCACGAGCGAATACTGATCAGATCTAGGAATGGATTATTGGGTGGCTGTCAAGATAATTCTTAAAGTACTTGCGAGGAAAGAATGATTTATTTTGGTATATAGAGAAAGTGATATGGTTACACGCGGGTATACAGATATCAACTACCAGATGTTGGTGCAATCTTGCCCCAAGTGATGTGGATTTTAATGTTTGGCTAAAATGAGTTTAAATTAGGCAATGTTAGTAATCTAACTTGTGTGGTTTAAGTCCACAGGAAAGTCCAGGTTGGAAAACTTAGCAAAGGATGAAGTCCCGGAGGTGAGTTCTCTTGGCAAAGGATGAAGTCCCGGAGGCACAGTGTCTAAGGCTAAAGGCTGAAAAAGGAGTTGAATGGGGAGTTTCAACTTGAGCAGTCGACTGGCCCTTGGAGCAGTCGACTGCTGGTTGATTAGAAGCACACACTGAAGTCACAGAAAGATCAATCGACTGGAGCAGTCGACTGTTGGGTGACCGTTGAGGCAACAGCTGGTTGATTAAATGTGTATTAAAGAGCCGTTGAAGCTCATCAGTCGACTGGCCCTTGGAGCAGTCGACTGGTGTACGGAAAAACATAAAAATAGCAAACGATGCCGAAGAAAAGAAGACTTCTTTATCATCATTTTTCTCTGGCAATTCTTTGATTTTGAAAAGCACTACTCTTCCTCCTTACTTCACTAATTAATCTTGTGAAAGGAAGAGATCAGATTGTGAGGGTTTTCTCCACCTTCGAAGCGTGCTTCGAAAAGGAGATTTTCATAGTGAAAAGGTCGTCGGTCTGTGTGGATCCTTGGATTAGTCACCTCGTAAGAGGTGGATACCAAGTAAACAACCGGGTTAGCGATTGATCTTTATTTTTCATATTTATTTTGCTTCCACTAACATTTTCGCAGAGAAATTTGAAGAATCTCTATTCATCCTCCTCTAGCGAACACACCGATCCCAACACCAGACAGACCAGAATGATTCTGAGTCTCAGTCTGGGTACATATTCGCTTTAAATTATGGCGCAATAAGTTAAAAGTATTTCAAATAAGACACAATTACAGCTTGTGAAACAGCAAACGAAGCGATTTGGATCAGGAAGTTCAATTTTGAACTTGGAATGGTTCCAACCATTGTCGAAGCATTACTTGCTTACTGTGACAACAATGCAACAATCGTGCAAGCGATGGAACCTAGGTCTCACCGTCAATCCAAACACGTACTTCGATGAAATCAATAGATCAAAAGAACATTAGTAGAAGAGAAATACAATACGAGAAGAATCCCACAGAAAGGAACCTTGTGGATCGTTTAACCTCTACCTCAGAGTAATTTTGAGGAACAAATAGAGGCGCATGGTATTGGATACCAGAGCGATTGGCCTTAAGCCAAGTGGGAGTTTGTTAGATTTAATAAGTGTCCTAAGATAATCGCCTTACGATTATACTATTTATTGGATAAATAGCAATTCACTATTTGAGTGCACATTCCATATATGTTTGAGTGGATCTTAAACTCGAATACTGAATGTTCGCAATACGATTCATAGCATGAGAGAGAATTTATGATTGGATCACAACTAGTGAGCATCTCTACACGTGTAATTATTATCCCTAATCAAGAAATTGATGAGTATGGACGTCATTGATTCTGTCGAAACTAGCACGTTTTGAACTCCTTGGTTAGCCAAGCGGCTGATCTTACTACTAGAGACATTCGATGTTGAGAGTTAAACGTGGATGCTGGTTAAAGGTAACTAGTTCATTGGAGTGACCTGCTTTGAAACTTCATATGGTTTGATACAAATGTCAATGAAGAGCTCAGTGCAGTTTAAGTGCGAGTTTCCTTTGACTTGTAGTTTTTAAGTCATCTTGGTCAAAGAGGCTTATACTTTGACATTTTAAGCAAGCATCTCCGAGAAAGTGTGGACCCAAGATGATTGGGTATAAGTCGAAGTGCCTGAAGGTGTTTGAATAACCGATAGAGGATTCACCGCTTCTTGAAAAATGAGACGTATACCCTACAACCGCGTGTCAGGATTTTTACTAAAAGTCTTTGGCCAATGTAATACATGTCAAGCGTACCGTACTCTTGAACACATGTACGAGTAACTTGAATCCACAAGACAAGAAAGCAGTTTGGGCTAGATGTAATGTAGTCAGCCTAGTGGAGAAGCGTGGTCGCCGATGTGGAAATCATGTGAGACGCGATTTACGCTCAGGGCTGACTGCGAAAGAAAGCGCTGAAGTCTTCCAGCGTCACCAACGCCCAACTTCTTCTTCCTCGGCTGTGTGACACCGTTCCGGCCTCCCCGTGCGCGCGAGGGCATCACAAGTCCGGATAGTCACCATCGACGACCATCGCTTCTCGGCCCTGCATTTCATTCTTCCAAGCCGCGCCACACTGTCCACCCCTTCCGCCAGTCATGCTCTCTATTCCGGTGATCACGCGTGCCCAAGAGAAACCCGATCCAATTGTGTTCTCTCTGTTCCGCTAATCGCGCGCGTCTTTATGGCGGCGGTCATGTGCCCCTGCTCCAGTCAGTGGCATGGAGCAGTCTTTGCTCCGCCCATCATGACCAGCCATCGGTGTCACCGAGATGCCTGTTTCAACCGGCTGTGAGGGAGAGGGAACTCGCTTGAGAAAGAGGGAGGAGCCTGGCTATTGTTGTTTTGACTACTGTAGTTTTCGTGAATTGTTGGCACTAAAGAAACACCAATGAACTATATACTGTAGCATCCATCGGAGAAGAAAACCATGTCGCTGTCCAATGATCGGAAATCATTTTCAGTCATCAGATAGGTTGTTCGGACGTAGCCAATATACCTTGGTCGTCTGACGATCGTTTATCAACTTACCAAGAGCTTGTGAAGCTTTCAAAAAATTGTTCCATCAATATCAGATAGGTTTTGATTGTTTATCTTTATCAGCGGTCAAAGGTTGATCACCAAAAACTACACCAGGAATACGATTCTCGGTGATAGTTGAAAGCCCCGGAACGATTGTGATAAAACGTTGTTGCGTGGTTTCCAGAATAAGGCTTCTCTCGATTCATCCGTCATTGATCATCGGCTAGTACCAAAGTCGATGACGCGACTCGTGGCTTCCGAAGTCGTCCAGACGAGAGCTTGGCGTGAATCGCCAATAGAGGTGGGACTCCGACGAGAACCGCTCAATTGATACCAATCCTGCTCAAACGTCATTGGAAAGGTACGCGCAGAATTATTTAGTTTTCTACAAATTTTAATTGTACAAGTAGAATAATTTTTATTCTGAAAATTTTAATTTTCTGTCATGCCTTGTACACTGTTTATTTCCTATTATGCATGCGTATGTTGTTATAATAATTAGATGTAATTATTTATTTATTCCCGCTGTGCACGTTTTCGAAGCGTGCAAATACACACATTGCACTGGGACGATCCCAACACTTTCTCCATGACACGGTTGAATTTGGTTTGTTTAGGGAATTTGCAATTTGTACTGCTCTCTGTAGCTTAGCTTGATAGGTCTAGTTCTGAATGCTGAATTTTAAGTGATAGATTAGATTTAGAATGATAGAAGTCCACCATCTCTTCATGGAGTTGTACCATTATCAAGAACGGATGGATATGGTATTGTGTTTAGTTGAATCAGAGGGTAAATTTGTAAAATCCTAGGTTTATAGGTTGGTTAAGAAATTATAAAGGAAATTAATTAGGTAAATAATTAATAACTGAGTTATTAATTGATTTACATGGGATTATTTGTAATTTAGTTAATTAACAAGTTAGTTATTGTTGATTTTGAATTAATTTAATGGATCTGATTAGGTTAAAGATTAATTGGTTTAATACTTAGTCAATAATTGATTAATCGATTTTGGATGAGGTTTGATAGGGTTAATAGATTTAAATTGATTATGATTTTTTTTTAATTGGGCAAGGGTTCGAATCCTGGTGAAGCCAAGCAATACCCTTCTGCGTCGTGACCAACTGTAGTTTCCCGATTTACCTCCTTACAAATGGTTAGGGGGTCGATCGTGTGAGGCCGCTAAGGTGGCAGATTCCACCTTTTACAGAAGATTATGATTTTTAATTGACATAGGGTTCATTTAATTAGGGTTTATGCCTTAACAAGGAGATTAATTTAATTAGACAAATAATTAATGACTAAGTTATTAATTGATTTAAATTGGATTATTTGTAATTTAGTTTATTAATGAATTTAATTGATGTAATTAAGTAATTAGTTTATTATAGATTTAATTATTAGTTAATTTGATTAATTAATTAATAGGTGATTAAGATATAATTAAAGAGGGATTAATTACATAGGTTAATTTGATGAGTCGTTGGATTAATAAATGATGAGTTGATTTAGAATATGGTTAACTTGAGTTAATAGGAGTTTAATTGAGTTATATTAACCTTACGATCAATTAAGATTTTTTTCTTGATGAAAATTAATATAATATTTAGTAGTGTTGTATTTGTATATTTCAGGACCTTAATTGGTACGGAGAAATTTTTATTGCGATAATTCGTCAATCCAGTAGGTACCTTCTATCCTTAGACTCGTATACTTTTCCTGTACATGAATAAATAAAAAATTAAATGGTTATATATTTATATAAGTTTTTTAGAAAAAAGATTTAAAACGATCTTTTTCTGCAAAAGGTGGAATCGGCCACCTTAGCGGCCCTACACGTTCGGCCCCATGACCATTTGTGAGGAGGTAAATCGAGAAACTGCAGTTGGTCACAACGCAGAAAGGTATTGCCTGGCTTCGTTAGGATTCGAACTCTTGCCCTCTTCTGCAAGTCTACTGCGTCGTAACCAACTCAGCTATGCCTCGGGGGCAAAATTTAAAACGATCTTTAAACTATTGAAACGGGGTTAACATAATTAAATTATTAAAGGGTAAATAATTGATTTATTCCCTGTTCGCTCATGGGTTCATCTTGTGGAATTAAAATGGGAAAGGGTATTTTCAAAATTTAAATAGATACTCTGACTTACTCTACCTGTTGATACATGTCTTTATACTGTTTGACCTTTTATTTCTCATATTGTTGATATTGCATCTGGTTGATACTTATCCTTACCTGTAATCTTATAGTGATACCTAAATAAATGAATAGATTTGATTTGATTTGAGTTGGTCGTTTAGACCAAGTCGAAAAAGATACATATTGAGAATGTAATCATTATGATAATTGATGCAAAAGATATAACGTGAAATGAGATAAAAGAAAATGGATAAACATTAAAAAGGTGTTAACTATTAGCCTAGTTTTTATACCAGAGTTTTACTAGAGTACTGGACCGTACACCTGAGAAGTGGTGGCATGATGTAGCCTTCAGTTCAGGGACCATACACTTGAGGAGTGGTGGCGTGATGTAGCCCTCGGTCCAGGGACTGTACACTTGAGTAGTGGTGCGTGATGTAGCCTTCCATCCAAAGCACTTGACTGCCCACATATTATTATGGTAGAGCAGAGGTCGCAGCCAGTATTTATCTTATCTTCCACCGGTGAGGGTTGTTAGCCCGTATGTTAAATAACGTATGCGCGCAATAATAAATTCTAAGGAGGCTATAGGCTATTAGCCTATATATGAGTTATTATGAGTAGGCTATAGGTTGTTATCCTATATATTGTTGGATCGAGGTGGACCGGCAAGGGGGGGGTGAATTGCCCTGAAAATAAAAATCGATCTCTTGCGTTCTTTTCAAGGATAGAAATTAGTGGCAATTAATTAAAATAAATATTAATCAAAATAGTATAATTAAAACTAGTAAAAGACTAACACCGGAGTTTACTTGGTCTCAACCTAAATGGTTGCAGATCCAAGGCAGTTGAAGCGCAGTATGACGTTCTCCTTCGTTGAAGGCGGAGAAGCCTTTTACAGACAATTACAACTCACAGACTTAGAAGAGAAAAGAATAATTGATTCCTAACTCTAAACATTCTAAGTCTACTTATAGCATAAGAGAATATATCTGGATCGTTGATCGTAGATAAATTTTCTCCTGGCCGTTGATACGATCCTAACTGTTGATCGGAGATAGACTTTGATCATAGCTGTTGATTAAATAAGGATAAACTTTATCTTTAATAAAAGATAAAGAGATTTATCCTTAATAAAACTAAGTATTTATCTTTTATATAATAAAAGATAAATCTTATTTTTTTCTTCTTTTTTTTTTTGCAACCGCCACGTCCAAAAAGTCCAATTCTTCTTTGCTGGTCAAAGTCAATGGTCAAAGTCAATAGTTTGACTTTTATTGACTTTTTATATAATCTTCAGTTGGGTGATTTCTGGCCAACCGGAGTTAGGCTCACCCGAACCTGACTCCAGCCTTTTACCCCTCGAGCGTGCTTCCTCCCGGCTTCTCGTCCCTCGGACTTCGCGCACGTCCTTCTCAATCCACCGGCGTACTCTTCCGTAGCTTCCGCGTCCCTTGGATTGCACCGAGCCCGTCGGCTGACTTCCCCGCACAACCCTTCTCGTCCACTACGTCTTACGCTCGACTTCCTCTGTACCTAAGCTCCTGCACACTTAGCAGAGGGATCAGAAAAACAGCAAGACCTAATTTAACCTAGTTGACCACATCAAAACTAACCGGGACACCAACATATATGAGTTATTATTATGCTCTGATGATGTTGGCTCCTGATGTTCACTTTTTAATTAATTATATAAATATTAACACTTATTTTAATATTAATCCTGTTGAGATTAGACTGATGATGATTTATATATAACTTGATTAAATTGATCATAATTGAGTTGAGATAATCTATAGTTTGATTAAACAACAAAGATTGAGAAATTATCATAATTGATGATAATAATTAATACACATACATAAAAATATTTTCTGATTCCAGATAATGATAACGGAAGATAATGGTACGTACATATATATTTATATTATGTATACACGGAGAACTCTTTGAAGAACTTACGGTTGAGATAATAAATTATGATCTGCTTTGTTTCTTTGGCTTCTTATTTAATATTAAGTTCATGCACATCCTTTCTGATTACCCACTTAATCATTGGCTAACTGTATATATTCTTTGGCCTCTAGTTTTGCAGGCATAGATTTGTGCACCTTATTTATATTGAGACGGTAGTATATGAGGATAACGAAGCTTGGAGTTCTACTAGACTACCCCTATCTCACAGCAAGGTGAAGTTGGTCTTCCTTCGTGTGTTTTGGATTATTGGTTTTTTGTAATTTTATATGGTTGAATTTGTGGTTTGATTTCGTCGTGAGGGCCATCGAGGTGCTTTGAGATTTTCGTAGTATTTGTAGTTGATATGTGTTAGTGATCACACCTTGTTGGTTTGTGTATATATGAGTTTGGTGGTTGCTATAGTTGTTAAAATTGACCATGAGTTGTGTTGTGGCCGTGTGGGCCTCTATCTTATTATGTATTCAGGGAAGGTTGAATTGTTACAGGGGAGATGCTGCCAAAATTTTTCTTAGGACGTGACAATTTTATGGTATCAGAGCTTAGTATTATGGTCCATAGGTAGTTTTTTTTATTTTTTGTTGCATTTTTTGTCTATCTAATACCAATTTTATGGTATCAGAGTAGTTAGATCTTTCGAGATTTATAGTTGCATTTTTGTCGTCATTTCTTTTAAATTTTTCGTCGTATGTTAGTTACTCGATTCAGATTATAAGATGAGACAAACAGAGGCATGATCTCTAAGCATTGTAAGTAAAACTAAATAGTATATCTTAATTGTTTCCTAGAAATTTATAGTAGTAATATTAGCAGAGAATATTTGATTTTATTATGGCCTTGTACATCAGTATATTCGTTAGTTGACAGCAGTATTTCAGAGTTAGCTGCATCCAGAATGGAGGCAGATCATATTCCCTTCAGATACCCAGCCGACTCGTGTGGAGTTCGAACACGTTAAAGATACGACCAAAGCTGAGGCACAACAGAACGAGAAATCGGTCATTCAAAGCATAGTATTTTGGCACTATAGTAGGCAGATAGGAAATTAGGGGACCAAATTTTTATTAGTGGAGGAAGAATGTAATATCCTAGATATTTTAAGATTAGAACTAACCAATTAAAGGCTAAGTTTTAATTGGTTCGAATTAAGTGGTTTCATGATGGAAGAGAGTTTTGTCAAAATGGACGCGATGAGAAAATTCGTCTTGTAAAGACGAATCAAACAAAACTCGTTTGGATCAAATTGGAGATCATTTGGTTAGTGAACCAAGCAAATCAATTAATTACAGAAAACCCTAAATTTTAAACCCGTTTAACCCAAATCCAAACCCCGATTTTAGGAATTACTGTTACTCCTCAAAATAACTAACTAGCCGTGACTTTCTCTTCCGTCGTGCACGACCCGCACCCACGCCGCGTCCGGTCGCGCTCGCGTCCGCCGACGAGGAACTCGAAGAGGAAAACTATAAAGACAGCCGAGATGGATTCTCAGCCTGCTCGCGCCACGTTTGCCCTCGCAATCCTTCGCCAAAGTTATGTTCGCCCACCGCCCTACCGTGGGCCAACGTCGTGGCACCCTTTATCGCCCGCCGTGTGGAGAAGACCAGCGCCCTGCCGGTTGGTTCTCTGCCCTGATCCCGCCATCAACGATGGCAAAGTTATAAAAGGGAAGGATATGGAGAGACAAAGAGAACAACTTAATCCTTGTTTTCTTCTACATAGGGTCGGCGCCCACCCTTGGATCTTCTTCTCCCTTCTTGTGCTAGGGCCAGCGCCCAAGCACTTGCCTACTCCCTTCCTTGCTAGGGCCGGTGCCCAAGAGAAGAGGAAGAAGAAGAGATGGAAGAAAGGGGAGAGGAAGAAGAAGAGGCGCCACCTTCATCTTGTCCCTCTTTTCCTTCTCCTAGGACCGGCCACATCCTTCCTCTCTATCTCCTAGGGCCAGCGCCTCTAATCAAGGTTTTCCTTTGATTAGTGGAGGGTTGAAAAGGAGAGGAAGAAAGGAAGAGAGAAAGCCTTGGTTCTCCCTTGGTGGGTGGCGGCTTGGAGAGGAAAGGAAGGAAGGGAAGAAGAAAGGAAGATGAAGAAGAAGAAGCTTCTACCTGAGTTCTTGCCATCAGATAGAAGAGAGGAAAAGAAGGAATTTGATGGAGTCATCTTGGTAGATCGTTGTCCACACAACGTCCAAGAAGAGGAGAGGAATACAGCTGAAGATCAAGAGGTCTTCGAGTAAAGTACAATCATCTACACAACTTACAAAGAAGAAAGGTACAACTATTTATTCCGCTGGATAGTTATTTTGTTTTTCTTTGTATTGATCCTGAATACCAACACAAGAGCCTAATGATCTTATGCATCGATCAAGCATATGGTTGATCAAATATGAGGGTTGCTTGAAAAGAATCCGTCTTCGAAAAATTTTTATCTGGCAAGAATTGAACGAAACGGAATTCCAAGTTATCAACAGGAAGTTATATAATTGATTGCTCCTCGAAAATGGTCATTTGATCATGGACTTTAGAGTAGCAGTATGTGGCTTACACCAAGTAAATATTGATGTGCTCTTTTCTTGTGTTATTTATTTTCTGCTACAATTTTACACTACTCTGATTGTAAGAATTTACGAACATCTTATAAAATTCGAAAATGCTATTCACCCCTTCTAGCGCTCTCAACGATCTTACATTCTCAACTTCTTTCCCTTCACCTTTTTCAAGCAGCAAAAGATCACCGTTCGTCGAAAATTTTACTGCGCTGTGCTGTTGGAAAATAAGTTGCATCATTCGCCAACCATCGCCTTTGGTTCAGACGAACACTGCTTTCTCCAAGAAAACGCGAATGTAGCTCGGACTGTTCTTTTGCTTCGGACAGTCACACGAACACATGAGATTTTTATGAAGGGTAAAATGATAAATACACCGAGCCGAGGTTACATGATTTGTACAATCCAAAAGTCACCTATGCGATTTGGGTATTTCGCAAAATCATCTACACCGTTCGAGAAATTGCCGAATATTTATCCAGTACTCAAAAGAGAAAAAGAAATCATTTGAGCGGTTCATTTTTTTAAATTCACCACCTAAAAAAATTAGATATGCAAAAGAGAAGCGACTTAGGACCCATCCATAGAAATTAAGTTGAAGGAGAAGCCATGGCAACTCGACAATGCCACCGCTTCGGCGTCTTGGAATCTCTATCCTTTTTCTTCTTTGCCAGCCTCCCTTCTCTGTCATTTCTCGGGCATCTCTATTCTGTCTTCTCTTTCCTCTAGGTAAATTTACAAATGCCCCTTCAAAATTCACTACCTTTATCAAAATGCTCCTGACATTCTATCAATGTCAAGGCTTCCCCACAACTGTTATAATCTATTTTACGGTCAAAATAATCTCTCTTTGTTACATCATACACATCTTGATCTTAGGAGAAAACTATAAGATGTATATTTCATATATATTTTTTCCAAATATTTCATAGTATTCAATCTTAAATCGATTTAAGAACAAGACGTTTAGAAAAAAATAAAATATCGAGAAGCATTTTGAGGTGGCTTTTGAAAAATTTGTCTTCGTCGTCGTTATTTTGCACGCAGAGCGAATGGAACCCATTTCATTACCCCGCACGCAACTCACTCACGCGGTTCCACTTCCTCCTCTCCTCCTCCTCGATGGCCCAACCGATGCTTCGGTGCCCTGAGAACGCCTTCGTCTTCAACTCCACGCTGTGCGCGTGCGACCCAGGCAGGTGGGACGCGTACGACCTCGGCGGCGGCGGCCACTACTGTGCGATTCTAGAAACAGAGGATTGGGCGCTCGGGGGCGGACCGTGGCCGGCAGTGTCGGCGCCTCACCTCGACGCATGGCTTCCGCTGGACTCTCTGGGGCGCATGGCTCGGACAACGTCGGAGGCGGGGCCGCTGAAGGCGGCGGCGGCTGCCGCACTGCTCTGGTTGGCATTCTGGGCAGCCGTGAGATTGGGGAGCACAGACGGCGGCCGGAGCGCGTGGTTCCGGATCAGGTGGGGAATCTCCAGGCTCGATCGCTTCGACACCCAACATGAGCTGGTAATTAATTCGACAAAATTAATCTAGTTGCAATTTCAGTTAACCAGCTCTGATCTACCAGTCTTCTCGCAACATGAGCTGGTAATTAATTCGACAAAATAAATCTAGTTGCAATTTCGGTTAACCAGCTCTGATCTACCATTCTTCTCTTTAACTGCGCGCAGGAGGACAACAAAGTGGTAATGAAGAGAAAAACTGAGCTCGGAGGGGCATTTTCAGTAGCAAGATGGATTTTTCTCATTGGTTTACTTTCTTCGTAAGTTGTTAAAATCGATCCATTGTTGTCTAGCTAGAGGAACCACTCGACAACAGAGACAGAGCTAGCGTGGATTATTTAAGTACTTTCACTAAAATTAGATATTCCTATATATACTGCAGATTGATGTTTCAGCTCATCAGGAGAAGTCTGGAGATTCAGAGAGTCAGACCAAGCCATGCCAGTGACTTTAAATCATTCATCACTGATCTTGAATTCAATATAACCACCATTTCTAGCATGAGCTGCTTGCATTTACAGGGCCTCAATAAGTCAGTGATCCATAGTCGAGGTTCAGTACTACTCAACCAAAAGATCTTCGACTACTCTTGCTACGACACGAGCTTTGGACCCTTGATTTCGCTCAAGTGCGACAATTGCCAAGTCGCGAGAGGAGATTACTACGTTTCATGGCAGCTCATCGACCTTCCAAATGATCCTGCAGTCGCGGTTGGTTTTCGGTTCAATCTTTCGGCAAAGGGCCATGGCGACTCCAGCCATGTGAGCTATGCCAGCGGCACACTGAGCGCAGCAAGCTACTTGCAGAAGAAAGCAGCAACACTTCGAGGACCTGATGCAAATATCTTGAAGATTCATTTGTTCCAGCAGAAATTTGTTCCCAAAAACTTTACACTGATTCAGCCTTTGGTCCATGATTTCCTTCCCGGTTCATATTTTCACGAGACCAGCGAGCTTCAAGCTTCTCTCCAGAGTCCCAAAGATGGAGTGCTCAACTCTGCATTATACATCCACTGCCTTTCTGATTTCATTCTGGAGATCGACAAAGAAAACGTTTTTGGAATTGGTAGGCAGTACTGCATGCTGCTGCTGTTACTGCATGCTGCAGTACTAAATTCTTCTTACATCGTTAATTTCTGACTGAATTTGTTTGATGCAGTGATTAATTTTCTTTCGGAGTGCGGTGGCATTTATGCTGTCACCCTTGGAGTTTTCCTGTCTCTATTACATCAGGCAAGAATATAATTTTCTTGTGTTGATCGTTTCTGACTTTAGTTAATCAGAACTCCAAACATCCTCAGATTTAAGCATTAATTATGAATCATTCATGCCACTGCCACACAACTATATCTCAAGTAACTGACTATGTGCCACAGTGCGAGTCCGGAATCAAGAAGCTGCAGTCTGAACATTGCATGATGCGGGACATCCAAAGACACAGGCGTGCCCAAAAGCACTGGGATAAGGTACTTAATTATCGATCTTATATATCGAAGTGACTCGATCGGTAGTAACTCATCATTTCATACATGTAGTTGAGGATCTATGTCAAGTACAGATGGGGAAGAAGCAACTTGAACAGGAGAAGTATGAGAAAGGGAAGAAGCAATTCAGTCATGCACACTTTATATGCAATTGGATCTCTCCACATAAAAAGGCAAATAATAAGTAGATACGACCCTAATCAGATGGTATAGCTTCTTTTCTGTTACATATGTTAATTGTAGTTTGTATGAATGTATCTTGCTGAATGATTCTTTAATTCGAGCATATCTTAATACGACAGAAAATTAAAATAATGTCCCTAAACAATACCTCGTGCGTTTACGTCGCATATTTTAAAGTAACTTTGATCAAAATTCTATCATCGTATAATAATTTTAATCAAAATTATAATATTTAAGAAAGAGCAATTTTGATATAACTATTCTAAGATAATTAAAATTGAATCAAAGGCGCTATATATTCTAAGGGTCTAGGGCTTTCCTAAGGGTTAGGTGTCTAGGTGCCACTCTTATACAATCGTAGTTTTCCATTACTTTTGAGAGGGACTCCAAAATATAGTAGAGACACTTGATTAAGGGTGCTAATAATTTAATCTTCGATATATATGGAATTTTGGAGAATATTGGAGTTTTGGATGTTAAATTATTCGATAAAGTGTTATTTTGATAAACTTTCAAAGAGGATCAATTATTATCGAATGGTGACTGGTATTAGGAAACCTTAACTAGAACTAGTAGGAGCTGAAACTTAATTTCCAAATGCTGGGGGATAAAGCAAAAAACTTTTAGTAAGCACGGATCAAAGTGAAAATTTTCCAATTCCGCTACTTGACGTGTCGCTATTCGCTATCCTGAATTGACCACGTAGCCTTGTTTCCTCCCTGCTGCTTCGTAAAGCCGACTCGTGTCCAACGGCTTCCTGACCGCTTGCACTCCCTACGCAATCCCACTGGCTTCCTTCATTTTCATCGCGCATCGGATCCATTCTCGTTCGACGACGGCAGCGGCAGCGGCGGCTGAACCCTAAATGGCCACCGAAATGGTTTCCATCTCCGACGAACCAGCGGAGAATGCCGAAGAGAAAGCGTCGCTGCGAGCAGCAGGAGTATCCGGAGGGTGGGCGAATGTGGTCTGGCAACTGGCCAAGAAGGCCGCGGTCGCAGGAGCCGCTATGGCCTCCGCTCCCATCGTGATTCCTCCCTACTGCATAGCCTCCACCCTAGGACTGGCACTAGCCTTCCCCTTTTGCGTCTACCTGGCTACCATCGCCGCCACCGAGAAGGCCATGGCCTCCCTCCTCCCGCCAACTCCGGAAAACCAAACTGACGAAGAAGAATTAGGGTACCGGAACAACATCGTCGAGATCAGCCCATCGTCAGAGGGTGAATTCACAGCATCCCTCAGCGAGCAAGTATCTGCAATCGATGTTTCTTCAGAAACCGAGACGGTGGAGCCTCCCATGGCGGCGAGCACGGAGCCAGCCTCCGCCATGACCGAGACGCCTATATATGAGGTAATTATCATTATTTTACATTTTCTAAAATTCTTTTATTGTGAATTCGAATTCAATTCGTCCTATCTCTTTAATTTGTTCCAAGTCCCAAATTCCAATTTCTCGATAGAACCTTTTCAGTTTCAAAATTGATTTTTTTTCCGCTCAAATTTATTGCGTCCGATTTCTTTGCTTCAAGTCCTGAATTTCACTTTCTTGATAGAAAATTTTTCATTTTTAAAATAGATTTTTTCCAATTTTGGCCCGACTTCTTTATTCGAATTCCTAAATTCACCGTCTTGATCGAAATCCGAGCATTTTCATTTCGAATTCACTACGTCCGATTTTTTTTTTCTGGGAGTGGAAAACTCGACTTTCTTAACAAAAACATGAGCATTGTCCTCTTCAAAATTGATCCTTTTAGTTCGTTGCGTTCGATTTCTTCCGAAGTTCTAAACTCCACTTTCTCGATCGAAAACTGAGCATTCTCATTATCCAAGTCTTTTTTTTTCTACATCTAAATTCTGTGAAAGTACAGAAGGTGGAGGAGAAAAGGAAGGACGCGATATGGAAAGAGATCTCAGCGCTGCGAACCATAATGGGTTACAGAGCTGCACTGCAGCCTTCCGCAGTAGACGAACTCCGAGCTCTCTATGTCTTCATCGGCATTAAACCTCCTTTCTCCTTGAAGGACTCTAGCGCGATGGAGATCATGGATAAGCTTCAGTTCCTCAAATTTCTTCTTGGAGTAAACTGATCGATCAGGAACAAATTTAAGGAATCCTCAAAATTTATGTTGAAACTTAATAGAAATTGTCAGCTAAGAGATTACTTGTACTGTCTCCTATATCTTCTTTTCTTTTTCCTAAAAGAAATGTAGTGGCAATAATCTTGATGTATGACGAGTGTTACTTCAGCTAGACAATCGTGAAGCACCTTGTTCATCGCCACTTAAAGTAGAGCAAAAAAAATGTAAGCTTTATGTCACCTTTTTCTCATTATCTGTCCATCCTTAAATGAATTAAAGAAAATGAAGGATAAATTTTTTCTTATCGTTCTTTAACTATTTGTAAGTGATTTATCAGTTGGTTACATGAAGCGATCATTTGATAAGGGCGTTACGTTGAAAGAAAGAGGACAATTGCCTATCAAGAACAAGAGCATGTTACTCCAAACCTGCTGTAGTTAACCTTAAATTTTCATTGCCGTGGCAATTTACTTATTTATAATGTCGTATCTTTTTTCAAAACTTCCTCTATTTTGATTCAAGGGAATATGGATCAGTATTTCTAAATCGAGGAGGCTAGACTGAGAAAAAAAGGTCAAAGTTTGGTTAAGCTTTGTTAGATTTTTTGTGCAGGAGAATTATTTTTTTAACCGTATGAATTTTAAATTAGATGAACTCAACTGACTAAAAAGAAAATAAATCATGCAGGTTCTAATTACATAAAAATAAAATAAAAATTAGATGCAAAAAAATAGAAGCGATGCACCTAAATGCAATAGAGTCGTCATCGTCTCAAGCATCATCTATAACTCCAAATACGGGAGATGAAAATGTAGAAATGTGAGAGAGGAAGAAGAATAGGAGGCAGATCTTTTGTAGGAGGTAAGATAACGCCATCGTAATCTCTCTCTAATGGGGAAGAAGGGATATTTGTCAGAATAGCTAATCCTACGAGATTATGCCCTATATATAATACCTAAGTTAGCCCATAGATAATAATGATGTGGGTTAATGAGTTCTACCTTTGTGAACCCCACATGATGTGTAACACCCCCCTTCCTATAGGGGATGCTACTTACTTTAGCATTATTAATCTAATGATAGAAATTATTATCCATGATTTTATTTAAAACATCCTGAAGAATTGCATAAACTTCCAAGAGTATTCAAAGACTAAGTTACTATTCTTAATTAACAGAAAAATTGTCCAAACAAAAAAGATGCAGAAGCAAATTAATATAAAAGACATAATCAATACTAAGCATGCATGCTTTTTATTTATTTATTCTAATCCGCGGTTCCGCCGCCACACACATCGAACACTGCTCCTGCTGTCTCTCGTCGCTTAAAGCTTTTCTTTACCTCTATCTGCAGTATAAGGAATGCAACTATAAGCAAAGCTTAGTAAGTACATACCTAATCTCACAAAATAACGAAAATCATTGCATGCATTCTTTTGGAATTAAACAGGAAAGGACTTGTAATTATAAAGACATGTACTTAAGCAGAAACTACCTGAACATGGAAATACTTGTATTGCATAGAAAATTTCTAAACTTCTTTATATTTGAAAATTCATACATTTGAAAATAAGTAAACATACTTATGGGCCCTGGCGGAGTATCAATGCGCGCATCTCTGATAGAAATCGGGGTAGCTAGCCACCGAATGCTACCAGAGGACTTATCTTATTAGGCGACCTTTGGCCTGGAATTCCTTTCCTTATGGGCAAACCTTTGACCCGGAATTCATTGTGGGCGAACCTTTGGTCCGATACCCGCTTTTTAAAAGTAAAATACATTTCTTTACATATCATAAAGTTCTTATACTTTTACTTACTATATCTTTGTCCTTTCATTAATCATTTATCATGCTTTACTTCCATCCTAAATAGGAAGAATAATTTACATATTCATGGTTAAATCCTAAATCATGCTATGGAAAGAACATATATATTCCTATTTTAACATGAATCATACTAGAGGAAGAACACATAAATACATTCATATTCAACATAAATCATGTCATGGAAAGAGCATACATATAAATACACATTCATGTTTAACAGAAATCATATCATGGAAAGTTTAACATAATCATGCGAAAGAACAATACGAAAATAACTTATACTGCAGGTGAGATATACTTACCTTATCTACTCAAAAGGTTTTTAACGTAAAGATGGTGAAATCAAGAATCGTCTACACGCGCTCTAGCGTCGAAGTGCTCTCCACGCGGATGTATGTGAGCCCCTTTATTTCACGTAAACCGATTAGAGTTTAAACCCTACAGCAAGCTAATCGTAATCTAATTAACTTAATCGATTTCCTAACTCAACAATTAGCTAATCAAACTGATTAAACTAATATATCATTAAACTTAATTAATCTAGATTAATAATTCTAATTAACCAGCTTAATCAAATGAACCTTAATTCATTACCTAATGCTCTTAATTAATCCTACTAGATTAATTAACCTAATTAAAATCCTGAAATAAATCACTTACTATATTTAATTAACCCCGTTAATTAATCAGGTGGTCCTCGTCTTCTTCGCGTGAACAGGGCCAAACAGGGCAGGGGCGTCGGCTGGCTATGTGCGTCGGCTGGCCGCTCGTTTCTTCACGTGGCGGCAGCGAAGGCAGAGCAAAGAGGAGACGACAGCGATGTCGACGGCGATCCACTGGCGTCTGCGGTTCCTTCTTCTCCGACGACGGACAGCCGTGGCAAGGAGGCGGCGGCTGCTCTGCTTCTCCACGCGGCGGGCGGCGAAGGGCGTCTTCACGCGGCGGCCGGAAGCAGGGTGTCGGCGGAGGTGGCTTCGAAGGAGAGGAGGTGGCTTCCGGCGTCCCGCAGCGGTGGCTCCGGCTGGTGAGGAAGGCGGTGTGAGGAAAGGGGGGAGGCGGCGCGTCGCGGCGGACGCGAGCAGAGGGAAAGGAGGAGGCGGGCTGGTGGCTAGGGATTTGGTCGCGGCCTCTTCTTATATCCCTCATCCTCGGTCCGTTCCGAGTTTTTCGCCGGCGGACTCGGGCGGCGGTGGACCGAGCGCGGGCGCGGGCGCACGGACGTAGGCGCGAGCGGGAGAAACAATGCACGACGTTTAATTATTTTGAGGAGTGCACAGTAACCCAAACCCGATTAAATCTAAACCACTGGCTAAACCCAATTAAAACAATTGAACCCATTACTGTAGTGAACTGGGTCCAATTTTGGTTCGCATGGTTCACTAACCAAACGACCTCCGATTTGATCCAAACCAGTTTTGTTGGATTCGTCTTCACGAGACGAACCTTTTTATCTATTTTATTTTATCAAACTTCCTTCTATCCTTTAACTAAATGACCTTTATTCCAATTTTAAATCTAATTAACAATCTTAAAAATAGAGAAAAATAATACGGGTGTTACAATCTCCCATCCTTATAAAAGTTTCGTCCTCGAAACTTAAAACAACTCCCAAGGACAATTTACTTTAGTTAAATATCGCGGAGTTGTTTATAAATGGCTTTGTCTCCCTTGCTGATTCATCAAAGTATTGATGGTCTACTGCTGTTCAGTGATCTAACGCTGGAGATCAGCTACCAGTTGCGCCAGGTCAAGCTGATTGGTGGTTTCATTCGTTCTGTTACTCTTTCTAGCCATACTCCTAACAACAAGCAGGCTAGTGTAAGAGTTCATTGGTTTCTCCTTAGTATGCATGCGTCCTAAGGTAAGATTTCTGTATCGTCCTATATGCATTATTTTTTCTAAGGTAAGAACACGCTTCCATTATGCATAGTTTATTCTACATAATATTCTAAGTAACATTCTTTACTATATAAAGCAATAAGTAAGCTTACTAATATAAGTCTAACTATCCCCATGTTACCAACCCCTATGTATATATACATGTATATATCATGGAAGATCATCTTGTTTGGGGGGGTTTCATCTTTCATAAATTAGGTTTCCCCCTACTAACTTAGGTGAAGATTCACTCTCACCTATCATATGTATGATCTACTCCAACTTCCACTAGTATAACAATCCTTATCTTCATCTTTATTCCATCTTTACTGATCACATTTACCCTAAATAGAAGCTAGATAGGTTGTTACTGCTTCTACCAAGGCAGACATCAAAGCGATGGTAAATAGAAACCCTATCTGCAAAGTCCTGACATGATCGTCCTGAGGTGCATCAGGAACTATAGGAGAAGGATTCTCCGGTATCTCATCAGGATCTTCTACAGTCTCCTCTAGGTCCTCATCCGGATCTTCTTCTTCAAGATCCTCATCTGAAACTTCTCCTTCATCACCATCTTCCAGATTCTGTTCTATCTCCATTTGATCCTCGACCTCCTCAGGGTCCTCCTCTATCTCAGGTTCCTCCTCAAACACATATTCCATGATTTCTGGGTCATATTCGTTGTCTTCGGAGTCTGACCCAGATTCTCCCAGATCTTCTGGAAACTCGTGTTGCAACAGTAGCCTGCACAGCTCAGCGTATGCGAGGCGACAACCATACCGACCCCAAATCCCCTGTGCCACTGTCCTTGCGCGCTTGGGTAAAGCACGCATCAGTGTCCTGGTTTGATGGTCGTTTATCACGGGAAACCCCTCATGTTCAAGCTTCCAGAAAATTCTATTCAATCTTCCCATGATTCCTTGAATTCCAAGGACTGGACTATACTCAACTGTCTCTAGCTCTTCATACAGCTCCTCCAATCGCTCATTATAACGAGCCATGCTGTTCCTGAGACATGTGCATCAAGTCAAATGGAGTACATTCCTATTCATTCTTGTTACTCCTTCTTGTAACACCCCCCTTCCTACATATAGGGGATGCTACTTACTTTAGCATTATTAATCTAATGATAGAAATTATTATCCATGATTTTATTTAAAACATCCTGAAGAATTGCATAAACTTCCAAGGGTATTCAAAGACTAAGTTACTATTCTTAATTAACAGAAAAATTGTTCAAACAAAAAAGATGCGGAAGCAAATTAATATAAAAGACATAATCAATACTAAGCATGGTTTTTATTTATTTATTCTAATCCGCGGTTCCGCCGCCACACACATCGAACACTGCTCCTGCTGCCTCCCGTCGCTTAACGCTTTTCTTTACCTCTATCTGCAGTATAAGGAATGCAACTATAAGCAAAGCTTAGTAAGTACATACCTAATCTCACAAAACAACGAAAATCATTGCATGCATTCTTTTGTAATTAAACAGGAAATAACTTGTAGTTATAAAGACATGTACTTAAGCAGAAACTACCTGAACATGGAAATACTTGTATTGCATAGAAAATTTCTAAACTTCTTTATATTTGAAAATTCATACATTTGAAAATAAGTAAACATACTTAAACATACTTATGGGCCCTGGCGGAGTATCAATGCGCGCATCTCTGATAGAACTCGGGGTAGCTAGCCACCGAATGCTACCAGAGGACTTATCTTATCAGGCGACCTTTGGCCTGGAATTCCTTTCCTTATGGGCGAACCTTTGGCCCGGAATTCATTGTGGGCGAACCTTTGGCCCGATACCCGCCTCTTAAAAGTAAAATACATTTCTTTACATATCATAAAGTTCTTATACTTTTACTTACTATATCTTTGTCCTTTCATCAATCATTTATCATGCTTTACTTCCATCCTAAATAGGAAGAATAATTTACATATTCATGGTTAAATCCTAAATCATGCTATGGAAAGAACATATATATATTCCTATTTTAACATGAATCATACTAGAGGAAGAACACATAAATACATTCACGTCTAACATAAATCATGTCATGGAAAGAGCATACATATAAATACATTCATGTTTAACAGAAATCATGTCATGGAAAGCTTAACATAACCATGCGAAAGAACAATACGAAAACAACTTATACTGCAGGTGAGAGATGTACTTACCTTATCTACTCAAAAGGTTTTTAACGTAAAGATGGTGAAATCAAGAACCGTCTACACGCGCTCTAGCGTCGAAGTGCTCTCCACGCGGATGTATGTGAGCCCCTTTATTTCACATAAACCGATTAGAGTCTAAACCCTACAGCAAGCTAATCGTAATCTAATTAACTTAATCGATTTCCTAACTCAACAATTAGCTAATCAAACTGATTAAACCAATACATCATTAAACTTAATTAACCTAGATTAATAATTCTAATTAACCAGCTTAATCAAATGAACCTTAATTCATTACCTAATGCTCTTAATTAATCCTACTTGATTAATTAACCTAATTAAAATCCTGTAATTAATCACTTACCTTATTTAATTAACCCTGTTAATTAATCAGGTGGTCCTCGTCTTCTTCGCGTGAACAGGGCCGAACAGGGCAGGGGCGTCGGCTGGCCGCTCGTTTCTTCACGCGGCGGCAGCGAAGGCAGAGCAAAGAGGAGACGGCAGCGATGTCGGCGGCGATCCACTGGCGTCTGCGGTTCCTTCTTCTCCGACGACGGACAGCGGTGGCAAGGAGGCGGCGGCTGCTCTGCTTCTCCACGCGGCGGGCGGCGAAGGGCGTCTTCACGCGGCGGCCGGAAGCAGGGTGTCGGCGGAGGTGGCTTCGAAGGAGAGGAGGTGGCTTCCGACGTCCCGCAGCGGTGGCTCCGGCTGGTGAGGAAGGCGGTGCGAGGAAAGGGGGGAGGCGGCGCGTCGCGGCGGACGCGAGCAGAGGGAAAGGAGGAGGCGGGCTGGTGGCTAGGGATTTGGTCGCGGCCTCCTCTTATATCCCTCATCCTCGGTCCGTTCCGAGTTTTACGCCGGCGGACTCGGGCGGCGGTGGACGCAGGCGCGGGCGCGGGCGCACGGACGCAGGCGCGAGCGGGAGAAACAATGCGGACGTTTAATTATTTTGAGGAGTGCACAGTACTCCTAACCTGATTAAATCTAAACCACCGGCTAAACCCAATTAAACCAATTCAAATTACTAAATCGAACTGGATTAAATTTTGGTTCGCTTGGTTCGGCCATCAAACGACTTCCGATTTGATCCAAACCAATTTTGTTGGATTCGTCTTTGCTAATAAAGACGAATCTTTTTACCTATTTTATTTTATCAAACTCCCTTCTATCATTTAACTAAAGGACCTTTATTGAAATTTTAAATCTAATTAAAAATCTTAAAAATATAGGAAAAATAATACGGGTGTTACAATTGTTTTAGGGTAAACAAATTGAGGGATATTTTTTTGCTGCTGACAAAGTGATGTAGGAAAACGGCTTTGAAATCTTTAAAAGAATTAATAGAAGAGATGGGGAGTCGTTTGAATCATCTCCGGCGGAGCCTAATAAGGTGTTCAAAAAAAATCTGATATTTGACTCTGTCAATGTACCAGTGCAGCAAGGAAACATTTTCAAAATGACACATATAGTCCTCTGTATCTGTGGCTCTAATCTACTCATCGATTTGTAACTGCTTGAAATGCGGAGGCAGCTCTTGTTCCAGGACCTCTTTTGAGAAAGGATTATCTTCAACTTCTTCCGCGGGGTTATGTAGTGGCGCTTCGCCAGGCCGGGACTCATGTGAGTCCTCCTGGGGTGGGGCCACCTCCGGACGGATTGAAGTGGTATGCTGATTTATACAAAGTGTCGAGATTAAACTGGTATGCTGATTTTGTTATTCTCTTATTCAAGTTCTTTCTCTTCGACGAACTCTACAGGGAGAGAAGGCATTCTGCTTCTCAAGGAAATCAGCGTCGTCAGGTCCCTCATCATATCGCTGCTTCTGTAAAATCCCCAAGCAACAGGGAAAAATAAGGATGAGGTAATGTATGATATTCAAAATCGGAAGATGAACTGCAACCTAGATTAATAGTTGACATCAACCTACATATGAAAAATAATTACCCGTCATGAAAACGGGATAAACAAAAAGATCAATTGGAGAAATATAAACGTATGCCGCTGAGATCAATTGGACATCCACTGATTTCCCGCCATTGAAAGATATGGTAAACGGTAAATACTTTGAAACTGCATGAAAGTCATAAAAAGTACTAGCAGACCTATTTCCACAAAAGAATCTTCTAAACTTTCAAACATGTTTATTTATTTCAGTCGTAAAAAAAAAATAAAAAGAATAACAGGCAGCAGCTAGATGATATTCTTTCAGCAATTTATAACCCAATTGAAGGTTTCATCTTAATTTTGAAGTAGTCGAAATCTTTAAATATGATTTCATGTTATGTTTATTGATGGAGTTACCTTGAATGTGCATAGTTACTATAGTTACTCAATGATATAAAGTGTTCAACAAATGAGCCATACATCAACATAAGAACAAATAAATCATACATGCAAGGTAGACTTACATTGAGTCCGTCCAATTTGATGATCTAAAATCATTTTGAACAAAAAGATTAGTGCTCCTTGGCCAATTGTAAATATTGTAAATGATGTAAACGATGGAGTGCTAGACTTCATAGAGATGTAGTAGTATCTCAAACACAGAGGGAGACATAGAGCCACAAATTTAATGTAATAAACAAAAAGGATTTCAATGTTCCAAATGAAAAGAAAAAATATGTCTAATATCTACTACCTAGTATCTTATCAAATTCACTTAATTTAATTTTATTTTCATAATGTACCGCTATAAAAGGATTCAATATATTGGCCGACCTCATTTGGAAGTATTCCTAACCGCTGCCTCAAATTTCTTAAAGCCTTCTCATTTAATATAAACTTTATCACCATCTCTGATTTCTTCTTCCCTTTAGGAAAGCATATGATTACCTCTTTGTCTCCCTCGGTCAGGCAGAATCTTAGATCGTCATCTTCGTCGACTAATAATAACATCTCCCTACAGCGTCGAATCACAGTGTTGTATTCCTCCTTGCTTTCCCAAAACTTATCACAGAACTTACCGCCGTCAATGGAAGGTCCCTGCCACGTGCCCTGCCCCAAATCCGGTATCTCAAGCCATATGTCGGTAGCCACGTCGTACACGAGCGCCGATTGCAGCTTTTTCTTTTCATCGTCATACCCGCCGATGAATAACATCTTCCCTCCATTCACGACTTTTCTGTATAAATACCGGTCTGGAGCCGGGTTTGGAGCGCCTGGGCGCCAGGCCCCGGAGATTAGGTCGTAGAAGTTGACCTCACCAGTACAGCGGTCTTCCCTCGCGTCGCATCCACCTATCACCAGCAGCTCTCGCCCGATGACCGCGGCACTGCTGAAGCCCATCCCGAGGTCGACGAGGTCGGGGGTCAGCGGCCGCATCATGGGCCGGTCGGGGGCCAGCTGCCGCATGATGCAGACGTCCGTGTCAGGCTCGTATAGGGCTAGGTGAAATTTACCCCTGGTGTGCGGGACCTTGCCCCGGAGAAGCAACATGACGACGCGGGGGCCGAGGCCGGCGGCCCTGCGGATGCGGTAGAAGGACGGCGAGTCGAACTCGTGCTTCCACCGCTTGCAGACGGTCCGAGCGTTGAGGATGGCGTGGAAGGGGAGGCGGAGGAGGCACTCGAGAGCGAGGCAGTCCAGCAGCCCTGGAATTAACTCGGCCTCCATGGCCATGCTTCGTCGGGCACGGGAACGCTTCATGGCCGGAACGGTTATGGCCGGAACGGGATGCTCCCCGGCGTGGCCTGATCCGGCGGCTCACGGGCGGTGGAGGGGTGTGCGCGAGAAGGGAGGCGAGCACGAACAACGGTGGAGGATGTGCGAGAAGAAGGCGCGGCTGTTTAGGGTTGAGGGAGTTCGATGGTTCTCAATCTAACTCTTATAAATAGATAGTTCAAGCACGATTTTGACAAAGTCTATTCTATTAAAATATAATAAAAATTATTTATTTTTTTTTAAATCTAATAAATTTTATATAATCATATAAATTTATTTTTTCATAGAAATGGTATGCTGCGTATAAAATATTATTTCTTTTTCTATTTTTTTTTTTCTTTAATTTAAATCTTAAATCCTGTGTATATATATATATATATATATATAATTATGCAAAACGAGAGTTTTGAGATGATGATCACTTTTTCAGATGGAAATAAAGAGGAACAAAGGGAAAAAAATCAATTAATGTAATTTTTCTTTGAATTAGTTTTTGGAAACTAATTTTGCAGAAAATTATTTTTTCATAGAAATATTATTAAATAAATATTATTTTGTAACTTGACTATTTCATTTCTTTTTATTTCACTTGTATCAATTATCACCTTCAATTAAATATTACTAAGAAAATATTAATTCTTACCAATTAAAAAAATAATATTAAAATTTTAAATTAATTATAAAAAGCAATGACTTAAGATAATTTTTAATAAATAAAATTTTTAACTGCATTAGACATTGATAAAAATTCAATTAATATTTTTTATGTCATAAATATAGAATATCATTAAATTTAGATGTTTGAACTATTATTATTATTATTATTATTATTATTATTATTATATATAACATAATGTTCCTTATATAAAAATGTTATCCTGACCGCCGTTATCCTAAGTGTCCGTGAGCGACTCGATCCCAGTCGTCCGCTCGATCACGCTATCAACGTGAGCCGTACAAAAATCGCGATTGCATAGTGTTTCTCCTCAGACCTCCGCCTCTTCCCGCCGCCCGTTCATCGCCGTCCGACCACCGCCGGACCGGTCCCGTTGGAATCGCCACTAGCCGGCAGTCCGGCGGTGGCCGATTCAGGCCACGATTCGGCTGGAATCCGATCGAATTCTGGTCGAAATCGACTAACAGACACGACCAACAGTGTCTGTTGGTCGATTTCGGTCGGAATTCGGTCCAGATTCGGCTGAATCCATCGTACTGTCCTATTTTTGGTCAGATTCCGATCGCAATCCAGTTGGAATCGGATGCCGGAATGCACGCCGGCGAGCTGCGCATCCAACGAGTCAAGTCCGGCGGCCAGCAGTGATCGGACGATGGTGAAAGCGGACGAAAATTGGGTGGTCGCGCACGGGTCGCGCATGAACTCGTCGCTTAGGATAGCGTTTCGAGGTTTTTTGAATTCCTCCATCCTTATTATATAAAGTCATAATGACTAATAATTAGTTTCGAGGTTTTTTGAATTTATCCATCCTTGTTATTTTTAAACATAATTGTTATTTATTTTTTATTTATAAAATTTTAGATGTTTTTATTTTTATTTTAATAATAAGGGATCAATCACGACCAACTCTTTATTTTAAAAAATAATTAAATTTATAACTATTTTAGTTAGTTAAATTTTAATTAAAAATACTTGGACGTATCAAATTAATCCGCCTATTATTTAGGAACAACCATAAAAATTTGAACTTTAAATTTGAACTTGCCCAGATTTTACTATGGAAAAGAGAGAGATGTGGCTACATTACATACATAATAAGAAGTAACACATATATACAAATGAAGACAAATTTGAACTTTTCCAGAACCAAAATCTAATTAAAGATAGTGATGTATCTACAAATTCTTTGTAGGTTTGTCATGCTTTCTTAATATTTAATTGTATGTCAAAAATAATGGAATACCTATCTATATTGGATCCTGTAGTTGAAGATACACAATCTACCTATGTGAAGGTAGTAAGCATGGAAACATGTGTTATCTGAGATTTCGGATCTGAATTCCCTAAGCAACAAATAAATCCCCCCTTGAGGGGTCTATTGACTAAAGTGCTATCTCGGCAGTGGGACTTCTTATTAACATAGTTGAATCGTGCATTCAAAAAATCCTTTGGGAGTTTTTTGAATATGAGATTGTTTCGATAATGGTATCAGTCACTATAAAAAGTTTATCTAGACAGTTTAAGTTAAAGTGATCTATCTCAAGTGATAAGCATGGAGACATGGGTTGCCTGAGATTTTGGATTTGAGTTCCCTTAGTAACAAATAAATCCCCATTGAAGGTTTTGTTGACTGAAGTGTTGTCTCGACAATGAGACTTCTTATCAACACAGTGGAACCGTGCATCCAAAAAATCCTTTAGGGGATTTTCTAAATATGAGACCATTTCAGTGGTGGTGCCGATCAAAATGTACCCGGATAGTTGTGGGGCCGCTAGAATAACAAATTCTAACTTTTTACCTAAACAATCTAGCTAGGTTGCCTCTCATGTCATCCTATGGTTTCAAGTGTTTGTAGGTAATACTTTGCATGGATGAAATGTATTGTTCATATTGTCAAGAGTGTTGACATGAATGAATTATCGGGACAAGGCAGGTTGAGTGGGTCATTCAGGCTTGCCTCGTCCGACTGGTTTCACCAAGATTGACCAGCTAAACTCGAGTAGACTAATAGACCAGCTGGCTCACAGATTGTGTTAGCTAGATTAATATTTAAATCATTATGCAAACTATTCATTATAACATTTTTGTAAGTAGAAATAAATTTTCCATATTTATTCCATTCCACTAACGAAATCAAACAATTCTTACTATAGGCGTCTGGTTGGTTGGGATGTCCTTGTTGCTTTGACGTACCATGTCAATTATACTTTGCCACGCACTAAAAGGTTACCTACATTTTGATGTTTTTAGTAAAAAAACATATTATTTATTTTTAAATAGTTTAAAATAATCTTACGTCGAAATAAAAACCTCATATTGAAGTTATCTTTTACGATTTGTTTTATTTATAAAAAAGATTACAAAAATATTTTAAACAAACTAAATCTCTTGAAAGCGGCGCATACACTTGCGCCTCCCCAAGAACGGACGCATATGAGTGTCTATGCGACCTTCCTGATCTCACGCTTATCTCCTCCAGACCACGCCCAACGGGCGGCCGATGGAGGGCCGCATGTACAGTTCGTATGCGGTGATGGTTACACTAGTGCAGCATTGACGGCCAGCGACACCTCACCAGGCGCGGCTTCTGGTCCGCTTCCTTCGATGCTGCTTCCTTCAATTATCGCCTCGCCCAATACGCACGAGGGCGAAAGATACTCTCGATCGATTGCTTCTGTGAGGTAAGAATCTTGGTCTCACCTCTGCGCTGTTCGATTCCTCGTTCCGGAGTTGTTTTCTTGCTCGATCGGTCGATTGCTGTGTTCTCAATTATTTTGTCGCCCTTTTCTCGTGTTGGGGTTTTGGAAGCCAGATGATGTCAGTTAATTTATGCATCTTTGCGAGTAGTTCTTACAATCAGTAATGTGGAGAAAAGAGTCTGTCTTTCTGCTTCTTGTCTGCTTAAGTTTTCCGATTGTGATCCTCTTTCTCCAGTGAGGAATCAGAAGCTGAAATACTTGTTCAAGTTAGTATCTTTAGGCGATCCAATTTGTATTACTAATTGGAACTTGGAAGGATCGTAATTCTCCAGTGAAGTCGTCGTACTCTTACAAGTGTCGGAAGATTAGCTTTACATTCTTACTTGTTACGAAATGGAGTGCTGGAAGCTAACCGTAACTCTTATAAGGTTTCACCAAGGAAAAAAAACTTTGCTTCAGTGTTCATGTTACAACTAAAAGCTTTATTGTTCTTTAAATTTGGTTTGTTCCTTCTCTCATATGCCTTAAGATTGTATGAGACGGAAAATCTTGTCTTTCTAGCATTTTTCTGATACTTAAAGAGCTGATTTTCTAGGAGATGATATTATGGAAATGTTTATTACAACTTGGACAATTTTTGGCTTCAAACAAAAATGTGAAATTAATGTCTTGATTAACTAGATCATGTGGTTTGAAATTTTGATCCTTCGAATTCAACAATGTTATCTTTTAATTCTACAAGTTAAAGACAAATATTATTGTATATAAATAGTTTTGACAATAGGATGTGCTATTATTCCCTTTTTGAACATTCTTCTACTTGATCTTTTTGGGAATATCTTCATGAATGCTCTTTGTGAACTAATTTTATAAATAACCTTGTGCATGATTCCACTGAAAAATGACTATCCAATTAAAATTCTTACTATGACTTTGTTAGTTATATTTTCCTCTTGCTTCTTCTTTGTGTATTGAAGCAATTATTTTAGTAGGATGGGCTGTGTTTTTGTATCATGATGCCTGTTTGCTTTCTTTCTTTCTTTTTTTTTTAAAGAACTTTTCTTTGTAAATTCTTTTTTTTTCCATGTACTTAACATGTGACCAACTGGACTTTGATGAATTACAAGTATATGCACAGTGAACTCCACTTTGAAGATCAGATCATTCAGTTTCTTTTAAATAGCCTGATAAATATACATTGTTATTAATTTATGGGTGTTATTAAAACATTAAAACCTCATTTTGCATCACTCTATTGGAGGATGCAAGTAGTTTGATTGATTGTTCCCCATAAAATCTTTGTAAAATTCAACAGGATTAAGATACCTCTTGCTGGTTTTGCAAATTCCTAAGTGATAAGTTCATTATCCAGAGGATGTTATGGCTCTACATTTTTACTAAATCTAACTTTGAATTCCTGAATCTTCATATTTGTAATCTGCCCTAAGTTTGCCAGGAACTGTTTTCATGGGTGCACTCTGTTGCTGTCCGTGTCCAGAGGATTTTGATGAATATGCCTACTCAAGCAATCCCATATATCAGCACTGCATATGCTTAAGATATTTCTTTCATCAGCTATTATATGGGGTAATATTATGCATTTCAAATATTGTGTTTGTTATACATAAATACAATTTTCTGAATGAATACTCTAGTATGTGCTAATTTGCTACGGTATTTTATACTATACACGCTTAAGATAGGATGCTTCCTTTCAAGGAGAAGCTATCTTTGTTCCATTCTTCAAAGTGCCTGAGAAAATGAGGAGAAAAGATGCAAAGCTCTATTGCAAATTAAGAAAAGGGGGGAAGTGCAAATTCTGTCACCACAGAAAAAGAGATAGAAGAAACACTTGGAACTCTCAAGTTACTAATTTTAAGAGGGCAGTTGCTTCCTAACTTATAATGCCATTGTAGAGGAACATGTATTAGACTATTGAATTTTGAGATGCAAAGAACTTGCCTATCGAACTATACACCATAAATAAGGAAGAAAATCCAAAAGATCTAGTCCTTCTATCACTGATAAGGTCTTTCCTTAGGCTTCTTTCTATTGGGAATTCCCTGAAGTTCTCATTGAGTTAGACTTTCTCTGATTGAAAGGATTCTTTTACCAATCTTGATTCTTATACCTTCCATGATTCTTTCTTGAGCTAGATGATGAGATATTCTTTATATGAGCTGGAAGAAATTGCTAGGTAACAGAGATCTAGTTTCTTTTGATGGCTTTTTATTGTCAACTTGTCTCATATCTTCAACCAATTCTTCTGTTTGATTTGGTATTTATGGGAGTTTGAAAATACTTTTTGTAGTATGGTGCAACATTTCAAAGACTTGATGGCCGTACAACCCCTACCCAAATTCAGACAATAACTTCATCAACAACATCAGTATCGAGGAGTGCTTCTGACAACTCACTGTCTGAGGCTCACCACCATGTTCCCAGACCACCACCTTATGAAACAGATGCTAGATATTCTCGCTCGCAGCGTGAGGGATTGGTCTCTAGGCGTGAGAAGTCTATGAGCCACATTCAAGAAAATTTACACATTCTTAGAAGAAATGGTAGCAGTTCCACATTTGAAACCATGGCTAGTATCAAAAAGAGAAATATTGTAGAATCTGATGAAGAGTGTATACATACCCAGAGTGAATCAGAGAAAAACCAATCTGCAAAAGCATGTGGTACGGGTTTTGTTATCTCCTCGGAAGATGAAGACGTGTGCCCTACATGCCTGGAAGGTGACTATAGATGCCTACACTCAGCATATGCAAAAGCCATACAAAACATTTTGAAGTGCTATTCTTATGTTCAAAAATACAACTTTCTTTTTTACATATTACCTTTAGTTAATCGATAAAGGTGAAAAACATCTTTTGATTTGATTATGCTTTCAGTCTGATCAGTGCAATTTTATTTTTTAGTTTGGACTTGATCTAGAAATTTTTTTATCATCAACAACTGCATTCATGCTCTTCAGCCTAACATAATATCTCAAAACTATCATTTCATTGTATATTAGGTTTGACAATTAAGCTCTTTGGCAAACTGAAAAAGTTTTTTGTCCACCAAGGCATGAGTTACTGCAAGTTTTGCATTGTATTTGCCAAGCATGATTATGATTTTGTACACATTTTTTTTTATTCTTTTTAGTTAAGAGTAATTTTAAGTCATCCTTTGTATTAGAGAGACCAACATATCGGTAAAATATTATCTTGTCATTGGTCATTGCAGAATATACTCCAGAAAACCCCAAAATTGTAGCAAATTGCTCTCATCATTTTCATCTGAGCTGTATATATGAATGGATGGAAAGGAGTGACACTTGTCCAGTTTGCGGAAAGGTATTTTTAATGCTTTCCCTCTTTTAGACGATTTATTTCAGCTAAAAAAATCCAGTCACTATAACATATTGGTGGAGCAAATGCGATGACTTGAGACTTCATAGTTTACTTTCACACTTGGAACTTCATGCCTTCATACACCTGTATCCTTAGCTCTTACCAATCAATTTTTTTAAAAAACTTATTAGATTGTTTTATGCAAAATTATGTATTATTGTGCTTGATGCTTAACTACACAAAAATCCATTGGATCTTCTCAATTCCTTTTATCCTTTCCATCACTATACTTTCTTTAATCTCTTGAGAGATTCAGAGGGAGAAATAATGATCAGAAGACTAAAAATAGAACCAGCAATGTTTTGATTAGTTGCTTGATTGAAACAGCTGACTAAATTGACTGATCAGTGCAGTATATGTGATATTTGAACACAACTTGTAGAAGTTCACCGTCAATTTTGAGTCTTATGCTCGTTGGACTCTTGTAAACACGGAATGGCATGGGATAACACTGATACACAGAGCACTGCACTTCAAGATCTAATTGGGTGTGCATCATGTTCACTTTCTGCTAACTTATCAACTTACTAGTAAACAATGTAGATGCATAATGATAATTGCTTTGTATTATTTATGATAGTTTGCTACATTGTGGATTTTGTCGAGACAACGATTACTAATAGCATGTATCTATTTTATATGTGATTCAAATAGCATACTTTGTAGATTTAATCTATTTTATATATTAGATTCAAATAGCTCACAGTGCATTATTTGATTCTCAGAGGGAAGCAGGTAGGTTTACATTCATCATTCTTATGCTTGAATCCTTTCCTTTTCTGTTTTTCTGTAGTATATGTTACCTGGTAAACAACACTTATAAATTGAACAAAGAATGTTGGATGCTACGCAATTCACTATCTCATAAATTTTGTGATATTGGCCATATATATATCAGGAGATGCAATTCTGTGAGAGCCCATGACGAAGAGCTTCAGTGGAGAGATTGCGGCACACTTGTTACTTGACAAGATATCAACAAACAAGCAGTAATCCATTATCAATATGTTTGTGATCGAAAGACTCCTCTGTATAAACAACAAGCCTTCAAATTATCTTTTCAGTCTGGTGCAAGATCAGTTGCTCTGAGGAATTAGCAATGTGTCACGTGAAGTGCAGTAGCCCTGTTGTTGAATGGATGCATTGTATTTTTAAGATGAATGACAATATATCACAGAAAGAACAATTACATTGTTTCTATAGTGTTCATAATCGTAAACCCTATTTCCAATATATTGAAACATATCGTTTGTCTGCTTTTTTTTCATATCCTTCGTTGAACAATGTGCAAAATCTATGTTTATTACACGTATCCATGCGATGCTGCATGGCACGATGAATCCTTCATTTATTCCCAAGTATCGCCTCGATCATAATCTGGTTTGTTAACTGGTTTTCTCTAAAGCTAACAGCATAGTCAATGTGCGAAAGTCGAATAGAAACTCAAGCAAATGGAAGTTGGAAATGGTGGAAATCTTGCATGTCATCATGTGTTTGATTAGAGTAATAAAAGACAGTGATTTAGCACGGCAAATCACCTGTGCACTTGATCTTCCTATTCTATCTATTCGTCTTCAGCATGTGTAGCTGAATGGGTTGGGTATCTCCACACCATGTCGCCCCATGTGCTTTGTCCATCTATTATCTCTTTCATAACTAAAGCAGCCTCGTCGATGCTTACACGAATCTGCTGCTTACTATCTCGCTCTCGGATGGTAACGCTGGTGGTCGAATCAACAGTAATGGCAAAGGGCACACCAATCTCATCTGTCCTCGCATATCGCTTGCCTATTGAGGTACCTGCAGATCCCCATCATGAAAAACAAAACAAAAATGAAATATGTTATGTTCATTCATGGACCAAATATTATCAGAATAGAACCTCCAGCTTCATGAATGCCTCTGGAAATTTCAATTATATAACTAATTACCTGTTGTGTCCATAATATGCGATATCCCAGCCGCTGTTAGTGATTTTGCAATGGACTTTGGCTACAAGCGGAGGAAAACTGAAAACATTCAGTTGCTCATCCTCTGCTTTGCTTGGTCTTGTGTAGAAAGAATGTTCGAAAAGGCAGTATATAATCCGTCCAATACCAAAAGATGGCTCGATGACAGATGGTGTAAAAACCCTTTGATGTTCCTTCTTCTTCTCCAAACTAATTGAAACCATGTTTTTCTTAATGGAGACAGTTTTCCCCAGAGTACAGACATGGAAATCCACTTCACCTTTCGATTCCAAAGTCGTTTTCATGTCCATAGCTTCCTTTTCATTCATAGCCTGTGCATGGGGAGATTTGGAAAGAAATAAATAAAATAACTCTATGCCATAATAACTAGTTGATGATTGGATCGTTCACAAATTTAACACTCACCTCCAGTGCTTCAACAACCATCTTTTGATTGCCCTTGAACTCAAGACCAAGTTCTTTTTTTGATGGCACAATAACTAATTTCTGAAATACAATCATTAAGAATTGTACTTATTTATTTCAGATGTTGAAGCTGAAGAGGCAGCATCATCTATGGAATATAGTTCATCCCAAAAATCTAAATTCTAAATAAGGAACATCTATAAACTACCTGAAGTTCGAATTGATTTCAAGGCAAACACAGAAAATAGAGATAAAGTAGGAGAGAAGCTTACCTCAACTTCTCTTGCTTCTGAAAATTTCTCATGAGCAACCAGTGGAACGCCACTTTTTTCCTATTGATACATGAAATTCTAGTATTACATGCTAACCCTTGAGTAAACAATAAAAAAATGTCAAATTTGTTCATGGTGAATTTATTTGCCTCATCACTCTAACCAAATAAAAAAGTAAACAAGGGTTTGGGAATAAGTCCTATATATAAATTATCATATTTTTCATTTCACCTTTTGATATGTCTTTATATCTATGAACGCATTGCCTTAAAACAAGTAATGTTCTAAAAAATCATAAGATTTCAAACTCAATAACTACAATATGGAAAAGGAACCACAAGTTGATAAGGTACAATAACTCACTCAATGAGCCCGTAAATCATAAGCAGATCTATCAGCAATTCCAACACATTCAATCCAGCCATATGAGCACTCTATCTCTGCATCCCAACAGTCTGCAGCATAGTGTGCCATTTCATTTGGAAGGTGCTGCCTGAAGCGCAATCGATCTTTGTCTATTCCAAGGTGTGTCAAAAAGAGATACACTCTCCCGATGAAGTAGCCTAGTGTTTCATTATTGATAATTCCCTATGCAAATGATATTTGAATATGAATGATAAAATTTTCAGAAAGAAAAGAGATTGAAAAGTAGCTAGAATACAAACCTTTGAGACTGCTTTGCCAAGAATCATTGGACTTGCTGATTTTCCTGCAAGTTGCTCCACCCTTGGGAACATCAAAAACTCAAGCTCAGCAACGTCACCAAATTTAGGGTGAGATTTGTCATCAGGATCCACAAAATGCTCAATCTCAGCTAGAGTGAATTCACGAACTCTTAGAAGACCTTGGCGAGGTGAAATCTGATCAACATAGATAGCTAAATATTATATTGAACAAAGACACAAGTTCATGCTTTAACAATAAATAGAAAACCTTCAAATATTCCAAGCTTAATGTCAAACCTAAGATGAAGTAAAAGGTTCTAATAGGTGGAACAACACCTCATTTCTAAATGCCTGACCAATCTGAGCTGCTGCAAATGGAAGTTTGTTCCCATTGTAATAGTACAAGTCTTTGAACTTTACAAAGATCCCCTGTGCAGTTTCTGGCCTCATGAATCTACAACCACAGCATCCACAAAGGAAGAGCATATTTTACAAATGGGAAAATAGTATAGAACCTTTGAATTGACAAAATTAAGTTTATTGCATGCTATCTCACCCGGGGCTGAGGCCTGATGGCGCAATGGACGTCTGGAACATAAGATTGAATGGATAAGGATCAGAAAGTGGATTTTTGGTATCAGGAGCTGTGATCTAATACTCTTTTAGTTTTGCTCCCAATTGCTCGGCAGAAAGATCATTCAACACAGCGATGACATGTTTGAACTCTGCAGCCTTCTCTGAGGATAAGGTCAGGTCCTTCTCCAGCTTCTCCTTACAGAAGTCCTTGAGCAAGTGGTCAGCACGGTAACACATCCCTGTCTTCTCATCTTTAACCATCAGATCAGTGAATTTATCCACATGTCCAGAGGCCTTGAGAACAATCTCAGGAGTGACGCAGGGACAATCCACCTCCAACATATTCTCCTCCAGGACAAAATGCTAAAGCAAAGAATCAACAAATTCAGCACACTGAAAATAGTCATCTAGGAACTAAAAAGAAAACAATTTGGAGAACCAAATTAAAAAAGGTACCATCGTCAATGCTTTAACTATCATTAAAAAGTGTTAGAATTAAAAAGCTTGCTATACGCTAAAGAGTGTTAGAAACCTTAGTATTGAAAAAGCAAATATCAAATCTTCAATTTTGTTTTCCCCAAAGTCATCATTTTTTTAAGGGAAGTATCGTTAGATCTTCTGTTTGAAGTCGTTAGGGAAAAATTTATGCTCAATTTCACCATCAGTACGCCGATCTAGTAGTAGAGATCAAGGAATTGGTCTTACCTGACGCCAAAACGCAAGGACGTTGGACTTCACGGCGCACCCGGGCGGACCGTAGTCGTAAAGCCCAGCGACGCCACGGTAAATTTTGAAAGACGGGATGTAGAAAAGCCTCCTCTCGAGAGTATTGACGACGGCCTGTCGGAAGGCTTCCCTGCTCCCAGCGGCACTGCCACCGTTGCCGGAGAGGGCCGCCTGGAGGCGCCTGGCGGCGGCAGCTGCCTCGACTTTCAGGTTGTTGAGGGCCTCAACGGCAGCTTCGATCTCCGCTTGCGGGGCGCCGGATCGGACCTTGAGGTTCCGGACGGCGTCGGCCTGTGCGTCGACGGCGGCCTGCTTCTCGGTCAAAGCGAGCCGGAGGGATTCCTCGGAGGTGGCCATCGGCAGCTGGATCGAAATGGCGGAGACGGCGGACGAGAGGAGGCGGAGACCGGCGGATACTGGGAGAAGGGTTTTGGAGCGGGTTGCGGATATGGAAATGGTGGCGAATAAATGGATAAAGAAGCGCATAAGATTGAAGTCTCAGTGATAGAGACAAGAGACGTCAGACAACAGCAAGATATTTTTAGGACAAGTTTATTTTGACCCTCCAAATGTTTGATTTTCTTTTTTTTTTCCTTTACAAATGACGAGGTGGGTAGGAGATTTTTAGTAATTATTAATTGAGTAAAATTCTTTTATCAAAATTAATTAAAAATATTACATACAAAGTACTTCTATCACTTAAAAATATTATAATAATTATTATAACATTATAACAGTTAAATAAATATCTTTTTTTTTTGTTTTTGCCCATAATTACATTTTGACATTCTTCATTTTGATTTTGCTAGCTTCTGCCTCGAAACTAGACTTACTTTTTACTGCAAAAAGTTCATATGTTAACAGTGAAGCAGTATTCCCTTCTCCACTGTGATGTATCGGCCATAGTTAAAAAAAATGGTGTGGTACAAGATCAAGCTCATTTGAGTAAGCAAACAAGCATGCTACATTTCTTACATGCTCTCCAACTTGATTGTATCAGTTAGAATTTTTTTTCAAACTCCTCATTCTAATTAGCTCTTAATCATCAGCCAAGATTTAAAACTCATTCCGAGTTAAAATCTTAATAAAGGCTAACCCAAAACAAGTGCATTGACCACCAAACAACATATTTACTTTGAACTTTTTTTGTCTATCTCGAACTTAAGCAGCTGAATTTAAAGAAATAACATGAATAGCTAATGTACATTTTTTTGGGGTTATTTTTGTTCTTATTTTTCCATCTAAGAAAACTCAACCTGATGAAGTATATAGAAAGTTCATTTCCAGAGTTTCGGAATAAAATTTTAATCCATGGCAAAAACAACAACACTAACATAAGATGAAAAAGTTCTGAAATAAAAATATAAAATGGCAAAAGAAAAGACGAAGTTTGTGAGAAATCTTGAATGACAGGTCTAAAATTTTAATCCATTTCTTCTCATCTATGCTTCCGCACCCAACAAACAAGCAAAGTTCATCAGTTATCATTATTCAGTACGCTTACGCTTCCTGGCATGGTCACCCTCCTGGCCCTGGGCGATTGCTGCGGCCCTAGCAGAGCCACCCTCCGGCGGGATCGGCGGGATAGCTGCTGAGACTTCATCCACGGCGGCCTTCAAATCGGCAATGGCGGCCGCCAACTTGGAAGTGGCGATCTTCGCCTCGGCAGCTGCGGCCTTAAAGGCCTCTGAGGCATCAGCGGCCTTGTTTACGAGGCGTATTTTTTCTGGATCCATCACGGCGGCGGCGTAGTCTAAACCTAGCGTGTTCTTATATAAGAGTAATGGGTTCAAGTAAGGATGGCAATTAGACCCGGACCCGATGGGAAAATCGTTCCCCGAACCCATTTTGATCGGGGAATCCCCAAATCCGAGAAAGCGGGGATGGGGATGGGGGATGGGGAATCCCCGAATCTCGGAAAGCGGGGATGGGTCGGGGATGGTATTCCAAATATTCCCCGTCCCCATCCCCGAACCCGATCCCGTCCCCCGAACTTATCGGGGCTCCGTCGGAGACCCGCTAAAAATTCAAAATTTATATAAAAATCTAATGAATGAGAGTTTGAACTCCTAACCTTTTGTTTAATAAAGAAATATTTTACCACCTAGACTATTACAAACATTTGAAATACTTTTAAATATTTAATCTTATATATATAAACCTATTCTATTTATTTTTATACATAATAAATTTTTATAACACCATTAATTATATATATATAATTATAACATATTATATATATATATAAATACATTTGAAAATTGAAAACATTTTAGTTCTGGAGGTTAAAAGTCTTAATTTTCAACAAAATATTTTCACTTATCTTTAAAAAGTTCAAAATTTATATAAAAATCTAATGAATGATGGGGTTTGAACTCCTAACCTTTTGTTTAAGAGAAAGAGATTTTACCACCTAGACTATTACAAACATTTGAAATACTTTTGAATATTTAATCTTATATATATAAACATATTCTATTTATTTCTATACATAATAAATTTTTTATAACACATTATATTTTATAACATTAATTATAACATATTATATATATATATAAATACATTTGGAAATTGGAAATATTTTGGTTCTGGAGGTTAATCTTAAGTCTTAATTTTCAACAAAATATTTTCACTTATCTTTATACTTGATCTAAACTCTAGTAAGCTTTTTACCTCAAATTATTTCTTTTGTACTTCTATTTGCTATTAAAGATGAATAAAAGAAATATTTCTACATCAATTATCTCAATCATTGATATTTATCAATTTGATCACATTCTTATATAATTTTAAAAAAATAATAATTTAAATAATAGTAAATTAAAAGTATGTACATTTTTTTCTAATTTAATAATTTTTAATTGAATAGTCTTATCTACAAAATATAAACACTAATTTTAATAATTTTTAATTATTTGAATATTATAGGTTTATTATTCATAAAATAAATAATATTTGTTTTATTTTAATTAATAAAAAGTCATTTTTTTATAAATTATGTTAATTAATAAAAAGTCATGCATCTTTTATAAATAATGTTTAAGTCCTTATATATAATATATAAATTAATAAAATATTTTAAATATTATAATATATATATATATATATATATATATATATATAATAGAATATATTTTGACTTTTATTTGAGTTCTATTGACTTATTTTCAAGCAAATACAATTAAAAAGAGTTATATTTTTTTAGTTATATTGATCTTTTAGTTATCTTAATCTTAACTTTGCTGATAAATTCGTACTTCTTACAAGGTTTATTTCTTATCAAAGTTTATTTCGATTGAATTTATTTTCAATAGGATTCATTTATTTATGTTAAATAAGGGAAATGATTTCTACATCAATTTCATTCATTAAGATCCATTAATTTTGTTACATTCTTATATCAAATGAAAAAAAAACAAGTTAGTTTAATGATTTCTACATCAATAATTTCATTTGAGATTCATTAATTTGATTATATCCTTATATCAAATGAAAAAAAATAAATCATATTGATAATTACTTGTTTAAATACTATAGTTTCATTATTTCTAAAATAAATAATACTTCATTTTTTTAATTAATAAAAAGTTAATAAATTTTAAATAATACTTTTTAAATATGTCATGTTATTTATTATTATTATTATATATATATATATATATATATTTGAAAAATATTATATATTTATGTATAATAAAATATGTTTTAATAAAATTATTTATATATATATATATATATTTATATAAAATATATAATGAAACTAATATCTTTAAATATATTTTTAAATATGTCATCCCTAATGTCTTTTCGTATTCTATTCTTCCTTCTTGATCTTTCCTTCTCCCGTAACGTCTTTTCGTATTCTACTCTTCCTTCCTTGATCCTTCCTTCTCCCATAAGCTTCCACCAGACCACCACTCATCCTTCTCCCGTTGACGTCTCGTAACCAGGCTGCTGAAGTGCTGCGGCGGGGGCAACAATCGGCCGAACTCCAACTCAAGCGCGCCGGCAGCTGCAGCAGCAAGAAGATTAAGAGGAGGAAGGAAGGCGAGCGCAAGGAAGAAGGTCTCGTACGCGGTCTGCCTCCTCAGTGCGATCCTTCTCCGTTGGAATTGGTACTTCCTCTGATCCCTCTGTCCTTGAACACTTTTTCCTTTTTTAATTTCTTCTCTTCAAGAAAACATCTACAAAATGAAAGATCTCTCTTTCTTTCTTGTTCATTTCATATCCCTACCTCTTAGCTCCTTTCCTAATTTCCATTACTATAAAGGAATACTTATGTTAATGGCAGTTAATGGAACTCCATCAGATACACTGTAACTGTATGTTATTGTAATTTATGCAACCGACTTTAATTTAGCATTTCTAGTAACAAAAAACTTATTTTAGTTGGAGAGGATGAACGATAAAGAAACCATGATCTAGTCCCATACTTGTAAACATGGTTGCAATAATGACCCTTTTCTGTTAATAGATGAGAAATATCATGAATTGAAGTCGAAGTTTGAAGCTACAGCTTTTATCATCCAAATGTGCATTGGCATTCTGTTCAATGACTCAATCTTTCATTAGAAGGCATCACCTAAAACAACTAATAGAGATTGTTACAAATGCATATATGGAACAAATCTCATCACTGAAAAATGTTGTGACATCATTTGCTGACATACAAAGCTAACTACCAACATAATCTCTCTTGCGCAAGGCAGAATATATAGTTTATATTAGACCAACAATAGCCACCAATTTTGTGCAGTAATCTTTGATACTTGTACTCTTCACACTTTAATATTTTCTTTTTCTTTATAAATTTTGTGCAGTAAAATGGATCCGCAAGAACAGCCACCAATTCAACCGTCATCACCACGCGTTCAACCATTAGTATCATCAGATTCATCACCACCAATTCAACAAGTAGCATCCACACCGACATTGGATGTTTCTTCAAACAATCAACCAGCAACAATTGAAGTATCCAATTCTGTTCCACAATATCCTAATAAAAGGCAAAAGAGTGTAGTGTGGAATCATTTTGACAAGTGTTTGGTCAATAATGAGACTAAAGCTCAATGCAGATATTGCAAGAAACAACTTGGAGGGAAATCAAAAAATGGAACTAGTCATCTGCATGATCACCTCAAGGTGTGTCTTGGTAAAAATCAACCAGACATAAAGCAAAAGATTTTGCTAAATAACTCGAAAGGGGACATGACTTCTCGTGTGTATGAAGAAAAAGAAGGAAGGGAGACTCTTGCCAAGATGATTGTATTACATGAATATCCGCTTTCTATAGTGGATCATGTGGGTTTCAGGACATTTACAACTACCATTCAACCATTATTTAAGTGTCCTAGTCGGAATACGGTGAAAAATGATATTTTGAAAATTTATGAGAAAGAGAGAAATGAGGTTATCAAAAGAATGGAGAGTGAGCAAAGTAGAGTATCCATTACAACGGATATGTGGACATCTGGTAGTCAAAAGAAAGGTTTTATGGCTATTACTGCGCACTTTATTGATAAGAATTGGGTTCTTCAAAGTAAAATTTTGAGGTAAAAGCATTACTTATAATTTTTTTCTTATGTAATTGTTATAATACTAACTAGATATATTTTTCAAATGTTATTTCAGATTTGCTTATGTGCCTTGTCCACATACAAGTGATGCTCTTACTGAAGTGTTGATGGATGCGTTCATGGAGTGGAACATTGACACGAAGTTGTGTACCATCACCGTTGATAATTGCACTACCAATGATTCATTGATTGGTAAGATTAAAGATAAGTTACTGTTATCTACATTAATGCATGATGGTACTCATATTCATATGCGATGTTGTGCACACATCTTAAACCTTATTGTGAGAATTGGATTAGAGGTGATTAAAAGTGCAATTGAGAATGTGCGTGATAGTGTGGCATTTTGGACAGCAACCCCTAAGAGAGTAGAAAAATTTGAAGAAGCATGTAAGCAATTGAAAATAACTTATTCAAAAAAGTTAGGGTTGGATTGTCCTACTAGATGGAATTCTACCTTTTTGATGCTTCAGACTGCTTTGATGTATAAGGATGTATTTGCACGTTTGTTTCAACGTGAGAGTCAGTACAAGTCCTTGCCTACTCAAGTTGAATGGGAAAATGCAAAAGAAATTTGTAAGAGATTGGAGGTATTTCATAGAGTAACTGAATTATTTTCTGGAACAAAATACCCTACAGCAAATTTTTATTTTCCTAAAGTTTGTGAAATTAAGCTTGCTTTGAATGAATGGATGGATTGCTCCAATCACATTGTTAGTAGCATGGCATTTAAAATGATTCAAAAGTTTGATGAGTATTGGGGTGTGATTCATCAATTGATGGGTGTTGCTACTGTGTTGGACCCACGGTGTAAGATGGAATTGATTGAGTTTTATTTTCCACTAGTTTACCCTAATGATTTTGAGTCTCACATTCAAAGAGTTAGAAAACTTTGTGAAGAACTAGTGGCAGAATATCAAGAAAGAGTTATGGAATGTAGTGAAAATGAACATTCTACATCTTCAATTAATGTTTCAGTGGAAAATATCTCAAAGTTATCAGCTTGGGAAAAACATCTTTTGAAGCGCAAAGCTTGTGCTAGCAATATGAAAACTGATTTAGTTCGTTACTTGGAGGAAGATATTTTACCCCAATGTGAGAATTTTGATATATTGATGTGGTGGAAATTAAATGGAGTTAAATATCCTGTTTTACAAGCTTTGGCAAGAGATATTTTAGCTATTCCCATCTCTACAGTTGCTTCAGAATCAGCATTTAGTGCTAGTGGTAGATTAATTAGCCATCATCGTAGTCGACTCCATCCCAAAACTATTGAAGCTCTAATGTGTGCACAAAGCTGGTTGTGGTCTGCTACTGGTCAAGGTAATAGTACTTTTATGACTTTTTTATTTAGTGTTATTTATGATTGCTAATATTAATTTCTTTGTTATTTTCAAATGAAAATACTTCTTTTGTTTCGGATAATTATGCTACTATACTTGAAGATAATGATGTGGATGATTTAGGTAATTATATTTTTTTATTAAATTAGTGGTTAATTTGACAAATCTTATAGTTAATTTTTTTTTATTTTTTCTTTTGTAGCATAAAGGATGGTGTCAAAATTTTGAAAAATTGAAGAATGACTTGAGGGAAGGCAAAATCAATCAAGATTCTGATCTAAAAAGAATGCATTTTTCTTGAACTTCTAGGCTGACATTATATGAATGACTCTTTCCTAACTTAAAATGCCTTTTGTTTGCCTTAAATGTCAACTTCTGCCAATTTAGTCATTGCTTTTTTATTTTATCTTTGATTGGGCTTTTTTGCCGAAGCAGGAGCTGGATGAGAAGAAACTCTCATATCCAGTTCTGTAGTAGAGATGCATTAGTTGTTATTTTAGAGATAATACTTAAAATGCCTTTTGTTTGCCTTAAATGTCAACTTCTGCCAATCTAGTCATTGCTTTTTTATTTTATCTTTGATTTGGCTTTTTTGCCGAAGCAGGAGCTGGATGAGAAGAAACTCTCGTATCCAGTTCAGATGCATTAGTTGTTATTTTAGAGATAATGTTGGATGTTATTTTATAGATAATGTTTTGTTTTAGAATTTAATATTTGATTTTATAATGCTATTTGGTAAGAATTTATAATATATATATATATATTTATTTATTTATTTAAATTAATATTTAAAAAAATAAGATGAGTATGGGGATGAGGATGGGGATCGGATACCCATGGAAATACCCGTGGGGAAAACCATCCCCGAAATCCGTGGGGATCCCCGAAACCCACGGGGATCCCCGAAACCCACTGAATATCCGAAATCCGATGGGGACGGGGATAGTATTTAAATTATGATACCCGACGGGGATGGGGACGGGGATGGTATATGGGTTTGAGTTTCGGGGATGGGGATAGAGAAGGCTTCTCCGTAAACCCTCGAACCCGTTGCCATCCCTAGGTTCAACCAGGGGTTCAAATCTCATTTAATTTAAATCAAATCCTAATTGATTAAGTCCACTTCACCTTATCCAGCCCAAAACCCAAGTCCATTCCCATTAAACCAAATCAAAATCCATTTCCAAATCCTAGTTCGGCCAGTTCAGAGGAAATCAAGCCACCGGTTCAATCTCTTCTCGCCGGTTCAGCAGCTGGCGTTAAAGGGTGGCCCGGTTCAGTCACAAATCAGGAATTTCGACCGGTTCAGCAGCTCCACGTTTAAAAGAAGCAGCCGGTCCAATTAGGGTCTATTCGACATCGTTTAATACTTCATTTGCAACTCTGAATTTATTTTTCACTATAAATAATTTTTGAATATTTTTTAATTTTCAAATTAGGGTTTGATTCATGATTTATTTACAGAAATTGATAGAGAAAATATAACTTGAACCGTAGCATGACCTTCTCAATTCTCCCTCTGCTCTATTCTCCTCTGATCGCCGCGCTCCCTTCTCCGCCTGGCCGCCGCTGCCCTCTGCTCTCTTCTCCCTCTGCTCGCCGCTACGCCATCTGCTCGCCTCTCCCTCTCGTCGCTGTTAGAACAATCTGTATTTGAATAATAAGAAGAAGAAAAATGACAGACTTAATTGGAGAACTGAGTTGCAATAGCAGAGCTCGATATATCTTTACTATCAAAATGAGAGTTATATATACACTCTCATGACTTCATTACATTGATTAAATCATAAAAGCAATTAATTTCCAACACCTCGTAAATAGTCATATTTGACCAATCTTCTAAGATACTGCACCCAATCTCTTGAGAACTATCAAAGCATTTATGTCTCTCGAGAATTGCCATTCTTATATTCTCAATAAGTGCATTAATTCCAACAGTCGCCCCCCGTCGCCGCCCCATCGCTGCCGATCTCGTGGCTCGACGAGAGAGCTGACGATGTGGTGTGATTTTGTATATCTTTCTCAGTGGTGTTCCTCCTTTTTGGGCTGGTAAAATCTGAAAACTGTCAATTCTACTTTGTTGCTTCACAATGCAGTTGTTCATGTTCTTCCCTTTTGCTCTTCTGTTCTTCTATTCCTAGTCACCAAAAGAGGGATATTTGATGTCATTTCGAAGGGGGAAATCGACTTTGAAAGTGCTCCTTGGCCATCAATATCAAGCAGTGCCAAGGATCTAATTGTGAAGATGCTAATCATGGATCCAAAGAAAAGAATTACTGCATTAGAAGCCCTTCGTCTGTGTTTCATGGAAATTTTCATTTATTTCTTGTGCAGATTTCATCTAGAATCTTTGCATTGAGTAAGGGATTGATTTTTCATGAATTTACAAATATTTCTTTGGTGTTTCCTGGCTATGGTAATTGCCTCATATATTTTGCATGGTAACATGTTTCCTCCTCTTGTCTACTAAGATGTATTAATTTGGCCTGTCATTTCGATAGCTGATCCCATTTTAACTTTCTCAAACTTGTTGAATTAGTATGTGGATTTTCACTTGTGTTGCACGGTATTTACAGTTGAAGAAAAATTGATATTTGCATCTCATAAATTGTTTACATTTCTATGTTGACTAGTTTCTAATTCAAGTAGGTTCTTTATTTTAATATTGTTTGTTAGAATTGCATGATACAATTTACAAATTAACTTGTTAACATCAGCAACAATATTGAATTAGACCATTGCATAGAATATACCACTTGGAATGATTTGTGACAGTAATTAAATTTTGAAAATTCATTTGATGTCAATAAATTCCAGTTTAGAAATTATTTATACCACTTGCTGTATTGGATACTAAAAGTCTCCAATTCAGTAATAGTTCATAACAACAAGAACAATGCTTCTCAAGTAATTGTGTCCTTATTACAGTATTTACTTAAACTGTCAATATACATTTCTAATTGAACATTGAAGATCACAGGAAATTCTATAGAAATCAATCTAAGACTGTCCGTGAGTTTTTGTATAGCAAATCTAATGTTCTTATTTGCTTGTTGACAGGTTTGAGTTGCAGTACCAGGCCTTTATATTCTAATTAACTATATCACATATCTTAATTGTTTGATTAGATTTATTGATCTTTTTTTTTAATAAGTAGGATGTTGCTAGTGTGACCCAATTAAATGTGAGTGTGGAGGATGTTTTTGCAATTGGGGATCTTCAACAGACGACTAAAATCGTTTGAAGACGGCTATAGAGAAAATTGCATACACTGGCAAGGTAACCTAAATTTCTTTATTTCCAAAATAAAGAAATTGATATAAGAGATTTAAGGGACTAAAAGTTTGCTTTTCTTGGGTCTGTCAAGTTGTTATTGGGATGGATGTTGCAGTTTCTGAGTTTTATAATGATAAAGATAAGACTTATGATCTTAACTTCAAAGTGGAGGTAAATTTTTGTTTTTGTTCTGAGATATCTAATGGTTGGAAACTGATATAAATGTGGGTAACTCTAAACTATCTATCTTGTTATGTTTCAGTTATTTATTTTTTTATTTTATTGTTTATCTTTTCCACAGAAGGGGAGTCTTGGCGCAATGGTAAGGTTGCTGCCATGTGACCTAGAGGTCACGGGTTTAAATCCTGAAAACAGCCTCTTGGCAAAGGCAAGGTAAGGCTGCGTACAATGGATCCTTTCCCCGGACCGCATGGCGGGAGCTTCGTGCACCGGGGCTGCCCTTTGCCCTTTGTTTATCTTTTCCACACAAGTAACTTCACAAAGTTCGTTTTCTTCCCTATAGAACAATGATGACTCCCAAAAAATCTCAGGCGACAGTTTGAAAGATGTCTACAAGTCTTTTACATCTGAGTATCCCATTGTGTCTATAGAAGATCCATTTGATCAGGATGATTGGACCCATTATAGCAAGATGACTGAAGAGATTGGATAGCAAGTCCAGATTGTTGGATAGCGGTTCCTGATCTTGCTGCCTGCAGCTTCTTAGGATCGAAGAGGAGCTTGGTGATGCAGCAATTTATGTCGGTTTAAAGTTTAGGGCGCCGATGGAGCCTTACTAGGTGATGCTAGATCAACCCTTGCTTGTCTCTTCTACTATGTGACTTTTTGGTTTCCCCAAGTTTTGTGATGCCCACGTTGTTACATACTGTTTCATGCGGTGGGCAAAATAAGTGGCAATTTTCCTAATCGAACCTAGAAGATGTTCAATGATGGGATTGTCTTGTTGTGTTTGCTATTTTGTTCATTTTGCTTGCTTTGACGATTTTAGGAATCACTTCTATTGAGCTTATGATTTTGTGCCATGATTTGTTTGCCATACATGATAAAGCTTCTCGACATGTGCATTTGATTCTAAATATTCTTGGTTTTTTTCTTGCATTTAATAATTGTAAAAATGAGTACATCATGGAGCAAGTAGACAAATAGATTTTTTTCAAATAAAATTTCATATTCCATTTCATCTAGTTTATAATTTACTATAAATGGATTCAGATATACTGAGTACATCATGGAGCAAGTAGACAAAATGAGAATGCCATTATTAGCCGATTGAATAAGGCAAACCACAAATGTCAAATTTGTTCCATTTCATAAATTCAATCAAACAAAGAAATGAAAAATAAATCATTTTCATATAATTCCATTTCATTTCATTCACCAAATGCAACTTAAATCCATCATTCGATATATTTAAATAGCACAGCTCAAAGCAGAGTTGCGGCGAGAAACAAGTAGCATTCATCTAGTGATAGTAATGGCAGATCAAATACAAGCAACTCAGCACAAGAGACAGAGGAAAAGATTACAGAAAATACTTTCTGAGAACTATTCTAATGCCTACAAATTGCCAGTGTCGTGAGCTACAGATGAACAACAACACATAAAATCTAAAATTTTGATGAGGACATTTCAGGCTAGCTACTACAGAGTTGCAGGTGTCGGGTACAAACTGCAAGGGTTCATCGCACCCTTCCACTTCTTTGTTGAAGAAAGGGATCATCGCATCATCAGGTACGCTTACGTTTACTGGCGGCATGGTCATCCCCCTGGTCCTGGACGATAGCTGCGACTGTGGCAGAGTCAGCCTGCTGGGAGGCAGAGGCAGCCTGCTGGGAGGCAGAGGCAGCCTGCTGGGAGATAGCTGTTGCGACTGCCTTCGCGGCGGCCGTCAACTGGGCAGCGGCGGCCGCCAACTTGGCAATGGCGATGTCCGCATTGATAGCGGCGGCGTCCGCCTCGGCAACGGCGGCGTCCGCCTCAGCAGCGGCGACCTTAAGGGCCTCTCCTGCGTCAGTTACTTTGAGGCGTACCAAGCGTCAGTGAGTAGTGAGTAGTGAGTAGTGAGTAGTGAGTAGTGGGTAGTGGGGGCGGCGTGGTCCTTTAGGTTTAGGTAGCGATTCTTATATAAGAGTAGTGAGTAGTGGGGGCGGCGTGGTCCTTTAGGTTTAGGTTTAGGTTTAGGTTTAGGTAGCAATTCTTATATAAGAGTAGTGAGTAGTGGGGTGAGTTTGTGTGTAATTTACTTTACAGTAAATTTGGTTCAACCAGGTTAATATCATTTAATTCAAATCAAATCCTAATTCACTTTATCCAGCCCAAAACCCAAGCCCATTCCGATTAAACCAAATCACAACCCATTTCCAAACCCTAATTCGGCCGGTTCAGAGGAAATCAAGCCACCGATTCAATCTCTTCTCGCCGGCTCAGCAGCTGGCGTTAAAGGGCGGCCCGGTTCAGTCACAAATCAGGGATTTCGACCGGTTCAGCAGCTCCGCGTTTAAAAGAAGCAGCCGGTCCAATTAGGGTCTATTCGACATCGTTGAATACTTCATTTGCAATTCTGAATTTATTTTTCACTATAAATAATTTTTGAATATTTTTTAATTTTCAAATTAGGGTTTGATTCATGATTTATTTATATGCATATTTAATCATTTTCGGCCCGTTTTGAATTTTGATCATTGAATAAAAATTTTCCTTTTCGATAAAAGTTTTAGAGACGGCGTTTTCATAACTTCTCTTCATTTTTTTTTCCAATTTTTCATACTTATTTTCTCTATAATTGGTGTGATTTGCATTTGGATGAAACTTGACAGTCGAGCATTTGATTTCCACAGTACTCGATATCTTTTTCCACTCGGACCTTGCGACACTCAAGCAGCTGGCAACGACTCATTCAGGTTCGATGCCTCGGGCACTTTGATAAGAGATGTCTCATTCTGAAAGGGTAAGATTTGCTCTCCTGGGTATTTGGGTTAATTTCATCCTACAATATCCTACTTGAACTTAGCCAACTGTAGGGCCGATTCTATATTCATCTCGTGATTTTCCATTCAGACTCGAGAAACTCAATTGGTCTCAACCTCCAACAACTCACACACATGGCAATGGCTCGATAATGTCAGTATATATTTCCTCGCATGCAGGCCACTAAGTTTGATCAACCAACAATTCATCGTAACTTCGACTTAGGAAGCAGCGTTCCGGAGAGGAGGAATCCGAATGAGTAAAAAGGCCAGAGATTATTAATTTCCATGATTGATTGAAATGCTTTGACAAGGAGGTTAGGTCCAGTGTAGTTGTCAAATGATGTGTGATCATGTGGTCTGCTCGATCAATTATCAGCATCAGTCCAAGCTCATGGACGGGTCGAAGCCGACAACTACTTACAACTAGATTTACTGCAAAGATCCAAATTAAGATGAGTGTAAGTATTTATAGGGGCCAGAAAATGAAGCATGCAGGCATGCAGAAGGAACAAGACAAAGAATATAACGTACGTAAATGTTAATTTTCAACCTGCAATGTATGAATAGTATGACCTGCATCTACAGATGCAATGATTCGTTTTCATATATATATATTTGCCTCTTGATTAGTGAAAGCTCCATCTGGAATGTATGAATCATGGCCTCGCGTTCCCAAACCTTCGTGTCTGCAGTGCTCTGCATGTTCGCTTGCAGTGGTGCAGTAGTGCTGGTTCTTGCGCAGTTGTCGCCTTCATTCTACGCACAAAGCTGCCCCAAATTGGAGAGCATCGTCCGGACGGTCATGACGCAGGCGGTCGCACAGGATGCCACGGTCGGCGCTTCCATGCTTCGCCTCTTCTTCCATGACTGCTTCGTCAACGTGAGCTAGCTATCTTACATGCCTCCACATTCTATGTATATTAAGGTTACATATATGCCTTCAATTTGAGTTCATGCTATACCAACGAAGATCCTAATTGGTTTTAAAACTCAAGCAGGAAACACTGAATTTATCCTGATTGATTGAGCAAATTATTACTATTGCTTCGTGTCGGGAAGAATCGTACATCATCTTTCCAGTCTGGAATTATGGGCACAACTGTAGTCGAACAGTAGTTAACATTTAATTTCAAATTTAACCATGTTCTGATCTGTCACGCTCTTCTCAGGGATGCGACGCGTCTGTCCTCCTCGACGACACGCCGACCATGGTCGGAGAGAAGAACGCGCCCCCAAATCGCAACTCCCTGCGCGGCTTCGTACTCATCGACTCCATCAAGGCGCAAGTGGACTCACAGTGCGGTGCCGTCGTCTCATGCGCTGACATTCTCGCCATCGCCGCCCGTGATGGAGTCAATTTGGTACTTGTTTCAGATTCCATTACATTGTGTCTTTTAATGTAATCGATCAGTTAATTCACCAATTAATTACACTAGCTGGGGGGACCGAGCTGGGTGGTGGCCCAGGGTCGGCGGGACGCGCGGACGGCCAGCCTGTTAGCCGCGGGGTCCAACCTCCCGCCTGCCACCGCCGGCATCAGCACCCTCGCGTCCATGTTCGCTTCCAAAGGGCTCAGCTTGCGTGATATGACGGCGCTCTCCGGCGCCCACACCGTCGGCAACGCCCGCTGCAGCAACTTCCGCGCGCGCATCTACAACGACAGCAACATCGACACCGGTTTTGCCTACTGGCGGCGGCAGGGGTGCCAGAGTGTGGGCGGCGATTACAATCTTGCGCCGCTGGATGCCACGAGCCCCACCATGTTCGATGGCGGCTACTTCCAGAACCTGATGGCTGGTAGGGGGCTTCTGCACTCCGATCAGGAACTCTTCAACAACGGCCCGACGGATTGGTTGGTGCGGATGTATGGCGACAATCCGGCGGCTTTTGCCGCCGACTTCGCGGAGGCGATGGTGAAGATGGGGAACATTTCTCCGCTCACGGGGAGCATGGGAGAGATCAGGTTGAACTGCCGAAGGATCAACTGAAATACAATATATATAAACTTCATTGGAATTCTCTATACAAGTATATGTAATCGACGATCGATATCTTGCTAATGGAGTAAGTATTTGTTGGTGTACAATTTGAGATCAGTGGCCAAACTTACGAGAAGCGATATTACGAGAAGCAAAGACCAAAGCAGAGAGACGCATTGGAACATAACTTCGAGAAGGAGAAACGGAAGGCACAAGAGAAACAACAAGAATACCCAAGTGGAGACTTGATGGACCCTATCATACAAATACGCCAGGATCAGGTGCCAAGGAGGAGCGAGAATATCTCTACAACGAGGATTGCTGTCATTATGATGGTTACGATCGCAATGAAAATTCACGTTTGTAATCAAACTCCTGGCGTAGAGGGTGAACTACAACTTAGGTTGATTGCCATTTCTATGCTTGGCATAGGGAGTGACTTCTACACAGTCAAATTCATCAAAATCTAAAGATGATGAAATCAAACTCGATATAGAAAATCTATATGTTTTGCTTGGCAACAAGACATTACACTGGATTCAGAGATCCTAAGTGAGGTGGCAAGGATTCTTCTGCAAAAAAAAAAAAAAAGGAAAAAGAAAAAAGAAAAGGATGGTGATGAAATCAATTGATCTTGGAACATATATATAAAGATGGACCTTTTCTGCACCTACTGAAACTGTCTTTCAATCTGCTGTTAATCAATTACCGCCTTTTCAATGCTGGTTTCGGTCGTAGCTTGCACAAAATAATGTATTTCTGTTGAATCGATCACCAGCTTTTTGCAAATTAAATCAGTCTCCCAGAGATCTGCATTTTATCACGTTTGATTTGAGAAATTATTTTAACCATATAAAAATTTTTGAAGTGCTAAGAGATGTAACACATATACAAAATACATTACAATAATGTAAAAATATATTAAATTCTATAAATAACGTAACCTATAAGATCAAAGCAATCCTGTTTATTTATATTTTATACTTATCGTGCAATCAACCATAATTAGTTTGACTTTAGATTTTATTGGTTGCGTATGCTAATTCTCGGTCCTCAAATTGCGCTGGAACGTAAACGATATGAGGTAGAGTTCTTAATCGATCAATTCCTCGCCCTTTAAATTCCGTTAAGGAGCAATTGCAAACTCCGCTCCTCCTCGGCTCCTCCTCCTCCTCTTCCTAACCGGCTATCTAGCGCAGGAACATCGTCAGGCGAGGCAGCCATGGGAAATTGCGCAGCGAAGCCCCTGGCACTCGACGACGCTCCCCTGCCGCTGGAGAAGCCACCGTCAGTGCACGGTTCGTCCGTCGACGGCGATGCCCACAAGGAGGAGGAGGAGGCAGCCACTACCACCAAACCCACCTCGCCGGAGCACGAGGCCCTTCTCAAGGTACATCCATCTCCCTGCTCAAGATATATATATACATATATCTAAATGCTTCAGATCATTCTATTGCTGTCTAAATTCTGCATGCATAACAACGTATTGATTGGCCCCTCTTCAAGTGATTAATCGAAAAGGGACTACATTTTAGTTTTTTACAATTCAGTATGAATATCGAAGAGTATATTATAATTATACTGCACACCACCAATAGACTCTTTTCTTCAAGGGATGAGGCCTAATAATATAATCCCTTGAAGGAGAAGACTTATTTTCTTGTTTCAGGTGGGCAACCAACCAAATAACTCATGTTAGTTTGACAAGTTACCTTTAAGCCCATAAAACAGAGTTGCTTTAGCAACTCTCCAAACTTGAGTATACGCATTAAAAAAAATGCATTAATTATACAAAAAAAACATTAAGGAAACTAAATCTTCTATGCCAAGTAAGTTCCAAGACAAACACATAAGAGCATCATTTTTCCTCAACATTTGGTTGATTGAACATTGAAGAAAAGAGGAGAAACCACAGTAATAGAACCCAATTAGCCAATACAGAAACACAAGCCCCATGTTATTTACTAGTAGAAAAGAGCAAGCTAGATTATTGCAATTGTTGTCCTCTCGTAACTAACAAGGGAATATATTTTACAAAATAGAAAAGAGCAAGTTAGGGATATATGCAATCTAACAAATAGATTAATTTTACCAAAAAAATAAGAAGTTCGAAATTGGTAGTGCTAAATAAAGTTTACTGGAATAATTTGTAGAGCGAAGAGGTTGATGAATCCAATAAGAATGGCACGTCGGAGGTTCAAAAGGACGTTGCTCTAGAAAATGCTGAGAATGTCGTCTCAGAGACTCACGCACTTGCATCAGAACCTGCAGAAGATAAGGAAGGAGTAATGGATCGTGAAATAACCGATGAAACAACACCTGCTAAACCTGAAGATGTTCAAGGCACTGTTGTTGTCAATCCCCAAGCTTTAACCAAAGATGAGGACAAGGATGCTGCATCTGCTGAACCTAAGGACCCTGAAGCCATCATCATCGGCACCCCCCAAGAAAATGCTGCACTTTCTGAGGCAAATGTGGAACCAGAGGATTCAAAAGCAAAAGTTCAAGTGGAGGCTCAAGACATTGATGCCATAGTTAAAGAAGCTACCATCATTGCTACTCCCCAAGAAAATCCTGCACCTTTGGTGGCTCAAGAAAATGATGCTACAGTTACAAAGCCTGAAGACAATGAAGCCACCGTTACTGCCGCAAATGCAGAACCAGTGGAGCCTGTAGACACCAGCGCTACAAAATCTCCAAAAGAGAAGAAGAAGGGAGATGTCTTCCACACTCTGTTTTCTATGTACGACAATTTGGTAAAGAAGAAGCCTTGAGTGTTGAAATGGCATGATGAACTGCTGTTGCCACTAAACGGTTTGGGCTTATATCGTGTTACTGGGATTTAGTGAGAGTTTTTCATGTTTGTCAGTTGTCAAGTTTCCTCAATTATTGATTGCATTGTAAAAAAATGTCTTTCTCCTCTTGAAAACCATGTGGATATATGAATATGTCGCTCTGTATCAAGCATTATCTTTTGAAGATTTTTGTGTCCTCTTTTGGTCGAGTGTATATTTCTTTTGAGTTTGTCAACAATCTCTCTTTCTTCTACCTTCTTTATAAGTAGCATTATAGCTTCTTTAATATACTCATTCAAGAGTTCGACACCTAGCAGACCAAAACAATTAGTTCTTCAATAGAATAGCTTCACAAAAGTTCCTCCAAAATATTGAATAAATGGAACCAAAGCATTGAGTAGATGTTGGAAGCATTTACAAAATTAAGTATGAGAAATATAAGATAGAACTATTTTGATTCTAATCCTTATAAAGGAAGATAGATAAGCGAACAAGGTGAAAGGCTAAATTTAAATCATAAATATAAATATTTTTTCTCTATAATTTAATTTAATTTGAAAATGTAATATACATATACATATATTAATTTTATTTGTTAAAAGTATATAATTTTAGAGTTTTTATTTGATTATTATTAATTTTGAATAGTCCACGTCATGTAAATAGACTGACTAAAGTTTAGTAGCATTTGATCGGATCAGCTCATCTTGCCACCCTTATTTATTTATTTATTAATTTTCTTTTCTTTTTCTCAAATGATTTTAGTATTTATTTCTCTAGTTTCCGCTTGGAATTCGGCGAGTCGCCGAGTAGGGCCTGCTGCAAAGCCGTTTCTTTTTCTCCTACGACGCGAAGAACCCGATACCCAACTCGAAACCCTAATCTTGATCAGGCATGGGGAGCAGCAATCTTCCTCCCAGAATCATCAAGGTTTTGTTTTCTCTTCTCCGTTTTCGCCTCCCAATTTCTTCCCTTTGCCCCCCACATCGGGTTCGTAGGTCTGATCTTTTTCTTTTTATGTTTTCTTAATGCCTCGTTCAAATAGGAAACCCAGAGATTACTCAGCGAACCAGGTATTTGTTTTCCATTTCTTCGATTTTTTCTGTTGCTGTTATACCTTGGTGGCGTCGTCTTATAAATTCGTGAATTGTAGAGTTCTGGTACCATATGGACCGTGTTTCTCATTTTGGGACATCACCTCTTGGCATTTTAGGAGAATCTGTTGGAAAATTTTCTTTTTGCTATCTTACGATTTCTCTGTTTGCTGGCTGACTCCATCATTTGTATCTTTTCAGCTCCTGGCATTAGTGCATCACCGTCAGAAGAGAACATGCGCTACTTCAATGTGATGATCCTTGGGCCAGCACAATCTCCCTACGAAGGTTATTTGCTCGTAGATGAGCAGTTTACCTGTTCAAGCTCTCTTTTAAATTCTTCTTTTTTGTTACATATATTCAAAGATATATATGCAACTACTTATTGGCGGAATTCCTGGCGGTTTCTTTTGGGGACATGCTTTAATATGTGAATTGCCACTTTTTGTTAATTTTATTATAATCCATACATTCATTATGGTCTAAAACTTGTACGTGTTTGTTACCTTTGTTATATTTCTGGCTATTCTTCCCATATATGAACATTTTCGAAGATGTTGGCTGTAAATGCATATCATGGGTTTCAAAAATATGATATGATAATTACTTTCTGACTAGTACAAGCTTTCTTTTAGACTATAATTGCCTTCCAAATCTATAGAGTTTTGAGAATTTATATAGCTAATCTGCTAAAGGAATGTACTTATTAATCATTTATTGTCTTGAAAGATCCTTCATTAGTGACTCATATACCATTACTTATATGCCAATGCATTGAAAAAATGTTTGATCGCCATTTCTTTGGTACACAGAAGATTTTATTTATTTTTAATGCAATGTTTAATGTAATGAAACGTATTTGTAAGATAGAGATTGTTTGTTGATTATTGCATTTCCCTATTAACAAGCGACAAGCTCATCTGGATATGTTTTTTGAGTTTTGAGTTTTTTCAAATAGCGACTAGGCTTATATCTAAGACATTGTAAACCTAAGTTGCATGTTTTTTTTTAATATTATAACTAACTCTTTATTTCCTATTTCTATCTTCTTTCTTTAGGAGGTGTTTTTAAGCTTGAGTTATTCCTGCCAGAAGAGTACCCGATGACTGCCCCAAAGGTGTGAATTCTGCAACCATTACTGTAATCTATTAAATTTTTTTGCTTAGTTGATTGGTTTTCCTATTGCACATGAATGTATAGTAATCGATTTCTATCGCAATTATTTAAGAAGAATATTAACCTTGGAGAATTGCATTTTTCATAATTCACAAATATAAACAACCATTATAAATTATGGTCACTATTAATTCATGGTTAATATCATAGTTATTTAAGGTGCGACGTGCCCAAAAACGCATAAGTACCATGAGGCCTAAGGTGCACAATGTAAGGTGAGATGTATGCCTTACCGAGTAAGGCGCTCTGGGTATAAATTTTTACAAGTCAAACATATATAGGGAATTTCTACTAAAATATTTTACTAACAAGATTATAGTCCATAAAATATCAAACAATAATGTAAATATAAAATTCACTAGCAAGTAAGTACATTTTGCTCATAATTTAAATTAAAAAAAAATTCAAATATCTAAATTATCAAAATCTTCATCGTCTTTCTCAAATCATTATCATCATCACTAGATGTTTCAGATTTGTATAGTCGAATCTTCATCAGTTTCCTCAAGACCAATTTCTTCCTTCTCTCACAAGCCATATAGGCGCAAGAGGTTCACCTGGTTGCGCCTAGGCCCAGCCAGGCGAGCGCCTTTAATAACTATGGTTAATATTTCCTTTATACTTCACTATTTTATGAACTGGATGGAGCTTGGAGTTATTTTAGCCTTCTCTAACAACCTCTCTTTAATTCTTCAAGTTCACTATGGTAGCCAAGTAGAGAAGAATTCTTGATTTATTTGTCTAGCACTATGTATGTATGTATATAGATGTTATTTCTATGAGCTTTTAGTTATCTACTTTTAGATGTTGTAACTACTTATTTGCTGAAGTCCCACCCATTGGCTCTAGGTCCACAAATTGGTAATTTTTTGGCCAACTTAAATTTCATCTCTCAGAATTTCTTGTGGAAACAATTCCGCACATATGGCTCTACTTTGTTCCGCTAGTGAGTTAGGCATCAATGGTATGTTTACTTGGGTTTGACCTTGAATAGTCAGGACGAGCATGGATTTATTATGATGATGGTAAATGGTATATAAGCATGCCTAATGTTCATTGGAAGGTGACAAAGAATCTTGATGGTTGCCCAATTTTTTTTGCTGCAAAATTTTGGTATCTGTAACCAAACAACTCATGGGCAGAAACATTACAGAAAATGAATTGACCTCCTATGTATCAAATTTTCCTTCATTTTTAGTGTGTTTGTGCTTTGTAAAACTAAAACTTGGCAGTTGGATGTCATGGCTTTTTAGCTCATGTCTATTTTCAGAGTCCTGGGTCTGCTGTTATTGTAGCCAACCTAGTCCTGATACATGCATTTGCCTACCATACCACCACATGTGACATCTTATCATTTGATTAACATCGCATGAGATAAATATTTTCATTAGGATTAATATATTCTAGTACTAATTTCAACAAATTTGGTAATAGAAAAAACAGATGTTCCATATCTTTTCTCAGTGCTTACTTTTGAAGTTTTAGCTCAGTCCTATTTTTCTTGCTCTTTTTGGTTTGTAGGTTCGCTTTCTCACTAAAATCTACCATCCAAATATTGACAAGGCAAGTAAATAGGCTTCAAATTTTTCTTCAGAGATGCTATTGATCTCTATTAAATAGGTTAATGATTCATACAGCTTGGACGAATTTGCCTTGATATTCTCAAAGACAAGTGGAGTCCAGCACTACAAATTCGAACAGTATTGCTAAGGTAATCATGTCTGCTGAAAATAGGAATCTATATTCAGTTTGTTATATTTTTTATTGTTTTCCATGGTTAGGATTTCATGTCAGATAGAGTCGATGTGGTTTCAGATTTAAAGCATTGTTCCAACTCATTGCAAGCTATCTTATCTATGTAAAGTTATAACACTATTAGCAGGATATGGTTGATGACCTAGTCTTGGAATATATATACAGTTATCCTATGACAAAATTGTGATATAGTTTTACATAATCATAACTCTCATCTTTTCCTTCCAAGTGCAATTTTTATAATATTAGTTTCTAAATATTATTTGGATATATATTCTTCTGAAGGTATGAAGTCAAAATTATTGGTAGTGTGGATTCACTGAAAACAAAGCTGCCTTTTATAGTTTCAGTCTTCATCTATTTAACTAGGTTAAACTGGTTATGTATACTTGATAGAGCAAATTTATCTTTTGTTGAAACTCCAAGCAAAGCACACTAGAATAGGACACAGGAAGGCAGCGTTCCCCAACTATTTTTGGCAGCAATTTCATGGTAACTGACCTTTTGGGGGAAGATGGAAGATGAAGGATTGACCATCTTTCTTTTATTTTTCTTTTGTAATTTACGCCTTCCATTTCTAATTTGGTGGGTATATTTTCTAAAGGAATTCTACATTTTAAATTTTTAAATTTTTTCTAAACCAAATTGCAAAATTACTGAAGCATATATGTTGGTTTGTTGAAATCTGTCTAGTACATTACGAAGAAGTGATGCACATTTACCAGTACTTTGAATGCATTAAATGTTTGGTTTAACAATTTTCTACCGAACAAATCAGTCTATGAAAACTCTCAAATCTAGTTATTGAGGGTTATTTTTCTTTCTCTTGATTTGTTTTATCAGCATTCAAGCATTGTTGAGCGCTCCCAACCCTGATGATCCACTATCTGAGAATATCGCCAAGCATTGGAAGGCAAATGAAGCTGAAGCTGTAGAAACAGGTCTGGTACCATCCTTTAAAGGCAAATTTTGTCTAGGAATTTCAAAAAGCTACTGCAACTTGGATTACTTGTATATCTCAGTTTCAGTCCTTTTGTGTGAAGACTATCTAACATATAATGTATTCTCTTTTATTATCGCAGCAAGAGAATGGACTCGTCTCTTTGCTAGTGGAGCATAATTACTCGAGGACGTTGTTTATTAATAGCCTGCTTTAGGTTGCCAAAAGGTGCAAACTTTTTGGTGTGGTTGAGAACATTTGCAACACCGTCATTCTTTTTTGTTTCCATTAGTGATGAATTTTGATTGTTTCTATCATTTAACTTGGAGTGCATCTGCCAGATTTCAAACATGACCCAATTGGTTATTTTCCTTATTATTTGCCATTAGAGCTGTAAATAAATCTAACTTTTATGAATAAATGCAGTTTTCTGTTGGATAAGCATATCAATCAAAATTTATTGAGTGTGGTCCGATATGCTTGTTTATAATAAAACCCGTGAATACCTATATAAATTTAATTTTAAATTTTTATTTAAATATATTTAAAAAATAGTAATTTATACAGTTTGATTTGTAATGTGTTAAAAATGTATCATGTTTTAGATAGATATTTTATTTAAGGACAATAATATTTTTAATTGAGTTTAATAAAAAGTTTGAGTTTGGTTTAGTTTTTAATAAATAAGTTTGGCAAGAGAAAGGACAATAATGAAGGATTTCTCACACGTAAAGTTTACGAGTTCATTGTGACTTTATTATCATCATATAACTTAAAATTGAAGGATCCAATGGTAATCTAATGGCCAAAATTGCATTTTTAATATGTTTCCAATCAAATCTTGATGTATTATTGATGAAACTACTATACCTAGGATATGCTTGGTCAACGGGACCCACTTAATTTATTTAAATTAATTGGCCATTTGATTTGAGATGCCCACTCCATGTGACCCACCCAATTTCATTTGACCTATCCTCTACGTCCAACCTCAGGAGCTTATGCATCTCTGGCCAGTCCCTGCAATGGTGCCGCGGTAGGACATTCGGGTTATCATCCCAGTCATCCGTGATTTGATCCCCAACTACGGTATATTTGTAGTAATTTTCCTTCAAATGGAGAGTGTAATCAAAGGATGCTGTCTGATCACTGCGTGCACTTCCTGATTTACTTTAGTAGCTGGTGGAAAACTTTTATGGGACCGAGTCGATCACTCCAGAGATAGTCAATGAGACTAACTGAGATTTATCATTTTTTAATGCATCTCTGGCCAGTTCAAATCGTAATTAACAAAATGGTCTGTCGACCTTGATTCATGACAAACTAAGAGCTGGGATTGTGGAAAAAAATGGAATAATTGGAAACTGCTACAACGAAACATAAGCAATTCAAATGAAATATATTTTTTTGTTTGTCACCGTGTTATTCATTTATATCTTATCATTTAATCAGAATAATATGTATGCTCGATCACTTGGGTAATCAACAAAACTCTCTAATTTGAAATCAAATGATCAGCTGATTAGGCTGCCATTTGCTCCGTGTTAACAAGCAAAACCAAGTCCACAAATTTAAGCAATCCATTTCTTCTGAAATTCCCCAATTCCTAAATTCAAAAATCCCATCTTTTGGTGGGAGTTGGCCATTTATAATTATATATCTTCATTTGGACCAACTCCTCCCCATTCTATACATCTTCATTTCTTTTGCACTTCAATCTTCCACCTTCCTCCTCCAATTATAAACTTCCCTCCCCACTCTTTTTGAACCTCACCCCATCTCTTTCCTCTCCGTCTCGCACACGATGGGGAATTCGCTGTGTCGGCTCAAGGTCTCGCCAAAGCCTCCTGAGAAGTCCAAGCGAGGGCGCCATCGGAACCTCAACGTCGCTCCTTTAAACGACTGGTTTCAGACGAGGAGGATGTCCAAGATGGAGGTGGTGAAGAAGAAGAAGGGGTTTGTCAGGGTTAAGGTGGTTCTCTCCAAGGAGGAAGCAGCTCGACTACTAACCCTGTGTGCTCGCCACAGAGAAAGTATGGCCATCAAGACCGTGCGCCGACTTGGTACGCTGCAGACTCCTCGCCGCCGACAGTCTCACCGCCAGTGGAGGCCGGTGCTCGCTAGCATCCCTGAGCTAATCTAGAGACGTACTTAGCTGACGGGATCAGTGGAATTGTTGTAATGCTTGTGTTCTCAGTACGTAGATGAAATTATCTCTGTTTCTAGATTTCATTCCATCATTATTCGATGATCCAAGATATTCGGATTCTGCATGCTCTGAATGATAAACCAACTCATGTTCATGCACTCGAACGAACGATGAAGGCAGGATTTGAGACCATGAGAGAATGCAGCTGTTTGAAACAGTGAAGGGAAAGAGAGTTTGGTGAAAAAATTGGTTCAACTCCTTGACGAGCTCAACGAACCTTGTGAGCATGCTTTGCTTTTATATACGTAGTGTGGGTCCCAGCCTGTAGTATGGGCCATGCTGGACATGGTCAAATCTCATCCCTTGCCGGTTCCGACCTGACAATAAAATTATCCGACGGACGTGCCCGGCTCAGCGCTCACTGGCTAAAGCACCGTTGCCACTTCAAGAACTAGGTACGATCATGGACGAGCATGCGACGTGTTATTCTGATGTGAGCGAGATTCGACGTGCAACGGCGCTGGGAAGGGAAGGGGTTGATTAGGGCTTTCCAAAGATTTGATTTTGATTTTTTATATATTCGGATCGATGGAATAAACAGGTAGATGGAGTGATTGTGAGAGGCGGGCGGGAAGGTCGCGTCTTTCCTCACCCCCACAAAAAGCTCTGCTTATTCCATCCCTCTTTGACCCTTCAAGAATTTAGTGGGGTTTTCTTTTTCTCCGTTGCCAGCCCTCGCGCTCGGTCCTGTCGTCGATTTTGTTTTTTGTGGCACCCGTCCCAGAACGGCTAGGGTTTTAGAGAGCAGGAGGAGTTGATGTCGATGGATCTGGTTTTGTTGGACGATATCATACGGCGACTTCTGGAGGCCAAGGGAGGGAGGACTGTTAAGAATGCGCAGCTGACCGATGCGGAGATCCGGCAGCTGTGCGTCGCCTCCAAGGAGATCTTTGTCGGTCAGCCCAATCTTTTGGAGCTCGAGGCCCCCATCAAGATCTGCGGTAGTGGCCAAACAAGATTTGATTTTTACCGGGGTTTTGATTTTGAAGCCTTTCGTGATCAGAATACAATATCTGTTTGTTGCTTATTCTGCTTTTTTTGTGTCTTCAAATTAGAGCATCTTTTTATTAGGGCTGCATATATTGTGATATCTAAACTCCGTTAGGTACACTGGTGTCGAGACTGTCACTCTTGCTTTATACGAATCTGTTTTGGCCGTGTTGCTACTTTGTGCTGTTTGTGCCAAACTCGTTTTGTTGCTTTCTACTACATGCTAATGATGCCTTGATAGTTGGTTAATTTTTTTTGACTTGGTAATGTTTTCGGGATCTTGCTAAGTATGAATCCCGATTGCCTTATGTCTTGATAATGAGATCATTAATCAGATACTCTTGTCATATGAAAATTGAGTGCAACACGTGGAACTTCAAAGTGGTTTAGGTCTGATGCTTGGAACTAAAAATGGTTTCTTAGCTATGATTAACCTGTTTCACTATTCCGTATGTGCTCATTGAGTAGGTTAATTTAAAGAAGTATCTCATTGCATGCCAGACAGTTTGATTCCTATTGTTTGCATGAAATTCTTAAGCCTATGTACAACTCAACATCTCTTCTATGATTGCTTCTGATTTCATCTTGAGAAACTTATGGAGAGAGCCTCACTAGAAAATTTCCACTTCTTTGGAAACGCAAGCCTCTAGATTATTCCAAACAAATTGCTTTTTGGTGTATGCAGTCGATAATAGTCGCAAAGTTGTTTTTTTTTCTGCAGTAATTGAACATACACCTTTCTGCGTGATCAACATTTAAACTTTTAGGTTACATAACTCTAGTTCAACCAATCATACCTTAGAATCATTATCATTATCTTGGTGCATACCAAGATTATTACTGACTTTCAAAACATATTATTCTCTAGGTATTTCCCATATGAATTGATCTGAAAAAATAAGGCTGTTTCTGTGTGTTCCTCATATTGTTTAGAATGCAGGATGCTTAAATTTTCTGGAAAGCAAGATGTTCTAATTTTCTTGATTTATCCTTGCACTATTTGTACTATTTAGTAAATTTGTTAAAGGAGCTAGCTTCATGACTATATAGTCAAGTCATCTTCTCAGATTTAGACCTTGTATTCAATCTTGGCTCTGAAATATCTATCTTTTTTGGTTTGTATCCACTGTATAGGCAAATATCCTGACAATGTCACTCCTAGTGTTTATTGTCTAGTATCCTGACAAACTTATTTAGACCTTGTGTAAGGTTCTCATTTAATTTCAAACAATCTGAAGAAAATGAGTACAAGCGATTCAATATAGGATCATCATCATCAGATATGTTTGTCCTAACTCCCAATTCTATTCATGTTCATGGGTTCGAACAATTTTAACTCTAGCTATCTAGTCCTATATAGGATGATATAGTGATTAACTTGAAAAACAAAAAGTAACATAGAATTATGACTTGCAATTAGATCAATTGTAACCGTGGAATCAAATACTGAGCTGTGTTACCCGACATGACAACAAACATTTTGTTCCAACCTTATATTGACACATGAGACTCATCGACACACATTGTGTTGCTTGAATCTCATGCGATATGGATTATTCTCTAGGTTAGTCACATGTGCTCTTGGTCGACATGTGTTCTCTTAGCCGACATGTTATGCAACAAAAGGACTCAAATTCAATTCCTAATCTCAATCATGGGGAAGGCTCAAAAATATCCTCTTGCAAAGCAAATAAGGCTGCATACGATAGACTCTTCTCCGGGATCCCGCATTGGCAGGAGCTTCGGGCACCAGATTACCCTTTAATCATGAGGAAGGGAATAAGAGTGAAGGATCTAGAAATCAGAGAAAGATGAATAGATAATACCATTAGTGAATCGAGGCAATGGTGTGGAGGAATTGGATCATCAAAGGAAACAACGTATCAAGGAGACAACACAAATGACTTGGGTAAGAAATACCTCGCTGACATTACAATGGCAGTTGCTGAGAGGAGGGACGGTAGTTGGTGTCATGATCAAAGATGGGAGTTTGCATTTGCATTGTCAATGGGCCACGGAGCTTCATTGAGGAGAACTCACAATTTGGGAATTCATGATTTCAGGAACAAATATAAGTTTATAATATGTGTCCATTATATATTATGCAACATATAATATGACTATATAGTAGATATATAATATAATATAAGTTTATAACATATATCTGTTATAATAGATATATAACATTTCCAGTTGATAGTGACATTCAAGCATGAAAAGAATTCTATTTATTCTTTTCATATTTCTTTGTTGTCTTAGGTATGCTAAAATATCGGTTAAATTAGTCGTTTTACTGATAGCTGGAGTGCTAATGTTTCTTTAGTTATTATTTATCTACTGCTTGTTAATGACGAGGGCGAGATTTGATTCCCTCTGTTGCAGTTATTAATTAGAATTAACTGCTCGACTTATCGTTCCTTGATTATTAGTTTCTTGTCTTCATTTTATGTATTGACCATTAGGCCAATTACATTCGACATAGTATTTACAGACAAACATGTCTAGTCTGGAAAAATACATGTTACTGGAGTTTGGCAGTGGCACCGACCAGCCCTTTAGTTTCCTTTTCTAGTTATATTACCTCAAATATGCATGGGGCCTTAGTGACTTAGAAGAATAGTGATGTGATATATATTTGCCACATATTACCAATATGAGCTTCCATTTAGTAGATTGAACTCTTCAATGCAGGAGATGTTCACGGCCAATATATTGATCTTCTTAGGCTTTTTGAATATGGTGGGTACCCACCGGAAGCAAATTATCTGTTCCTTGGGGACTATGTTGATCGTGGTAAGCAGAGCATCGAAACCATATGCCTGCTCCTTGCATACAAGATCAAGTATCCAGAAAACTTCTTTCTTCTACGGGGAAATCATGAATCTGCATCCATTAACCGTATATATGGCTTTTATGATGAGTGCAAGAGGAGATATAATGTTCGTCTGTGGAAAGTTTTTACAGATTGTTTTAACTGCCTTCCAGTTGCTGCGCTTATTGATGGAAAGATACTTTGCATGCATGGGGGTCTATCTCCTGAACTAGAGAGTTTAGATCAGATTAGAAATATTGCTCGTCCAGTGGATGTACCAGACCAAGGTCTCCTTTGTGATTTGCTATGGTCAGACCCTGACAGAGGTATAGAGGGTTGGGGTGAAAATGATAGAGGTGTTTCTTATACTTTTGGACATGACAAAGTGACTGAGTTTCTTCAAAAGCATGATTTGGACCTTATCTGCCGAGCCCACCAGGTTAGTCTCTTGCTACTCTTTTAAAAATTATTTTCATTAACTTTAAGACTTCCTTAAAGCGATTTTGCTATTTGTGATAGTGCCATTTTTTTCACTTTATATTCAATTTACTATCTTCAGAATTAGATCTGAGAACATATAGCTACTAATTGAAGCAAATGAATGGTGGGACAGTGACTTTCAGTAGCTGGCTTCTTGGTTTCTGTGTTCCTTGAACAACTTGTGTTGATATTTTGTGTTAATTTTTTTATTAGGTTGTGGAAGATGGCTTTGAGTTCTTTGCAAAACGCCAGCTAGTGACAATATTCTCAGCTCCAAACTACTGTGGTGAATTTGATAATGCTGGTGCTATGATGAGTGTAGATGACACTTTGACTTGCTCATTTCAGATTCTTAAACCAGCTGACAAGAAAAAGGGGTTTGGAAATAATTTGTTATAACCAGGAACACCTCCGAGAAAGCTAGCAGGTTGAATTATTTTGGTGTTTCTCTTGTCATAGGATTGTCTGGAGTATGGTGGATAAATACATGCGCAATATGGTATGAATTTTCGTTTCTTTTTTGTTTTATCTGGTTTGGAACTTCCTATAGTCCCTAATTGGAAAATCTATGGATGCTTTGCTAATTCTTTTTCTTTGTCTTATGAAAACGTGTTTACTGATTTATTGTGAAAAGTATCTGGGATTTTTTTGTGGTTTAAAAATCTTACACTCTGATTTTAAAATCAGAACAAATTTAGATATTTTGATTTTTTTTTTGTCATGTCAAATAATCTTCATTTTCTGTCATGTTATGTTGAGTGTTCTGTTTCTGTCTGGTATTATATTAGGTTTGTTTTAGATGGAAACCTGTTATATTGGTTGGCGTTCGCTGTTCGTCCTAACACTGCACAGCAATCTTTATTTTCTATAATCTTTCTTGCGTCTTGGTCAGAAAAGTTGACTAGGCGCCTAAGTAGTCCAATAAGATAAATTCTTTTTAGTTGATTTGACAGGCATTTTTTATTCATCATTTCATTTATTTCCATTTCTCTCTAGCTAAATGTTTTTTATTGACTTGTGTTTCTTTACAAGGCCCTCCCTTCTCAACCGCAAGCTTATATCTTAGCCACTTAAAGGATTTATGGCCATTATATTGGCACAAACTAATACAGACAATTTCATCTTGGATTAATCATATATAATATATTTGTTCGTTTGTGTCCTTTTCTGAAAATATATTGCAATTGAAGCTTATGGTAATTTTCCATATAGGGTATTTCTGCACATGAAGCTGGCTGGAGCTGATAACGTACTGCAGCTTCAGGAGTAGTTGGAAAGCATCCTACACTGACTTTGATCGAGTGCCAATTGTGTGAAAGTTATTTGCAAAGAATACGCTGAGTGTATTTGTCGAGTTAGCTTTTACCGGTATTGTACCTGTAGCCCATCGCATTGTCAAACAAAATCTGATTATGATTGCTCTCATTTTTCTAGATACGCTCTGATTGTCATGCTTATTAGAGGACAACCTTAGGAACCTGTAACATTTTCACTATTTCAGCAATTAACATTCTCAGAAACTACTACTTGAAATGCACTCTCTATTTTGTGTTGGTGAATCATATTGCTTGGTGATAGATGCATTTACCAAAAGTATCTGATCTTGTTTAGGTTCTTTATAACTTTTTTCACAGACAGGCATTGGTGCAGATGAGGATAATGAAGGCTGCAGCTGAAGCTATAACTATTACAAGTGTTCCCGATAAATTTGTTTCTGAAAACAATTGAAAGCTGAGCTCTTAAATACACACTACATAACAGAGATCACCAATAGAAGTGCAAATCTCTTGAATGGATTTTTAAGTATTTTTAAGTTCATTTCAATGGACATATGACAATTGATTATCTCGTTCGTTAGGATCGAAACAGTTTAATTCGTGGAAAGCAAGTGCAGGTAGGTGAGAATGGAGACCAATACCTTGTTAATTAATTAAGACTGATAGTTAATTAAAGCTAAGCATGTCAAAAGAACTAAAATAATACTAATAATAAAATTACCACTATAACACCATGCGTCCCTTGTTGGTCATTAAAATATAATTTGCTATTAGTTAGTTTTAAACCATTAATTAATAATGGAATATATCTCATAGATTCTCCTTTTCCTTGAGTTAAACAACCTAATTTTTAATTATTGAAATATATAGCATACCTACGATTACTTTTTAAAACAAAAGTATGTATTAATATATGCACATCGTTGCATCCTCATTCATTAAAAATTCGCTGGTTAACAAAGAATGACTTCATTTATAATGACTTCATTAATTATTGATCTGGTATGAGATTAGGGATGATTTGACTCTTCGATGTATCCGAGGTTGAGCTCTATCAAAAGGTTGGATGCGTGTCTAGACAATTCTTCTGAAGCCGACTTTTGTCAGATTAGTTTCTGTTAGATAGATAGAGCGACACGAGGACTCTGAAAGGTAGAGAGACTCAAAGGAGTAAGACATATCTTAGCATGACTTCTTCGACATTCAAATTAAATTTATAAAAAGAGAGAGTCGAAAAGAAAGGACACATCTTTGTAACTAACACCTTTTTTTTCCTTAATTGGTGCCATTATAACTATCAACGACATCACTTTGTAACGTTCATCTTTATATAACTCGTGTCCGAACTTGGATGAGGTTTGGGTTGAGTCCGGCTATCGGCCATGAATATAATCCTGCTAATTGGACTTAACTCGGAGATAATCGAGCTGACCTAGCTTGAGTTCGATCGTCTGTTCGAGTTTGACATTAGTTAGGCCGACTTGATCCGAACTCAATCGGAAGTCGGACTGATCGAGATTTACTTTGATAGAGTTCTGAACCTGCCGCTTGACGTTTCGCATCATTCATAAAACTTTGCTATACTATAGACGGGTTATTTATTAATTAAACATATTCCTTATTTGTTATTAAAAAAACATAAAGCTTCAAAGAAAAAAAATCTAGTTGTAGAATATATTTTGTATCCTCTCCAGCCTGTCAAATCTTGCATCGACGATTCTACTCATAGAATATTTTCCCTCCATCCCTCACAACTCACGAGGTCAAATTAAAAATCCTCGCAATTAAAATACTTCATAATAATTTATATAATTAATGGATCGAGGAATTAATTTAATAGATCTTTGGCCACTATAATCAAAGAGATCACCAACTTTGTGGTGCAAAGTAATTTTAAAACTACTAAATCTCTTCTCGAGGATCTTTATTTAGATATTGGAAGTACACTATATGTTATTATGTTTGACCAATGATGTATATATGATTCTTCTTGCAAATTATGTATCTTGAATTCCCTTGCCAGCATAATTAAGTTAATCTTGTGACACAATTTAAAACCGAGGAAGGCAATTTGTCAAAGATAACATAAATAATATAATATAATATTCACGTGAAAGGAGTTGAGATGAGACTATCTTACTTCTTAGCTTCCCAATCTTGTAAACAATATAAGAAAGATCGTGAAGATCTTTACTGTTATTCAAATGATAAATTATTGTGGATGATTTTGTTAAAATAATATAGTTATTTAATTATATATATAATAACCAAATTCATGATGTAGTAATTACATGGCCTTCAACTAATTAACAATTAGTCTATCTATCGCTATATATATATAGAGAGAGAGAGAGCATACCTCAAAAGCCCCACAACAAGCAATCCTTCTCCCCTTTCTCTCTCTCAATTGTAAACACTAGCTACTTGTTGTCTAAAATGCTAGGATTAGGCTGTGGAAGAAGAAATGAATCCCCAAGGAAGAGGGGGAGAAGAATAATTCGAAGAGGCCAAAGCAACCACAAAGAGGACTTGGTGTGGCTCGGTTGGAGAAGATCATATTGCAGAATCAAATGAGAGCAAGTTATATTTCTGCAACAAACAATATGCATGATCTCCACAAGGTTTTCATTTCATGTTTGCAGGTTCACCTAATGTTCTTTTTTCTGTTCGTTAATTTGGATCTTATATTTCTCCCTTGCTCGACGTACGTAGGATTCTGGTAGCGGACTACAAAAGGAACATCCTTCGTCTCCCTCTTCTACAACTTCATCATCTTCGACATTTGATCGTTATTCTAGTGGCATGGTATATACGTGGCTCGCTTTATAAATAGTTTTAATTTTTTTCAGCTTCATGGGAGATTTAACTGTGGAGTTTCTGTTAATTCAGATTGGGTTCGCAGACAACGCAGAGATGAGCATAACATATAATACATTCCATTCTAGTTCCCTTCTTGATCAGGCAGTTCCACCAACGCTATCTCTCTTCGAACAGACCACACAGGTATTGCTTTCTTGTGCTCTTCGTCTCAATCTAACCATGAAGCTAATATTGTGGAGATAATTAACTTTTTATCATGTGATTCCTCGCAGATCAATAAGGGCTCCATTCGGACCAGCCATAACTCCTGTGATCTGCAAGAAATTGATTTGGAGCTTAGATTATGACTCGGATGGTTCCAGTGGTGAATGTTAGAACAATGGTTTTTGTAGATGTTTAACAAACGTCAAGTTTCATTAAAGTCAAGCCAGGAAAATAGTTCATTAAACATTGAACAATGATTAAAGAGATTATGTACTTATTTTTAGTTGTTTTGCAAGTACAGAACATATATACCTCTGTATCCTATGTTCTATTGAATATTGCTAGCTCTAACAATAAAATTTAGTGAGAAAGATGATTTTTTTTGTTAGAGAGAACAAAATGGTTCAGAAACTGATGCAAATGACCTATGGTCATTCCTTCTAATTCTATGTTACTCTTTCTTTTCGGAACCTATACAGTACTATTTCGGCAATGCACAGAGGAACCTGCAATTGCTCTCTAATGCATCTAGACAAATAACAGAATTCTTCTTTTTCCTTGCAAGTTTTGCGTGTCCTTTTTTTTTATGTGATGTTGGGTACTCAAATTCTGTAGAAACTAGACCATGTGTCAACAGTAGAACATGAAACTAAAAATGCACATGAAGTAATTGTGAGGTGATTTTCAACCCTCAAATGGCGCATTTTGGGTTTTCGCTGTGAGTTAGCATTCAAAATTGTGTTCTACCACAAGCTAGAAACCAAAATCACAAAAGGGCAGGGAGGAGGAAGTAGAACCTACTTGGAAGCTTGCTAAAGCCATGATCATCTAAAGCACCACTGAGAATATATTTTCATAAGCCTTGGTTAGATTGATCGATTACAACTTGATTTTATTTTATTCCTTGAATATCTGAGAAGAACCCTGAGAGAAGATGCATAATATAGCAAGATAAGCATTAGAAAATCTAAGGTTCAGCAAAATTTGGTAATTAAAGAATACTACAACAAGAAACAGGCAAAGCATATGAATCAGCTAAGTTCTTAAAATTGACTTGCTTTTTTCTAATAATGTGAAAGAGAGATACAGAAATGAAGAAGGGAAAGATACTAGATCTAAAATTGGGTTAAATAGTGAGAAAAACACAGTTAATTATATGTCCTTAATTCCATAAGATTTGCCACTTGAGTATTGACAGTTAAGGCTGCACAAATCATAACTGAAACTGCGAATAGAAACTGGATACATGTCCTTAATGTAGATGCTAGGAATTTGCTTCAGTTGGCAGATTAGAGTCTCCACTCTCCATATGAATTGATGAAGCAAAGTGATTAGTTTAACAGCATTATTGAGGAAACTGACAATATATGGTAGTGCTTCAATATATTGAAGCTAAAGATTAAGATGTAAATAAATATTGGAAATTGTGAATTAAAAATAATCTAGGTTCAGAATTTTCTCAAAAGTAATTATGGCCGACATGTACATCTTACCTAGATCCCTTTTTCCTTCTTTTGTTATGACTGATGTGTGCTTCAAGCTCCTGAATGTTATGATATAATAAGCAATTGAGGAGTTTATATGAATTCCCAAGAATGTCCAGGAATTCACCATTTTGTTTGATTGATTATCTAGCCTATTTGGGTTCACTAAGTTGATTGATGTCATCTAATCTTATCCAATCCTTGGCACTTGACTGGCAGTTTATGATAAATCAAATCTTTTAGAGCATGCATGCAGCTTGATGATCCCTCTTTTTTCTAGTGCCATTCAGGTTATTGATGAGGATGATAGGTTAACTAACATTTTCTGGGCAGATGCAAAATCTAGAATAGAGTTCAACTACTTCGGTGATGTTGTGTGCTTGGACCTGACTTACAAAATAAATGGATAGGTAAGCCTTTGCTACTGTTCCTTGGAGTTAATCATCATAAACAAACACGTATCTTTGGTGCAGCATTGATGTATGATGAATCACTATAATTAATCTTTCAAATGGTTATTCGAGACGTTCAAAATTGGTATGCGTGGAAAGCAACCAAAGACAATATTGACAGATCAATCTATCACAATTATTAATGCGATAGCTATGGTGTGGCCAGGAACAAATTATCGCCAATGTGTATGGCATGTCCACTAGAATGCTGTTAAGCATCTTAATCATGTATTCCTAGGTTCAAAGCTTTTTCAAAGGATTATGACCTGAACATATGCGCAGAGGATTAAAGTTGTAGAGATGAAGATTTTAAGATAGATATGTAACATACAAAGAGGAAAACAAAATAAAAAATAAGAATATTAGAGAGAAAGACAAACTTATATCTATTATTGAAAGAAAACTTCTGAGAGACTGTGCCATATGATAATTAATTTGGGAAAAAAAAAGATAAACAATCAAATAAATTTTAAAACAAAAAAAGATAAATTTGAAAAAAAAACAAACAAACTGCGCCATATGATAATTAATTTCTGACCATAAGAAGATTTCACATAGGAAGATGTGACTAATTAGCAGTCACATCTTTTACGTGATTGCTAATTAGCTAAAAAACAGCTCAACTGTCTTAGGACTACGATTGATTGATGGTGAGGAGTGGGGATAAACTTTCAAAGAAGATTCAAATTTTATTATATATAAAGAGTTTGAAAATTTTATGACGTAAACTCAGGATTCATCGATGTTTTTCTATTTATATGATTGATTAATAAAAAAATTTTATAAGATCATACTGATCGCGTCATAGATTTATCCCTCCGGTTTAAGCTGACAATTCAATAAAGTGTATTGCCGACAAGCATCACATTAGTGAGCCCCAAAACAGGGATAACACCATGTTTTTTGGCCAATGCTATTGCGGCAATAGATCTCTAAAATCTGGGCATCGGATAAGGATGCGCAGCTCCCATTGGGCAGCTCCATCCGCCAGCTTATCTCAGCCATCCATCACTAAAATGTAACAAAACCAGCGACCAGATTACAATCCTGTTTTCTGACCACAACATGCCGACTACAAAGCAGCAGCCGCCGTCGCCGCCACTAAAACATCTCCCCGCCTGAAAACTCGTCGCCAGTGCTCCACCGGATTAACTCTTCGGTCCAGAATGGCCACAATTGCAATGCAAGCATCTGCGGCCGCTCTCCGGCCATTCAGCTCCAGATCGAGATTCTTGACAGGGGGATCCTCCAGAAAACTACCAGTACTGCCGTGAGTGTTCGCCGCCAAATGCTTGCCATCTTCCACCTTCAAGGTGGAAGCCAAGAAGGGTGAATGGCTCCCTGGCCTTGCCTCCCCTGGCCCTGGCTATCTCGACGGAAGGTAAAATTAATCAGTATATCCTCTGACATGTAACTAGTATGCGTCATCGAGCTCTTGCTCGGAGTAAATTCACAGTTTGCCAGATGGCAATGGGTTCGACCCCCTTGGACTGGCGGAGGACCCGGAGAACCTCAGGTGGTTCGTGCAGGCGGAGCTCGTCAACGGGCGCTGGGCCGTGCTCGGCGTGGCCTGGATGCTGCTTCCGGAGGTCTTGACCAAGATCGGCATCATAAATGCGCCGCAGTGGTACGACGCCAGCAAGGCCGAGTACTTCGCCTCCTCCTCCACGATCTTCGTCATCGAGTTCATTCTCTTCCACTACGTGGAGATCGCAAGGTGGCAGGACATCAAGAACTCCGGCAGCGTCAACCAAGATCCAATCTTCAAAAACTACAGCTTGCCGCCAGATGAAGTTGGCTACCCCGGAGGCATCTTCAATCCCCTTAACTTTGCTCCCACGCTTGAGTCCAAGGAGAAGGAACTCGCAAACGGTAATTAAATCAATACTTGCTAGCATTTTTAAACTAATGATCCATATACTTGAAATTAATCATGTTCAGAACTAATTATTAATTAAGCAGGACTACTGTTTATATACGTTGGTGTTGTTCTGCAGGGAGACTGGCAATGTTGGCCTTCCTGGCTTTTATTATCCAACATTTGAGAACTTTCTGCATGCAGCACCTTTCGGATCCATGGCACAACACAATATTTATCCAAACCTTCCCGGGATAAGATTGATTAGACGTTGTAACAGTGATTTTATTGTGTTTTAGTTGGCTATGATCCAGGTTTGCTGAAGTTACAGACACTAGCTAGCCAGATCTCCAGGCTGCTTTCTGTACTTTATTAGTGAAAAATATATAGAAAAATGCAAACATTTATAGTCATAAATAGAATAGACTGTGGAACACGAGATGAGAGATCTCTAAACTATGTTAATTATTGTATTAATTAGCATTATTTTATGCATAGGCACACTTTGGCTATTATGGTTATATTTGTCATACCCGTTTACTCTTTATGATGTGCAAAAATCAATTATAATCCAAATTTACCTATTCAATCGCTTCTAACCAAGCCATGCACGATCCTACAATACTAACACAGATCTAAATGAAAGGCAACCACTTAGTTTACAGGCAAAAGTCATTATATTAACCAATTTGTGTTAAAATATATTAAACATAAATAATTTTGATTAATATTAAAATAATTTTAATTAAAATTAATTGATAATTTAAAACATTTTGTACCATTTTGATAATCGAAAAAATGATAAACATTATTTTAATATTTTATAATATAGGGTGTGTTTTTTTTTCAAGATAACCAAAATAAGAAAGCTCTTTTTTATTTTTACCCACAATATAAAATAAAAGGTTGTTCTGCAGTGCCAGTGTACTGCAGCATGTGCTAAAGAAACAAACACTACAACTTATCTTTTCCTTACATTGGAAGGAATACTTTTAACTGCTCTGCTGTTACTGATGTACTTTTGTAGCAATTAACTCATCGTTGAACGGAAGGTACCGGACTTGCTCAGTCCACGAGACCGATGAGACTGCGCAGCGTAATGTAGTTTGGTACTCTGCTGCTCTCTCTCTGCTGTGCTGTACTTCACGACGGTGTGAACTGATCTCTGCAAAACAATCCGCTTTCTGGGTTTGTTTGATGCTGCTGTGCTGCAGAACCATAGATTATATTATCATATCAATCTACACTATCTGTTTCTCCATTATTATTTAGTCAGAATCAAAATTTAGTTTACTCAGGCAAAAAAGGAATTTTAGTTTATAGATTGCGAGAATCTAGACGTACGTACTCTAATTACTAAAACTTGGATAAGAATCAAACAAACAGGAGAGTTGGCTCATTGTTTGTCTTATGCTCTTTCAGTTTCTTTGGCAGACAAAAACTTGTCAAAAGCATCCGCCAGTAACATGCGAGAGACTTCAGTCTTTAGTAATTGACAAAAAGAAAACATTGGATTGTTGACTGAAAGTGTACAGTGCCATTGTATACTATTCAGTATAGTCATAGAAGGTCAATTTCTTCTCCTTTTTTTTTTTCTGAAAATGAAGTATTGGCCAACTAATAAAAGGAAGCATCTAAGGAAACACTGCGTTTAGTAAGGGGAGATTTTACAAGCAAAACTAAAGCAAGCTGCGACATCAGAACTGATGGTGAAGCCATGAACTTTGAATAAGCTATTTCTCAGTTAGAAGTTGCAAATGCCAGCGTAAATAAGCTTAAATAAGAATCAGTGAGATTTGCGCGAGCAAAACTGGAAAGAATATGAGAATTAAGACTGACTTTTTCATCAGAATTTACCTATTGCAATATTTTGATAACTATGTTGCTAAGAAGTTCATTCATCAGACTGATGGCAGCAAAAGATTACCAAAACATTATTTATTATTTTAAACAAGTTTAGGAGAATTAGGGGGAATTTTCCTGAACTACAAGTTATGAAAGTGTGAATAGAATAGAGTACCTAATGCCTGTGGTTTCTGCATCAAACAGCAAAAGTAAAATGAAGCGCTTACATCAAACATCCAAAATTCAATGAGCTTATTGAAGAGGGAAAATCAGTTTACAATTATTCAAACCTTTGAAAAACTTCAAAGATCAAACATAACTAGAAAGATACCTAACTTTTATGAATAAAAGAAACAATGTCAAATATAATTCCAGTTCAAAGAAAACAAAATATCTTGAGCTAATATGATGGCAGATAACTACATCGGAAATTATAAAATCCATCAATGAATTCTAATTAGAATCAGTGCCATAATAAAAAGAAAGCTCATCTTGCCGCCGTCTTTTGCCCAACACCACCTCCAATCCATATAAAGCAATATCAAGACTTTAATTATTCCAAAGATTTTCAACTTATTAACCATATTTTATCTAGCATGATGCCATATCTGACCAATGGTTGATGTGAGTCCCAAATCTGAAATAAATTATCAGGTGAGGAAGTACACAAGAAAATCAGGTGTTATACAAGCAAGAGAGATGATCTATTGAACCTTCAGCTTTACAGAGTTTCAGAAAATCCAGTTATTACCATTCGAACAGAATCAGTACTTTGCTCCCATGAACATGGCTCATAGAGATGGTCATATCTCCCAAGGAATTCAGATCATTCAGCAGCCCATAACAGCACAATTATAAACGAAACTGCCTGAATGCTTGCTAGCAATCAATTGCCATTCTGGTGGTCCTCCATTTGGAATCCATGAATTCAGTTCAATCATCCCTCCTCCATGAGAACCTTTTGTCCCACCGATCACTATTAACCATTCGCCGCAGGCACGAAACGCAAGCCCCCATCCATTCATTGAGAATGAGCTTTCAGGCAACCTTCCCAAAACTATCCATTTATTATTTACTTTGTCGTACTTCCTCAACTCCTTATCAGCATAATGAGCTGCATACAGTTCATTATTCACCACAGCTACAAGTGGAGGTGCACCTCTGGCTCCATTGAGTCCGGCAGACATGTCAGGGATTAGCCTCCAAGAACCTCTCTTGAAATCATACTCTTCTCCACAAGTGAGAATCTTTGTGTTATTAGCCATGCCACCAATGACATAAAACTTGCCATCCATGAAAACCCCCGAGCACATCTTTCTCGCTTGGTTCATACTAGGTAAGGTCTCCCAAGTATGCGTAAGAGAATTGTAAAGCTCTGCAGAGCTCAAGATATCCCCCTTAGCATTGGTTCCCCCAGCTATTACGGCTTTCTCTCCGAGGCTAGCAGATCCAAACAAGCACCTAGGTGAGTTCATTACCACACCAGGAGACCAGGAGTTAGTCAAAAAACTGTATCGTAGTACAATATGAGAATTCACCTCTTTTCCGAAAACAAGGAGTTCAGTGCCCACTGCCAGGGACTCCTTATCAGAGCACATGAAGCTCTCTGTAGGAGGCATCTTGGGAACGGAAATCCAGCGCCCACGGTATGGATCATAACCCTCCCACTCAAGGACATTACAGGAGAAATAGACCCAGTGCTCAACAATACCCATCTTGCAGCGTAGCTGGTAGAGTTCCCCGCTATGAATCAACGAATGAAACATTCGGTTGACTGATGCAACAGCACCATACTCCGATCGAGAAAGGTGAAGAAAGCAGCTAATTATCAGCTCCCTCCCAAGCCGGTTGATGCTTGAATCAATACACTGCCTATATCTTGCTTGGCTATCCAAGTTGCGGAGAGACAGATCCATATCTTTGATCTCAGGGGTACTTGGATGCTGTGGCGACTTGTTTCTTTTGACTTTATCTTCGAGGTCTCGTTCTTCAGGCTCTTGAAGTTGAAGATCCTCATCCAAATGACGTTTTTTCTTGTCTGGTGATTCAAGGAAATGGTACTCCATGGAAATGCCAAGCGGATTCTTGCACACAGCAGCTTCGGAATGCCCTCGTTATCAAACGGCAGGGACCTTCCAACATATCTCGGAAGCCTGAAATCTCCAAACAGTCACCTCCGATATCTCCTCCTTGTTTCAGGATAATATGAGACTCACAATGAACACCAAAATAAAAGGAAGGAAAAACAACAGGGGAAAATTAGTTCTTTATACAGTCTTCTGTGAAATGTAGCCTAAAACCGGATAAGAACAAAAGAGAAAAGCCATCAAAATCCATTTTTGTGTGTTCTTGACTGTTCGTTAAAAGCAGCGAATAACTGATTTGGAAGACGAAAAACGCAAACCTGGTAAGTAAAAAAAAAAAAAAAGAGGGGAAATAAGCGAGAAATTAGATTACAACCTCAGCAGAAAAGATCTCCATCTCGGAAAATAGACAACGAGCACAATGAAAATACTGAAAAAAGAGAAACTTTTATCATCTTTGTCGCATAAATTCTTCGGATTCCATTCCTGGAATTCGAAGACTGACCAAAAATCCAACTTTTGTGTATCCCTCTGCGTTTTTTCCCCGTTTCCCAGACACAGAAAAAACAAAAAGGATTTTCAAATGCAAAGAGTTTCAAGAGATCTGGAGATGGAGATCTCGAAGGCACAATAGGAAGCTACAGATCGATTTGGAGAATGAAGAGAAGGGCAACGACGAATTCGAGCAAAGAAGGCACTTTCTTGGGGATTAAACTTCTCTCTCTCTCTCTCTCCTATTCTTGTGCCCCTCGCCTTCGATTACTACCTCTTAAGCTCTTCTTCCGGTACTCGAGCTTTTGTAGCTCTTGCTTTCTCTACTTTTCTTACCAAATTTAATGACCTTTTTAATCAAAAGAAAAATCTTTAGATTATCTATTAATAATTCAATTTAATAGATTTATTCCAAATGAGGGAAGTTGTCGTCTTCTATTTGTTACGGTTGGAAATTGACGATCCTTCTTCAATTGTAATAATCTCTTCCTCCAGCTACTTCTAACTATTACGGCATTTATAATTTTAAATACATTTTTGTTTTATCTGGTCCTTAATTTAACAATTAAATTAAAAAAGCTTCTTATAATTAAATTCTTTCACGGAATAAGATAGATCTCGAGGTAGGTTCGCCGCAGGAACAGTGTATCAGAAACGTGCCCAGCACGTGTGCCGCGAGGAGGCCGTCAAGGTGGACCTGCAAGAAAACATCCAAGTTAATATCCGCGCGCCCCCTTGGCGAATCTCAATTTCAAAACACAGCCCTCGAGGCCGTCGACAGAAATTAATGCAAGCGATATGTGAATTTGAAATTTGTAGGGTTCAAATGGGCATTTGTACAAGCGTTGTCAGTTCCACTGGGGTTATTTAATCGGGGAGAAATTATTGTGAAATGGGAAAAAGCCGCCCGAGATTCTTCTTGCGAGACAGACGCAGCTGTCGGCAGCGCATTGGTGGGTCGAGGGGAAAGGCTGCCGACGGGGGACAAGACGACGCTAAGTATTTATAGAAATTATAAATGTCAAAACTTTTGAAATGATGGGTTCCATCAAAGCGCGTTAAGTGATAGGATTAGTTGGCGGACTTGTCCGTCCGTCCAGCTGAAAAGATGGAATTTGCATTTGCATTTGCATTTGCATTTGCATTTGCATGCGTTGGAATTGGAAAGGCAAGGCGTGTTGGAATGAACTAGTCCGGGCCATCATCCGGACTCCGGCGGATAGCCGACGTGCAAAATGTGCAATAAAAGCACGTTGCTATTGAGAAAACTATGCGTGAGCTATTATGATTGGTTTGACTGCAAAATATACGTACGTGTATATGACAATTCCATCAATTTTATACGGAGAAGAATACATTACCGTCCGACTATGTAGTTCTTGACCACAAAGAAAAATACATAAATACTAGTTGGTTGGGCTATTCGTGTTGGTCAAGCTCAGCGGCTAGGTGTAGTAATGCGACCGAGGGCTGATTTATCTTATATTAATAGAAATATCTTTTATCTTTTGGATAGATACGATGGATTAAATCAAATTGATAAGATTAGATAAGTTGATGAATTTAATGAGAAACATATGTTGAGTACATCAATCAAATTAAACATAAGATGAGGGACGGTCAAATCAGATATGTTCAATGAATTAGGTACATTAAGCGGAAATGGACCCAATAGACATATAGATTAGTTTGGAAACAGTTTGAAACATTTTACTAATTAAATTAGTTTTGCTATTTTTAATTATAATTAAACAAAAAATAAAAAGATAAATCTCTTTCTTTCCATTTCATTCTATTATATTTCTAATCTTTAAATTTTATTTTAATCATGTTACATCATTAGTTAGCTAGAGGAGCGGACAAAAGCAACCTTCCCATCCCCACACAATAAATGTCAGCTTCCCTTTACACAAGCCATAAGGAATTATCAAAGTCCTTTTCAAAATCATTAATTCTTTTTAATATCTTGTTCCTCTTTAAAAAAGAACTTATAATATTAATCTATGGTTAACACAAGAATCAATCCCTCTTCTCTGATATATCATCATCCCTTTTGTATACTGGGAATTGAGTTCATTTGGGGGCAGGAGCTGCCAAATCACTATTTCTCCCTCCCTCTAAGCAAACAGCCTCGATTATCAATTTTGAAAAAGGAGTAAAATATGGGGAGAGTGAAATTTTACCTAAAACGCATCAAACAGTTCATTGCGAAATGAAAGAAATATCTATAATTCTTGGATTCCCAGCCGAGCTGTCGTGTCCAAAGAGGAGACCTCACTCACTCAATCACTCTATCTCTCAACTATCATTCGTTTCTTTTATCACAAGTAGGAAAGGCCGTCACTTCTCTCCCTTCTCCCTCGTCAAAACTTGGCACCCTTCCAAAGCTTTGCATGTGAATACTTTAATTCTGACCACTTCCTGTTGGCTAGCTAGCTAGCTTGGGTTCGCCTGCCATTAACCTTTTCTTCTCCGTGGAAGAAGTCACCTAATTGCCTCGGAGCAAAGTTAAAACGGATGCCCACGCCATGCATGATCCCATTATTAAGTATGAATAGTCCTTTGGTCGATCGATACGTGTGAGACTGGTCTAAAACGACGTGAAGCTTCCAAAGTGTTTAACGCAACGCAACGCACTTAATCACCTGCCCACTTGTTGTGATCAGATCGAAGTACTCCAAGGAAGCAAATCACAAACAAGGATGACCAAACGCAACTCATCGATCGATCACCAACAATTCCAAAAGCAAAAGCCAAAACTTTTGGGCTTCTTAGAAAACTTTGGACTGTTAGAAAAACACTGGAAAAGAGGCGAAGTCATCACGTACGCATGCTAATCCACAGCGTAACAACATATATTTTTGTCCAAAAGAAATAGATTGATGGGTCAAGCAAACAACTGAGATAAGAACAGCTAGCACGTGGAAGGTGGAGAAGCACGAAACGACAAGGCAGCCCCGGGGAGTTCAATCTGGCTTTGGTGTCAAGCTTTTGAATGCTAGCTTGGTCTAACTGCTGTACTTTGATGCATACTTTTCTCCCTTTATGCCATGCCCATTCATCAACGAAATTGACATGTTAAAGTGGGGAATTTGATCCTAATTATGTGGGGGCCCTGCTCATCAATACATGCATTGCATCCGCTAAAGCTTCTCGATGAGCTAAGGGATCCAGTTCCAGAATCGAATGACGTGATCGATGACCTTTAACGAAGAAGATGTTGATTTTCCATGAATTCTGATGATAAATGGCAATCCCAGTCTTTAATTTCTTGTAAAACCCCTTAGCTTCATAAGTAACTAATAGGAACCACAGAATTAAAATTAACTATCATGCATAGAATTGTAATTAAATTGAGTAGTATATAGGACATGGTGTGACAAGCAAGCTAGCTAGCTAGTAATAAAGTGAGCTAGCTACTAACATTCCTGCCTAACCTATACAACTCTAAAAAAGTAAAGTTGAACTAGTAATACCAAAAAGTAAAGAACTTGATGACATACTACCTCTTTTCATTTACTAATTAATTGGAACAACAAAGCAAAGTTGAACTAGTAGTTCCAAAAAGTAAAGATCATCACACCATGCACCTCTTTTCAGTTAGTAGTTAGAATACCACAATCACATATATTTGCTCTAAGACATCACTAGGAATATAATCAATCCTCTTGGATCAGCCTTACAACTTGGTGACTTTCCATTAAGCAGCAAAGAAAAAGCACAATGTAGAAGAGAAGGCGAATTCGAAAAGGTACAAATTCTGAGAGCACACTCCACAATTTTCTTTAAGGAAAGTCTTGTACTTGGGAGGGATGAGATTCCTACAACCTGAGGCACTAGGGGCCTAGGGCCTCTATATGCTCTTGGGTTGAAGTTAAGTGTTGGAGTCACTTGCTGTTGCTTGGTTTTCACATCTCTATTATTAGATAGATGCTCGATCGAAGCATTGTGCATGGATTCTTAGTCTGGAAAAAGAGGAAGGAAATGTGAGTGATATTCCAAAAGAACAAGAGGAGACAAGAGGTTCTACTTGCTCTGAACTGAATAAATTCTCCACAAAGCATCAGCTTTGCAACTTATATTGCTTAACGGCATGTCTCACGTATCTGTTAAATCAAAATAACCAACTCGGAAGTTTAATTTTTTATAAAATTTATCGTGATTTTAAAATTCGGAAGTTTAATTCGATTAATTCAAAATTTTATTTTTTTTTAAAAAAAAATCTCAATTATTTTCGTCCATCAATATATTTTCATATATTCCACTCTATTACTACCGCATTCGAACGGCCCATATGTGGCCCAAATAAGAGTCCGATCCAATTAATAAGACTTGCTGGGCAAGACACAAGTGTAATTTCAAAGCAATTGAACCAAACCTAAACTGGTCGAACCATGGACCACGTTATGAAAGGCTGCCTTAGCAAGCGCAAAGCTCCGAAAGTGAGCTCTGATCAAGAACGAAAGCGAAGCCGCGAAGGGGGAAGCAGATACGCGCTCGTCGTCGGGCTCCTGGGTTCGAGCCCATCCCGTTTCCTAGTTGCATTCCTACCCTGTACCCGCTTGCCTCGATCGCCTGGCGGAGTTCTCTCGAGAAATGCTGGAGGATTCCGGTTACTTGAGAGGTCCTTGTGCCTAGGGCTGTTTCTTCTGGAGCTGGGTATCGGGTTCCAGTTCATGTTGCTGTAGGACGGCATGGATCCTTCGCTGGGAAAAATGGCGAGAGTGGAACGGGAGCTAATGATGCCGGGGTTCATCTTTCGGTCCCTTCTCTAGGGTTCTCTCCAACATGGAAGGTATGGAGCGATTTTTCCTTGTAGGTTCTTGCCGGTAGTCGCTTGATTTGAAATTTGGGGCTTTGTCAAGAAGTGATACGATTCCGAATTTCTTGTTTCTCCGCGTTCCTTTTCTTCCGCAAAAGTTGATGGTTTAAATCCGTATAATAACATTATTGAAAGAGATGTTTAATCTTTTCGCTCTTGTTCTAAACTAGAATTGTCTCACATCACATCCAATGTAGCGTAGGGACACCTCATGGCTAATGACCAAAAAAGGGGAAGAATTCTCCTCCTTGTATTTGTTGCTAGTCTCAACCAAGAAGGAGATCAATATTTCTTATATATTTAATTTGATTTCACTTGGATTATATATGATGTGATTTGGTCAAAACCCCACCTGCATGCCTTGTGTTGAGCACGTAGGTTCGCCCAACAGATCTCACTCTCCACGCTCTTTGAAGGCGAGGACCTCTCAAATCATCAGTGCCTCTCCGGCAGTTTCAACAAATTTCTCATGTCTCTCTGGCTTCCTAGATCTGCATGGAAGATATATTCCAAGCTGATATATTTAGTGAATTAATTGCTCACTAGTCAACCTCCTCAATGCAGAGTAAGCCCCCCTTCTCTACACCCTCTAGCTCAATTGGTGGCAGGGATTGCTCCCTTTTCTCTGCTCTCTCTAGCTCAATTGGTGGTGGGATCTGCTCCCCTACTTTGCACCTTCTAGCTTGATTGTCTGCGTTCTATCACTGTCCATGACAATTCAAGAAACCTTATAATGAAAAAGGTATTCTACGGCAATTGACAATGTAATTCATAAAACTCCATAATAGAATAGTGTCATTGTGCAAAATAAAACCTTGCTAGACATAGTTAAGTTTATGATAGCACGTGCTAATATTATGGAGATGCTTTGTCGACAACCACATACATACTTAACTGAGTACTTTCTAAGTCAATACCCACCGCCTTATAAGTTATGGACAAGTAAAAAAGCTTGATTTTATGTAGATTCACATCCTTAGAGGTTTCAAGCTTACACTCATGAAACTTTTGATAACTTGGCAAAATTAGGGTATACAGGGAAGAAATGTATCTTTATACAATACTTTGAAAACTCAAAGTAGAGATTAACTCCTAAGATACACTCTCCTTGAAGATCAATTCCCTGAAAGGGTTAGTTTAGACAAAGGTAATCATTTTTATAGGATGGACAAACAAAGAGAAAGGAATACAAGTCAAATGATGGTCGATAGTAGTGAAAGTGTACCAAAGTCTATTCTTGATTGTGGGAATGCCTGAGGTTCACTTCCACCATCTCAATTGAGTGGGAAAACAAACGATTAATTGGAGCCAATTTGATTGGTGAAAGAAGGAATCCTTAATTGAGAAAGAGCATTCATTAAAAACTCCTTGAAAGCATTTTATAATTGAAAGTGAGCTTTACATGGTTATTCTCAAGCTAATGATGAACCTAAAATTATCAAAGAGGCACTTGAGTGTCTTTCTAAGGAAAAGTAACAAATCACATTAGAAGAAGAGACGAACGGTGAGGATAAATCTTACTGCTGGGACATAAAGCCAATAGGAATATGTGAATTCTCGGAATAAAAATAACAAATACAATGCTCGTCTAGTAGTGAGAGGCCATACCAATCGAGGATTTAACTATGAAAAATACCTTTCCACCTATTATCATATTTACCTGTATTCACTTGATTCTGGTTATAATGTCTTATTTATATTTAGAATTGCATCAACGGATGTTAAAAATAACTTTCTTAAATGGACAATTGGATTAGGAAACTTACATGGAAAAAATATTAAGTTACATTGTCAAAGGCCAATAGTGCAAAGTTTGCAAGATCCAAAAGTCAATATGTCACCTACAACAATCATCCAGATTACTGTACCTCAAATTTCATAAAGCAACTTTAACTATACTTCAAGATGATTCATAAGGACTATTCTGTCATATTGAGAAATTGGGTGACAAATTCACAGTTATATCTCTATATTTATGATATTTGATATCTAGGAATGACAATGAATTTTAAATGACAACCAAAGAATAATTGCCAATGAACTTTGACATGAAAGATACGAGTAAAGCAAATTCATTAGGATTGAAAGCTAAAAGAGATAAGTTCAATGAAACTTTTGGTTCTATCTCAAGAGAATTAACAAGAAGAAAGAAAATGTCTATGCATCATATTTAAATGCTATTGAGAGTCTTATGTATGCTCCAATCTGAAATCACTCTAACATGTGTTTTGTCATTGGGCTAGTTAGCAGGTATCGATGTATAATCTAGATAAGACCATTGGAAATATATCAAAGTATTCTGAGATATCTGAAAGAAACTATGAATCATCCTTGATGTTATCAGATGTTGGAGAAGAGTCCTTATAATTCTCTACTAGTCATTCGTCTGGGGACATGAGCATTCCTCCATTAATATATACGCAGTATGCACACTCTCTTAGTTAGACGTGCTTAATCACCTACCAATGTCTGCATTCAAACTGCAAAAACTACTGTCGTGCACGCTCTCATTTCCTAGCCATATATGATAATCAATTATTTTATTTTGAAGTAGCTGCTCTCTTGCATGTGTTCATTTCCTAGCCATATATGATAATCAATTATTTGATTTTGAAGTAGCTGCTCTCTTGCGTGTGTTCATTTCCTAGCCATATATGATAATCAATTATTTTATTTTGAAGTAGCTGCTCTCTTGCATGTGTTCAGTTACCAATTCATGTCTGCAAACTCCTGTGCAACACTAATGGCTTTATAAGACTTGGCAGGTCGATGCAAAGCTCCATGCAAAACAAAAGCCGCAACCAAAATTTGATAATAAATGTCTTAAAAAGAAGACGCCAAACCTCCACACTAATCTTTTTTTTTTTTTTTTACTATTTTATATATAAGCTAGTGGTGGACGAAGAATGCGGATCAAAATATTTAATATTCTTTTGTTTAGGGAAAGAAAGTGACAGAGAATAGCTAGTGGATTCAACACTAGAAGCGATGGAAAGGAGCTGTTCAAATGAAGGACTTGTCGGCAATCCCTCCACTTGCTTGATATAACTTGCAACTGAAAACAAACAACACCTATGGATCCCTCTCACTTCCTGGACAACCTAATTTTCCACTTGATGAAGATTTGAAGGCATTGCAATTACCAAAGAAGGTTCGATGAAGCCCACAAAAGAGCTTTTAAAAAGGAGGAACAGGATTGCATGCTTAAAGTAATTGGCTTTACACGAAGGCTTAACTGGAAGATGACTGGATGCTTGGCCACCCAAAACTGATAACCTATTTTTTTTGCTGTTACATCTCGTGCACCAGAACCTTAATCTGTGTGCATGTAACCGAACTCTTCTTTTTTATTATTATCAACTCAGAGATGGTTTTCCTACTTAATCATTTCTTCCTTCCTTCCACTGCACAGTGAGCTAAGTCCGGTTCAATTAATAATAGCTGAGTGGCCAATATGATCGACTCATTTCGTTTTTTTATGAAAAAAAATATATCCCAAACTTTCTTTCTGCCCGTCGGCTTTTTACAGACATGTAGTGTCGCCTAAGATTTGTATACTTATTAACAAAAGCAAATGCATTTTATCCTTTGGGAATAATGAAATAGTATATTTACTCTCACAAAATTTAATATCGCATATATATCTTTCGTGATTAATTTACAAGAAGCCTCATAAACATCGTTAGTCAAGTAAAATATAGGTAAATCATTTTAAATTAAAAATATATATTCAATTTTCATTATTTTAGTCAGGCAAAGATTTTCAATTTTTCTTTCTTTCTTTTTCCTTTTAGACACTTCTTATTTGCTTCCCCTAAAATATTTTTCTTTAAACTTTTTTGTCTGATGTAAAATCATCACAAAAATGTACTGGTTAATAAAAAGTATGAATATTTTGAAGAAAAATAATTTCTTCCTAAACATTTCCTCCTAGTCATTCACAAAGCCTTCACCATTTTAGTTAATAAATCCATATATATAAACACACTATTCTCACGCATTGAACTACTCATTTACTCAAACTAATTAGCTAGTTCACCTAAATCATCCAACCAATTACTTGAATCATATAATGCATTTGCCTCACTTAGATCACCTACCATGCCAAGCCCCATCAATTCACCTTGTTCAACTCACCTACTTATAATAGCCAATAGGGCCAACCAATAATTCTTACTTAGATCTATCAAATAATCCAGCTTAACCATCCAACCTAGCTAACTAGTTTGAGTACCGGCTTAGGGGTGTAAATTAACAAAGCAAATTGAACCAAACTTGATTGTGTTCGACCTTATTTTCCTTAATTTGCATTCCTTTTCAACATTCTTAATTATCGCCAACATCTCCATACCACAACTAGGCTAGCTAGTACTTGTTTGCTTCTAGATTATTGTCCCTAGCTAGTTACCTCTCTACAAGTGGCCAATGAATTGGTCGGGGTACGTAGACCTCTCCAAGAAATTATAAACTAAAATGTGGCTTTAAGCGATCGAGTAAAGAATTCGAGCATAGAGGTCAAGCAATAGCCACTCTTTTGGTGCTCAACGAACCTAGAGTCCTTATCATTTCCTTTGTCTCTCGATCGGTTGCGATTAACTAAATTCTCTAGCTAGCTAGCTAGCTCCGGCCATCAGCACAACAATTGTCCCTCCTCCTTAATTATGGACATTTTCAGGAGAAAATAGCAGAACTCAGAGCAATTCTTTCATGTCCATAAAACCTTGGAGAACAAATTGAGAAAAAAACAAAACAAATTAAAAATAAAAAGTGGCATTTAATTTTAAAAAGTAACCTAAAGCAACTAATTATAAAAGAGACACTAAGGCATGGACTACCACAACATTATCTTTATGGAATGTAAACATCGATCTCCAACGAGCTTTAAAAGACTAGCTAGCTAAGTAACACATGTGTTAAGGTAGTGCGTTCTTCGCTGAAAAGTTTATCGGCGTAGTCGACGTGAAAATGATTGCATGTGTTGTCGGCTAGAGGCATACATGCGACCATGCATGAATCTTCCACACACACACACACACATATATACACATAAGTTAGCTAGCTCGCAAATCAGCTATATATAAATATATCATGCTAAAATATTTGCTGGGTCTCCTTGTCGAGACATGCACGCTACAGAATCAAACTGATAGAGTGGTTTGGTAAGCTTTTCAGAGCTGCTAGACGCTACCACGTCGCCTAAGTTAATTTGACAGTTTGATGTGGTCAGTCAATGCAGGGAATGAGTGCATGCACTCAACAAAGTTAAAAAGATTGAACACGCGCGCCCACAAGTTCAAAGTAGAAGAAGGTGGAAAGCGATAGAGATATATGTATATGGGGCATGATAGATCGATGGTCCCGATCGAGCTGCACCACTGCCTTGAATTACTTTGATAACTAGCTACTTTCCGATCGATCGAGTTTAATTAATTTAACAACAGGCAAAGTTATTGTCTATGTATGTGTCCATCCAACGAATTCCATGCTGCGAGTTTCTTGATTGTTTTCTTTCTTCTTTCAATTAATTCTTTTGCAGAAATCTAACCTAACGAGGTGTTTGGATTTCATTAATTTACTTGATCGATCATTAATATACTCCTCGTGCCTTTAGGCCAGCTAGTTATGATTGTAAGAGCATTTTGTTGCGTGCAAATGTGGATCTTAATTAATATATAAAATAATTGGTATTATCGGACAGAAGATATAGCACGAGGAAGGATTTATATATTTAGTTAGACAATTAGGTGAAAAGGATTTAGAAAAGAGAAATAGATAGTGCTACACTACTACTACTACTACTATTATTATTGCACCAATTATTATTATTATTATTATTATTCAAAGCCACATATGATATGAGTCAATAATTATGTCACACTTGCACAAGACTTACTAACGAAAGCACAAGCTAAATTTTTTTATTAAATATATGAGTATTTAATTAAAAAAATATTATTACTCATTTGAATATCTGATAGTGCACTTGATTTTTTAAAATAATTTATAATAATAGTTCTATTAAATATTATCAAATACAACCAACTGTGTTGAGAAAGTAAATGTGTACTAATTAGCACGCACACCAAAGCAAGAGTAGTATTTATATTCATGAACAATTAATATATACTGAAATGTAATTATGTACGTAGTGTAAAACTATGAGAATGAAAAAAATGAATAAATACTAAACGATTAGCAGATGAATTATTGTTTATATATATAACTTTTAAAGAAAAATAATAATAAAAGCTGCACCAATAGTATAACGTACCAGACAGTGTGTAGTTTATCAAATATGTTATTGCTTTATAAAATAACATGGAGTGGCATATGCATGAATTTGTTTAATTTATAGAACACCAACGTAACGTACGTATAATTAATCTCTCACCTCCGTCCCATAAATAGCGGTCCTTTTGTAGCTTTTAACAAATCAAATTAAATATAATCTTGCATTATATTTAGTTACTTGACAACTCTTCCATGATAACTAGATTTCCGCAAATGCAATATTATTTGAGCATCGATGATCCCAAACAATCCTGAATTGGACTAAAATATTAGATGTATTAAGGATAATTAACAATATCATTATTTTATGGACATACCTAACTGTATTTTATTTTAATATGAAAATAATTAAAGATTAACTACTTAGCTCTCCGTACAAATTTCTAATTAATTGGTAAATCCGTCTCCCATCAACCTACTACCATCTTCACCAGGAACGTACGTAACACTGCGCGCCGCGAGAATCCACACAGCGCGACACGTTTTGTCTTCCTGGGCCCCACCAACCTACGTGGCCAAACCACTGTCAGGCTCACACTGTCCCTGGTGGGCCCCACTGGTCTCACTCGCTTTTTTTTTTTCGTCTTTTCCCGTCCCCGGCTCTACTTATACCTCGCATATGTTCTTCGTCTTCTACCACGCTCACCCTCTCTCTCTCCGTGGAAGCTAGAATCGAAGCTCGAGCTTGAAGGATTCTGATCTGTTGTTTTTTTTGTTCAATCTTCTTCTCTTTCTCTTCCAATTAAACTTAAGCAGCTCCTTCTGAGAATTCGAAAGCAGGGCGAGAGGATGACGAAGCAGAGTCTGGCGAGGAAGGAGGAGCTACCAGTCGCAGTGGTCTCTCCGGCAGCCATCGCCGAAGCCTTTCCTCACTTATCTTACCCTCCTCCACGTTCCCCTGGCTATCTCCGGTTCAAGAAGCCGGAGAGACGCCTAGACCTTGCCGCAGCCGGGAGAGGCAATTCGTGGATCGAATCCATCAAGATACAGTCTCCAACCCACGTCAAGTCGTCGTCGACGAGCAGCACATCAGCTATGTCGGCCGCCCGCGACGCCGACTACGACAGCTGGGTGGTAAGTCCACTTCTTCCGACGACAGCAATTGCCGATTGAAGTAGAATATACTTGACGAGTATTCACATGCAGAGGATGCATCCCTCGGCGTTGAGCAACTTCGAGGAGGTGATGACGACGGCCAAGGGGAAGCAGGTCGTGATGTTCTTGGACTACGACGGCACTCTGTCTCCCATCGTTGAGGATCCCGACCGCGCCTTCATGTCCGACGAGGTGAGTTACGTGATCGGATGGAAAATATTTCAAGAACTCCCAATTTAAATTGTGGAATTAAATAGTATCATTCTTCCTCTCTTGCTGTTTTCCCCCCTACTTTCGGTTTCTGATTTCCTACTCTTTGTCTCCATGTAGATGAGGAAGGCAGTGAAAGAAGTGGCAAGTCATTTTCCCACAGCCATCGTGAGTGGGAGGTGCACAGAAAAGGTGCATTGCTGCTTCATCTTTATTACTGTTTCCCCTCCATTTCTCCAATACATGTTTTTTAAAAAAAGAGAAAATTCGTGGACGTGTTCAGGTCTCCAGCTTCGTGAAGCTATCAGAACTGTACTACGCTGGGAGTCATGGCATGGACATAAAAGGACCCGAGGAGGGGCCTCAGCATTCCAAAGTCAATGTGTGTCTATGTCAACCCGCCAGGGAGTTTCTTCCGATGATAGATGAGGTGGCTTCCACTGCGAATCTCAATTTCATCTTTGATTTTCGCAGAACTTGTGGGAGTTTCTTTTGCTTACCTAACAATCATACCGTTCTGTGAAAGGTCTTTACGTCTTTGGAAGACATAGTGAAGAGCATCCCTGGCTCCAGAGTAGAGAACAATAAATTTTGTCTCTCTGTTCACTTTCGATGTGTGGAGGAAAAGGTAATGAAAATTGGAAGTTTGGGGAAGTGGCTCTGATATTCTTCGCTGAAGATGTAAATTCTTAAGCTTTTCTTACTTGCAGAAATGGAATTTACTTGCTGATTTGGTGAAACTAGTGCTCAGGGATTACCCCAAACTGAAGCTCACCTATGGAAGAAAGGTAAATTAATCTCAAACAAACTTAGATTTTTAATTTAGTTGCTTTTTTTCTTCGAAGTCACATCAAATTTCGTCGATAAGACTCGTTTGTTTGCATTATGAAATCAGGTTTTGGAGATTCGGCCGAGTATTAAGTGGGACAAGGGGAAGGCTCTTGAGTTCTTGTTGGAATCTCTTGGTAAACTGAAGCTCTCGAGACCGAAAACGCATTACCTTTCTTCTTCTTTTTTTTTTCTTTATCGAAAAAACTCGTTTGATTCTTTTGTTTTGACTTTCAGGATTTGGTGGCTACAATAATGTGTTTCCGTTATACATAGGAGATGATTGCACTGACGAAGATGCTTTCGAGGTAGGTTACTGTTGGAGATCTCGGGCGTTGACTGTTGAAAAATATGAACCTCCTTTAACTTTACTTGTCGCTTTGACCTATTTACTAGGGTGGACTCGATCTAGGGAGAGGAGGCGAGACCTCTAATTTTGATAAGCACTTCCTCTTTTATTTTATGGAAAATCAAATAACAGGAATTAAGATGTTCTCTCCTCCTAAACGATTTCACTTCAAAATATGCTTCACCTATTTGTACTTGAAAATGGTAGCAATTAATGGTGCAAATGCCTCAGTAAAGGCTAGAGAGAGAGCGAGCGGGGTTCAATCTTCAATTGAAAATGAATATATTAATGACGGCGATAGAAAGCTTAAGGATGGCTTGACCAATCAACGAGTGTGGAGACGAGAGCCACATTGAAATGCCTCGAGAGCTCAGATGACAATAACAAGATCAAAGTTACAGGCTTAGGTTAAAACAAAGATAAATATTAATTTGATTTATTATATTTTTCCCCCTCCATCTACTATTCTATCTCTCCTCTTTCTCCCTCGTCTCATGATCACTCTATGCACGTACATTCTTCACTTAGATATATACATATATATGTTTTGAACGAATTTGTTTATAATTCTTTTTCTAGGTTTTGCGCGATAGAGAGCAAGGCTTTGGCATTATTGTCTCCAAGATTGCAAAGGAAACAAAAGCCTCCTTTTCACTCAGAGAGCCAGCTGAGGTAAGTAGTAATATACAAGACATATATAACAATTTTATTTTTCTTTTGGAGAACAAATATAATGTGGAATTTCCAAATTCAATAGGTTCTCAAGTTCTTGCATTGCCTAGTGGAGTGGAAACAATTGTCTGAGGAAGGAAAGGGTGAAGGATCTCTGGGAAGTGCAGTTTAAACAGAGAATAGCTAACAGATCTCATGGATCTCTTTTTTGTTCCATGCATGATTGAATATTTTCACTTTTCTTTTTGTTAAATCCCCTCTATTAATAATGTTCTGTCCTAGTCTGCTGCGGCAGGAGGCTTGAACCCATTATTTATTGGGTTTCTTGCCACATTTTGTGAGTATCTGAATGGGGAATATTGCAGCCTTTTTTCTGTAAATAAATAAGAAATAAAAGTACTCAGATTGAGTTGAAAGAAAATGGATAAAGAAAAAGAAAAAGAGAGACAAAAACTAGATGATAGTTTAGAACCACCATAAAAAGAACTAAAAGAAACAGAGCCTCCTTGAGTCAGATATTTGATTAATATGATTTTTTTTAGTTTATTTTAAGATGAACTATTGTAATGATAAGATTTAGTTTTTAGATAGAGAGTGTTAATGTCTAGTGAGCTTTCATCCTAGTGTTCATTGTTAGACATCTTAATCTCGGAAGGCCTTGACTAGATGCTAATCTTTACTCAGTTTTTAATAGGAACTATTAAAAATTAATTGCAATAATACAACTTGTACACTTTTTCTGCAAAAGGTGGAATCCGCCACCTTAGCGGCCCCACACGGTCGGTCCCACGACCATTTATGAGGAGGTAAATCGAGAAACTGCAGTTGATCATAACGCAGGAGGGTATTGCCTAACAACTTGTACACTTGGCTTTCTGAGCTCTTAATTGTTCCTTTTGAAATTTGATCAACATGGAGGATAATTAGAGATGCTTTTACGCAAGGTTTAGTGTAAAAAAAAACCCATCAAAATAACTTTAAATAATTTAAAGAAAGTCCATGGGGCCACTTAGTTGTAGATGCTTGGGTTGACCTAAAAGTTGTATCAAACTTCATTTGACATTAATCATTATAACTCCAATGAATATTTTTGTATCAACCAAAAAAAGCATCGAGTGACTCACCCCAACTAATTTAGGTTGCCCTAATAGCAAGGTTAGGCCGGCCTAGTCTTCAAATGAAAAGTTTAGGCCATCTAATTAAAGTCTGATTGAATTGACTTGTATCTTTTCCTAAATTATCAGACTCATGATCGATCCTTGGATTGTACCAGTAGTAGAAATGTCGAGTTGACTTAATCCTTCTTCTTGGTTTGGTGTTGATAGGTGTATGTATCTGTTAGTTAGGCCATGGCATGGTTGAAGGAGGAGTTGGAATCCACTTTATGATATGCATGACTTAGCTTGTAATAATGGAGCAATTACAGTACCAGGTTCTCATTCTCAACTGCCTTAGCTTGCCTTCACTCATATAATTGCATTAATTCCAACTTCCTTTTCACAGTCATTTCATGCGTGGAAAGATCCTTGGTGCATGCATGCCCACATTTATCAAACTATATATATATATAATGGAATGGTTGGTGCCTAATATATTAAGCTGCATTAAACAGGCAGGCACCTCGTGAGTCGCCATCGTCAACCTACCAACCATCAAACACATTGCCTCAAGCAAAGAAACTCAATGTTATAATATTGAATCATACTAGATACTGAAGGGAGCTAGCGAAATAGACATGCTCTTATTTCACTCTGGTTTAGGTTGAGTCTTGCAGATAGAATGGTATTTTACTGAACCTTGTAAATAAGTTTTGATTTTTTTCTAAATCTAAGTATTCAATTTTTATGATATCCAAAAATTATGTACCATATTCAAAAATAATTGATGGACCTAGAAAATTTTAAATTATTCAAAATCAAAATTAATATATATCTTGAAAACCTCTTTAATGTATTTAAGCATTTGGATTTAAATTTGATAGTGTAAATTGAGAATGGTGAATTAAATTGAAAGTACATCTCTAAATTTTTATTCTACCAATTTAAAAATTCACTGTCACAAGTTACGCTATCAAATTCAAATCTAAAAGCATAAATATATTAAAATACATTTTTAAAAGTCTATTGATTTTGATTTGAAATGATTCGGTGTTCTCTAGGTTCATCAATCAGTTTCAGATAAAATTGACTGATGGACCTACACCTTTCAAAAATTTAAAAATTTGATATTTTTTGAATAAGAGGAATCCTAAAAAATCATTAGTGTTGTTAGTTAGTCAATATCATTATCTTAAGTGTTCTAATGAGTTTGTGAAAAATTTTATCTAGTAATTTAAAAATTACTATTCTTTAATTTATGCTATTTGTTCCCGTCAAGAACAGCTCCTGGATGCGCAACCTTTCTTCAGTATCACTCCGGGGTGAAGCTAGAACAATGACGACTAAGGTTGCTAGTGACCTGCAAACGCAAGCACCGTGAGAAGGAAGGCCGGTGTGACCGGCGCGACCACTTCGATGCCTAAGTTAGATGTCTGGAGGAGAAAAAGAAAAAGGAAGATGACCAAGAAGGAGAGTGAGCATACCTGGCCCCTAAGAGGGGGCTCTCCTTATATACTGAGATGGAGGTTCGTACCACGACCAAGGTAAGGTGGAGCTTACCCCTAGAGTACCCTCCGTAACAGCAGGGAGTGGTGTCTTTAATGATGTCTGTACGATGCTCGTAGGAGGCGTACGTTAGGCGGCGGATTACCATACCCAATGAGGGAGGTGTCAGATATCTACCTATAGTACCAGAAGGGGAGCGGTCAGTGAAGGAGGGTCTCATTCTGCCCCGATTCCTGGGGACGAGTCGGGTATGCTGATCAGTCGAGCTGGCCGGGAGTCGGCTCGGATAAGTTGACCAACAGACCGGTGAAGGGTTGACTCGGCAATAGCCACCGAATCCTTTAATAACAGAGCTGGCTGCGCGGATTCGGATCGGAACCGCCCAAAGCTTCGGCTCGGGATCGCAGGTCCCCGATCGTTCGATTGAGGATTGTTGACTCAGTCCGGGTGTCCCACGCGGTCCGACTCGGTCCCACGTCATACGACCGTAACACTATTGAATTTAGATCCAAAGACATACATTAAAAATGTTTCTAGAAGTATATTAATTTTGATTTAAATGATTCAAAAAATTTTAGGTCTGTCAATCAATTTCAATCTTAAACTGACTAATAAATCTAGAGAAAAAGAGGTGTTTATGCGGTTCAGTAAAATATCATAAACTTGTGTCATGTCAAATTACGATCGAAATCAATCAAACCTAGAGTACCAAGTCAGGTCGATTTAGCCTAATCCTAGTGATTTGACTTGACTCAACTGATCGGTCAAATGTCATGATCGAGAAAGAATCCTATTTGTGGTACTAATTTTTTAAACAAATGAGCACGTGCCATCACATCGCGCCTTTGTATTCATCAACCCACATTGGTGCAATTCGGCTTGATCGAGTCCATTTAGGGCTCAGCTATAACTCGATCAAACCTCAATTGGGGCTTCAATTTAGCTTCACTTAATTTGTAATGTGTTAAATGGATAATATGGTATATTGGTTATAGAATTAAAAATATCGTTAAAAAAATAAAATTTATCAAAAATTGATGCAAGATTTAGTAATTAATCCTTAAGTCTTCTGTTTGTCTTGAAAATTAGTTAAAGTATTTAAAATGGGCAATAGCAAATGGGCTTGGGCATTGGGTCTTTAATGCAGCAGATTGAGCAATGAAAACCAATCCTTTTGGGCATGAAATCTCCTCAAGGTTCAATACAAATACAATTTTTGGTTAATTTTTCTAAGTCAAATGAAATGTCTCAAGTGAAAAAGAAAAGAAAAGAAAGAAATGAATGGTAATGTATTATATTGAGTCTCTATATTTAGGATTGTAAATAAGTTAAATCAAGCTACAGTATTTAAACTTATTTGATAAGGTAATCGAGCCAATCTAAGTCAAATTTAATTAAAATGAATTAAATCATTGAAATGATTGTTCAAGCTTGACTTGATTTTTTTTTTATGAACTTAAGTTTGGTTCGAACTTGACTTGAAATTATCAATTCAAACTTATTGATTGTTTAAAATGTTTATATTTTATATTTGTTTAGTTGATTGTTGAACTTGATAATACAAACTTATTTATTTATTTTATTTTATTTTTATTTATTTAGTATGTTGATAAAATTTTTATTAATGAATATAATTGTTCGTTATTCATATGAATATTAATGAGTTGATTACTCTAATCAAATTGAATATTAAATTTATTTAGAAAGATTTTATTCATTGCAACCCTATCTCTATTCCAATATTACAGTCATAAAAATTTGTGGACCGTCGACAAATTTTTAACACTTAAAAAAAACAACATATTCGCATATTCTTTTCCGATCCATAGCTTCTTTGGAATCAATTCTCTAAAGGCAAAAGAATACAGATCGTCCAAGAGATATTAGTCGTCCAATTAATATTTAAATGCCAATTAATTCTATATTGAACGAAGAAAGGGAAACAGTGCTTGATTTCTCACATTTCTTTATATATATTGTTCGGTGGTGCCATGATGCGTTCTATGCATGGAGCGAGTAGGATTGAATTGAATTTTTGTGAATAAATTTAGTATTCGATATCATAAAAATTTATTTATGTATTTAAAGATTAATTAAATAAATAAATTTAAATAATTTATTAAATTAAATAAATATATTATGATGAAAAATTTATTACTAATATTCATAGTGAGCGTAAAATATTATCAAATTTAATAACTAATAAAAATTTTAAACAATCAAATAAATTGTAATTGAAAGTTCAATAATATTTAAACAAATCAACTTTAAATCAAATTCAAACTCATAAAAATTAAAATAAATTTGAATAATCATTTAGATTATATTTGAAGACTAAATTATTTTATCAAATAAATTTGAACATCACAAAATTATTGTACGATGTTGGATTAGGATCGAGAGTCTACTGTGTGATACGGTCGGTGTTCTAGTGCTTTACCTTTTTTTTTTTTTCTAAGAAAGAGAACCACAAAGTTGGGTCACGCGAAAGCAAATATTCCCGACATTATCTGCAAGGTGAACATGACCCATGTCTTGAATGCGATTCTTAATGTCGTCTACAGTCGATATCCATGCCTTAACGCAAGAACACGTACGGACCTCCTATTGTTTTGTTACCTGGTTTACAGGCAATTCAGGATCCAAAGGGAACATACATAAAACGTACGTAAGCACAGCGCAGGATTTGGTTTTTCACACAACTGAATGCACAGCAAATTAAATACATAATTAAGCAACGTTTAGGACGACAGTAGCTGCAGTAGCAAATTTCTTACATGTAATATATCAAAACTACAAGTGGAAGGTATAGCAATTACCATGCACGTATGTACGCGCGTACGTCCGTCCCCGGCCCCCTTCATGCCAAGTACCAGTTACCAACACAAGCAGCAGTCACTTCGTCTCCTTATTGGATCGATCGTGCCTCTCGCTAGCTACCATTTTTCGTTTCTGTCTCTACGGGTTGGCAATTCGCTCTCAAGCTTCGTCTGTGTCATCCATGTCAGAGTAGCACCAGGGGAAGCTTGGGGCGGGCTGTTCGGGAAGCGAACAGTACTGGTCGCCATAGTTTGCTTCGCCATTCAACAGCGTGCTGCTGGAATCGGTATCCGAAGCCCCGTCAGTGTAGTTGTAGTTCGGAGGAATCCTTCCCGTTTCGATCTCGCACCCTGTTGATTCTGCGAGCTTGGACTCCAGCTCACGTATCTGAATCAATAGAAGGAAGTAAACAAAACAAAACAAAAAAAGTTTCAAAGTACTATTTTAAAGATTATCAAGTACCTACGTACTAAATCGTACCAGGGAGATGAGAGCCAGGTTTTGTCGGCGTTTGGCGTCGCAATCGAGCTTGAGGGCGTCGTGACGGGCCTTGAGGGCGTCGAAGTCGCGCTTCCGTTGCTTCATCCTAGACCGTTTGCGGCAGTTTTGGAAACAGACGGCCATCTGCCGCGGCTGCTGGCCGAGGTCCTGTGCAAGTCTTTGCTTCTTTTCAGGGTCAAGCTTCTCCTCCGCCACCAACTTCTTCTCCAGCGCCTCGACTTGCTCCACGCGGAGCCGCCTTTTCTTCTCTCCGAGCTCCTCTGCTTCCTCTTCCGTCTTGCAGTAGTTCAATTCCGTCACTCTGTTTTTCCCCTTCTCTTCCACTGTAAATTAATAAAAGATATACAAGCACTTAGCTTGAAGTAGCCGGCGATAAACATGAAAACGAAGCAAAACAGAAAGGACACAAACCATTGAAGGAATACGAGCTACTAAGCTTCTTCATATCGATTTGATTCTTACGTCAAGCAATAGGAAAAAAAAAAGAAGTTTTTTTTAAGGAATAAAGACTTGGATCTGAATTCTTGAGAGGCTTCACGAAGTTGGAGGATGTAGAAAAGTTGGGGAAGATGAGGAGAGAGGGAGGTAGGAAGAAGAAGAAGGCTTGGTAGAGAAAGAGCAGCTGGTGTTCCAAAATATCTCTTGTTTTCCATCCATGGCGCCCATCATCTTCATTAATTCTCCTCTCAAGCCTTCCTTCTCTATGAATCTGAGAGATTGCTCCTCCTCGTGAGCTTTCCTTCTCTATGGATCTGACTTCTGAGAGATTGCCCTGAAACAATAACAGCAAGTTGTTCATAAGTATAAAGCACAGGGCTAACTGGTTGGATTAGGTGAGGGTAACCATGGTTAATTAACCACCAAATTAATTGCACTGTTTCGTTTGCCTAAAAAAATAAAATAAAATAATAAAGACTGGCAACTGATGGTTATCATCACATGTGTTTTGCTCGAAGAATCTAATTAGCTTTATTATAAAAAACTGTTTCTATCATTTTCAGATTAGCTGGCTGACAACCCAACGATAGGGTATTATGTCAACCCTTGTATAATTGCTGATTATAATAAATCAAATTGTATTCGATTCCCCTGTTTGTGGTTATCTGCATGTTTAATTTTCTGACTGTTATGAGCTCTTTGTTTATAAAGGTTAGAACAACACTTTCTTAACAATAATTGCAGTTAATTTATTTTCAGAAATATCGTAAGGAGGAGCTTTCTTGGTTTAAAGAAGTGGCTGCAGGAATGACTTAGTTTCAGAACACAATTTAGTATTTGATTAAAAAAAATTAACCATCAGAATTCAGAAGTTCCGTAGAAAATATTAGAAGAGAAAGTCTTCTTCTTCTTGGATGGATAAGACCTTGCCTTAACAGCTGACTCGGACTAAATTAGATATTTAGCCATCTTCAAAACAAATTAAGAAATTAAATAATATTTTTAACCCTATAATTAACTACAAGTAGTTGTCATTGGTTAATTATTTGTTAAAGGTATAGAGCTACGTGATCATATAGATACCCATGTCGATCCATTTTAATATCTTTAAATCTTATAGTACTTTCTTTTATCTCAATTTTTTTCCATGGATATTGATACTGAATCACCATCGTTTGCATATCTCTTTCGATAATTTTCTTCTCATCACTCTTTCCTATCATTCACAATATCATCTATAATATTTATCAAAAAATATTTATCCATTATATTGAGCATATCAATAATATCATACTCGATGATGAAAATGAGCATATAAAAATCACTAACAATTTAAAGCTGACAAAAAGTTAGCTAGAGTGCTATGTATTGTTTTATGTATCTCCTATTAAGGATATAAAAGATTTGATATTAATGACAAGTTAGCTTCTAGATTTGTTAGGCCTTTGTAGGTTCTTGAGTAGGTCGACCTAGTGGCATATAGACTTATACTGCTGCTCTCACTAGTGGCAATCTAATAGATGTCATGCATGATATATTCTATGTATCCATGGATTTATCACACGTGCTTGAGAATTTGATAATACCATTTTGTTTAAATGTTAAAAATCAATTTCAAATGAAGAATATGTGTAAGGTAGAGGTTCGCGGCATCAAATTTATCGGGTGCTGACTTGAGAATATATCAGATGACGGCAAGTGAGATCAGCTTCTTCATTTTTTCTCCATGGTAAGTCAAATTTGAAGGAACAAAATTAATTTTAACATTGAGGGCTTACTTATAATTTCTCAAAAAATAATGGATTTTTTTTGCAAAATTTCCCAGTTACCCTCCACTCGCGTGTATTGTTTTAGGTGGTAAATGAGTCAAGCTGAGTTGAGCTTTGTAATATTCAAGTTTATTTAATAAGGTAATTGAGCCAAGTTGAGTCGAGTCTAAAATAAATCAAATTGTTAAAATGATTATTCAAGTCTGACTTGAGTTTAATTCAAATTTGGCTTGAGTTTGATTAATTTAGATATTATCGAGTTCTCAATTCAAACTTATTTAATTATTTTAAAACATTTTAAACTTATTTAGTTGGTTATTAAGTTTGATAATACAAACTTATTATTTAGTATGTTATTAAGAGTTTTATTAATGAACATGATTCATAAATATTACATGATTCGAATGAATACATATGTATTCAAATTTATTCATTTAATTTAATAATATTATTTAAATTTATTTATTTAATAAATTTTTATTAAATCGAATATAAATAAATTTTTACTAAGTTAATACCAAATTTGCTTGGATTCATTTACAATCTTATATTTTCCCTCCTTATTCAAAAAACAGGCGGCTAATGCTCAACCAACAGTCACGTCCTCTTTATTCGCAGGAGTCAACAACAAGAGTTTTCATGATGAATCTAAAACGACGCTTTGCGAGGTTGTCACACGCCCAGACAAAAGCACAATCGCTCTGTCCTCGATGTCCATCAAGGCATGAATCCATCCCTGATCTCAGATCAGATCAGTCCGATTTCTCAGCCGGCTGCTAGCTGTAATGGCTACTTCGATTGCCCGCCGCCCAGCAATATTAAGACGAGAGGCGACGTGGGATCAGGATGCTCTGCAGCTAACAATATTGTGAATGGAAAATTATATCATATAATAAATTTAGATTATAAATCTAAACTAATGGTTAATTAGTGGATTGTCTATTAATCATGTAGTAATTAACAAGAATCGAATTTGTTTCGGGTTTAGAATTGAATTTATGATCTACTGGAAAATTTTTTTAATCAAATCACACTCCACTATTAATTACTAATATTAATTTTGGCAGAATTTTTTTATTTGAAATTTATGATTTGGGAACGAATTAGCCCGATTGATATTTAAGTTAGTACCCATGTAAAGCTGTCATTAAAGGATAACTCGTACTTTATTTTTCAGAAGTTTTAAATTTTGACTTTGTAATTAATCTTCTAACCCTTTAATTAATTTTGTATAGATTAATTTAATTAGCGGTTTGATCTTGTATGTTACACCAATAGAACTTGTCCGTTACGTTCCTCAGCGGCTGTGCACACACTCTATTTGCATTGCGCCAGTGGCATGCACCCAAATCCTACAGAAGGCCTCGATCACTTCAGAAAGCCGATCATGATTAGGGTTCTAGATCCGACCAGACACGGTCGAAAAGGTCCAAAAGGATCTCCACAGCAATTTGTGTTTCATATATATACAGTAACCAGCTTTCCGAAAGAAGTTGAGAAGAATATTGTCAATGACGACGCAGCTAAAGACAAAAAGTTAATTTTACCACTCGTATAAATAGTTCGCGTACGTTATGAATTATATATATATATATATAGATATATAATCACCACGTACATTACATAGTGACGGACCCTATCCGAATCATGTATTTTGTGCTCTAAAATACATTTTTGTCTTACGGAACATGATCAGTTCTTGTCAGGGTGGACGTGGACAACGGGCACGTCGTCCAACGAGTTAGTGCTCTTCATGGCATCATTGGCGACCTTGGGTAGCCCAATCGCTGCTTCATTTTCATTGATCAAGTGGTCCTTGCTCTTTCCCCATATCAGGAAGTAAAGACCAATCACTATTATAAGTGCACCAAGTAGTCTGCATGCAATTAAGAGATGAATTTGATAATTAAAGTTTCTTTGAGTTAATTATCCATTAATTAATTTATTTATATAAGAACGAGACGTATGGGTAATCTATATATCTTGTACCTTCCTAACGTGATCTCCTCTGCTAGAATAATGGAACCCATTAGGGCTGTAATGATCATGCAAAGAGGGTTGAAGGCAGTCACGAAAACAGGGCCTCTTTCCTTCATTACTATCCCCTGAATATAGTAGGCCACTCCAGAACACATTATTCCCTGCATGATTAATCAAGAAACAGTAGGTAAGTACTGAGTTGTTTCTTAATGCGTGCGTGTGTGGCTTTAATTAGATTCAGTATCAGTATCGATCTCATCTTACAGAGTAAACAGCCGTGAAGAGGTTTGTGCCGAAGCCTATCAGCCAAGGCTTGGAGCTGCGCTCCACAGCGAGTGCAACTGCTGCACTTTGGCCCGCGCCCAATAGGCAGATCAAGGTGCTCAACGACAGCTCTGCAGGATATGCCTTCAAAGTGTTGGACTGCAGTATGAAGAAAGCAGACCAGCAGAAGCAACTGAACAAGAGCATCAGCGTGCCGACGAGCCAATGGCTTTGGTTTTCACCGCCGCCGCTGCCGTGGTGGCTCCTTCCCTTGTTCCAAATAAACTCAACGATGGGGCCTTTGTATAGGATCATGAGCACTGCACCGATTACTGTCACCAGAGTGCCCACGACCTTCGCTTGGCTTCGCCGTTTCTTCATATTAATCTTCTCCATCCTAGAATAATTGTTCGAGTCGGTCGGTATGTCAGTTACTATGTTCGATTACGTCCATAATGTGTCTGAAGATTTCACCTGAGGATGGTAGCATTGACGAAAGTGATGGCGGGCAAGATGTTGTAGAGGGCAGAGGAGAAACTTGCCGAGGTGATCTTGGCACCCATGTAGTAGAAGTTTTGGTCAAGAACGGGCCTGGAATCAATTCAACTGTCGATTAGAATTGGAGAAGAGCATGAGGTAGAGTATAATTCGACAAGTTTCAGTACTCGAGTAGTGCCAGAGCCATAATCTTGAGGAAGACAGAAAGTGTCATCTTTGGCCTCGTTTTCCTGTGACATAGAGGATAGCACGCCCAATAACGTACATAATTAAGATAAGAGCAATGAAGTTGCTTAGGAACAGATACAAGGTACATAGAGGGGAGCTGAGGGGCACAAATTAATTACCCTTCAAACCAAAGAGCAAATGGGGCGATGACGGCAGCCGCAATGCTATTCCGGTACACGACGAGGACGAAGTGGTTCATGCCGCCTTTGAGCGACGCAACGGAGATGACGTACATCCCAGAGTACCCAACCTGCAGGAACACCATGAACAAGTATGGCTTCAAGCTCCTCCACATCCCATCAACAGCCATCGATCGATCTCGATCTTCTTTCTGTGCTCCACCACAACCTACGTGCCGATCGCAATGGAGAGTCTATACGCTTAACTCATCCTTTTATAGGTAGCACACGCATTCAGCCTGGGGAGACCACGGGAGGGCCATGGATGCTGATCTCTCTGCAATTAGACAGATTCCATTATTTGCTTCTCCGGATCTCCAAGCACTACAAATTTTTTCACAGGGGATATGTTCTCAAAGGACAGAGATGCCAAGGCACTGCGATGCTTTCCCTCTGCTTTTGCTATTTAAAATTACGTATTGGGACGTGACTACCTAAAGCAAGGTCGTAATGGCAACATGCATCAGTGCATGCTGATGAGGTAGAGGTAGCAGTGTAGTGCAGGTTGGAGGGGAGAGCATGTAGGTGCGTTCATGCTCAGATTGCAACATTTTGGAGCCTATCCATCCAATCCTCTAAGAGAATGAAACTTTATCACCTTCTTCGTCACCTTAATGTGAATTGCCTTACCACCTTCACCAAATCTTTCAAGCTTTATCCGTAAAGAAGTTGCAGCAGAGGGATGGAACCGTATCATATCTTGGATATATGACGATCGATGTCACCAACAGCTAGGTAGCTAGGGAATTGATAGCACAAGGTCTACCACTCTCATGTGCCAGTGCCAGTCGCTAAGAAGAATAAATCAGCACGAAATTGTTTCTAAATCAGCTCGCATTCATCTGTCAATTAACACTTAGCTTCTTATTTTTAAGTCTTATAATTGAGAGAAAGCATGCAGTGCAGTCACCCACTTGAGATGTCATGCATGACAAGTTGGAGGACAAATCATTCCTTTCGTTTACAATTTTTTCTGTCAGTTAATTATATTTTTACGAAGGAGGCCAGGCTTCATCATAGTCATCCTACGAGCATATTAATTACAAAATGCATGTCATATTAGATTAATTATATGTCAATGTTAAAACAAAAAAAAAAAAATATATATATATATATATATATAATGCATGTGCACATCGACAAAGGAGATTGTTCCGGAATTTGTTCTGAGAATGTTTCCTTACAGACATGGGAAAAGTTGCAAGGACCAACTATGATTCTGCTGTCAAATCTGCCACAATATTCTACGAGCTTATTGAGCTCTAAAGAAGTTTAAAAGGGCTTGGAATTTCCACCTAATTGGTTTCCTCATTGTCATTTAGCTTCCGAAGCATGCACTAGATGCATGATATGAACTTATGGAGATGTTGCAGCATGTTGTGTGGAAGAAATAATATGCCTGATGTGAAGGAGATCAATCAAGAGATTCGAGCATGAAATGATAGGTAGCAGAAACTAATATCAAGTGCACTAATTGCAACTCTGACAAGTATTCATTATATTCAGCACTCAAAATATTTGAACATTAATACATACCACATCTTTAAAAAAATATCTAATTCACATATTACATATTCATTATATTAATATTTTTATTTTATTAATAAATTAATATCATTTTAACATTAACATTAATTATTTATGAATTATACTATCCACTCATTTATTTTTTATTTTATATTAAATAAATAAATATATTTTATTCTTGAATTGCATTCAAAGAATTGAAGTTGGCATGAACTATACATTCAAAGAATTAAATAATGTTGACATGTGTATGAGTATTGTAACACTCATCCATATTAATTATAATATCAAACGCGGCCGACAGTGGCACGCACCGGATTCTGGCCAAATCATGATCGGATTCCGGCAAAATCACAGCCGAAGACCGACCGAGGAAGGACCTATGTTGCGGCCGCAATTTGGCCGGCAGTGTCAGACACCAAATTCCGATCAAATTCGTTGGATTCCGATCACTATTTGACCGGAATTTGCACCCGTACAGAGCGCCGGTGAGTGGTGCGTCGATTGCGCCCGAGGCGATCGATGGCCGTCAGTGGTCGGACGGCGCGGTGAGGGCGGCGGCAATGGTGGTAGATCACGCGGGATAAGTCACACAGGATATCAGATCTCCCATTTGAAATATAACGACTATATATTAACACCAATATGGATGCTCTCACAAGCTTCTTTTCAGCTTACAACATCAGTTCAAGAGTGATTTTATGTGAGCTTCACCTCTACTCCCGCGACAGTTATCACATCCGTTAATCCGGTGAGAATACCATCTAGAAATATTACAAAAAATTAATAAATATAAAACATACATAATAATAATCTCATATGATAATAAGTTTTATAAAAACTTGTGTAAATTTAAAATACGTGGACTTGATATTAATTTTAAGAACTATTAAATAGATAACTTATATAATAACAAAATGGATCGACATTTATATATGAACTTAAATATTTCATTATTATTATTATTATTACTATTATTATTTAATTTTAAAAATATTAATGGAAAAAATGGCTATAAATTAGATAAAATCTAGATTTTTATTTTTAAAAAATTATATGAATGCATTAAAGAAAAACAACTATTTATTAGTTTTTTTAAAAAAATAATTTAAAATGTAGTATATATTCATAGAATATAAGATAGAGCTAGCCTTGAACCGTTACGTTGAATGAGATACAAACATTATTTAAATATAATTAATGATAAAGCACAAACCTAATTTTTATATATTATTGGGTTTGATTTTTTTTTTTAATCTCCGGAACATAGTTGAGTTGGTTATGACAGTGGACAGGGTTACGTTGAATCTTGGTGAAGCCGAGAGAATACCTTTCCCCGTAGTGGTCAATTAAAATAGCTTCTCGATTTACCTTTTCACAAATAGTTGTGGAATCGATCATGCGGGACCGTTGAAGTGGTAAATTTCATCTCTTTGCCGAAGTCGGTTTAAAACTATTTTACTCAACTAAAATGCTTCTGGTTAATTTCCTATTCCAGCGATCAAATTAAATTAAATGGTCACACCGTTCCACTTTTAAAAGCAATGCCTCTTGGTCGATCTAAGTCGAAAGTGAGCTTCACATCTTGATGATTATAGCTAGCTGTTCAATGATTCAAAAGTGACTTGGAAGACTTTACAGTAAGTTGACAGTTCAAACAAATAAGTGGCCCAAATTTGTTGAGTACTGCAATGCTAATGACACCAATACATCGTGTGTTGGTACTTTATTTAATTTAGGGCTAATGTTTATTGTTGTGGCACCGAGACGAAACACAAACATTGTGTTCTCTTTTAACCTCGGACAACACTTGGATCTGTAATTAAGAACATCCTTAATAGTATCGAGCTATTATAGGACTTTTTTATGCACTATACAATGTCATGTCTAAAGTAAAAAATCTTATTCATCTCTCATTATAAAAAAACCTTCTTGACAACTTTTTTATGAGTCTCACTCTTTATTTATATTTTACATTATATATATATATACATAATATATTTTGTATTTCTCCATTATCAATAATTTTAATTTTATTTTTAAAAAAAAATGAAGGATCAACTCCCCAAATAAAGCCGCTCCCAACCCTTAATTAAAGTAGTCAAGATGCTCTAAGTTATTTCAATTTCAGTAGTATAATTCTTATATATTAACATATAGTTGGGCCCCTATTTATCTTGTTAAACCTCTATGCTTTGTAAGTGACACCTTTGTCTATCCAAGAAAGCTAGGAGTGTCACTGTTATGTGCTTCACAAATTTGATAGGTGTCCCTTTTGAACTATGATCTTAGAATCTCTATCTAGTTAGCATATATACTTGAATGACCACAATTTGATTGTATTTATAAATTCTAGTCTCATTTATCTCTTAATACATTTAAATTGTTTTTGCAACTAAAAAGCGTGCATGGTCGAAAGCTAAAGTGACCAAGCTTTGAGCTAGGCATAATTCACTTAGTGGATACATGCACTAATTCTTTCACGAATGAAGAAACTTGATAAAGCCTATATATCAGGGTTAAGGTGGATAACACTTTCAGCTTTTCAGTGCGAGAGTGTATTATTCAACTAGCCAGTAGCCACTACTAAACATTTAAGGTGCTTAATAATTTCAGCTTTCATTAGAATTGACATGTTCTCTAGCTAGCTAGTTTGTGCAGTTGGAGTACTCTTACAACTTTACTCATTGCATTTTCTTTTTTCTTTAGCTAGTTTGCGTTTGTTGAACTTTACCCGTTTAATTACTTACTACAGCCTCCACTGTCATATTCAAAAGTCTGCTAATAATTGAGCTGCCACTACAAGCTTACTGCCACTACAAGCAAAGATTGGATTTATCATTTATAGAAACAAGAACATGGATTGGAATCATTTAAGAAACTGAAAGGAAGGAGCTAGAGGAAGAAAATATTGTTATTTGGACCAGAGATAAATAGACTACGTACTGTCGAATGAAAGGCGCGTGTAAAGAGCAGAAATTAAAGAGTTGAGGCAATTAGGCATGCAATAGATAAGAAATGGATTTAGGACACTCATTTTCAGATCTAGTTTGTATTAAAAAATGGGCGAATACAATTATTTGGGATCTTCTGAAAGTGAGTGAATTAAAGGAGAACAAGCCAGACCTCTGGCTCAAATATTTTTTAACCTCTCGCCTCGCCGGTCACGAGGAGGAAGGAGATAAAGGATCACAAAAGTTCATGGTGCCAGTATTATCTCATCTGCACCATAGTCTGTACTCTTTGGCAGTCTCCTTGATAAGGCCGAGGGTTACCACTCTTCAGTTCAGGCCCACTTAGAATTCCTTGCTCAATGAATTCATATATATGTCAATGATAAAAATGTTGTATAATTTGGCTTCCTTGTAAAGGGGATAAATATGCAGCAATTTGACTTCCAATAACTTTGGGTTCATATTCGGGTTTTGTGCTCGAGTAGTATAGTACAGTATTTGTACATGGTGTATGTACTCAGAGCGAGTTCCTGATTATACCCAAAGGACATCATCGGAGAAGAGAAGCAAAGGAAGGAAAATTAGGGATTTGTAGCATGAAAGAGAGCCTCTTCCATGTATATGTTCACAACATCAATACTTGTGATATATTATAAATCAACCAAGTTGTCCCTCAACTATTAATGTGGAACTAAACTCTTCATATGAGAGGTCTTCTCTATCCTTCCATTCACATTTCCAACAAAAAAAATTGCTCTGTATCTCTCAGTGAAATGAGAGTTTCTGAAATGATGCATGGGTTGGTTAACTAATCATGAATACTGTTAAGCTTCAAATTTGAATCTGATAAAGACTCCATTCCTCTTTAATTTGCTGTTTAAGAGAACAAAACTCAATTGGGCGACACAAATTAATGCCCCATGCAAAGGGATAATAACGATTGCGATCCCATGCAAAAATTATTCTATATATAAGTGAATAATTAAGAGAGTAAAATTTCTCTTAAATTTTTTTGCATTGACTTGCCCACTTGATTAATCAAGTGCAATAATGATAAATGTGCATCAACATTGACTTGTAGATACTAGATAGATAGATTGTTTTAAGGTTAACATTTAGCTAAGTCATTAAGTTGATTTAATAATGATTAGATGAAAATGAAATTAATTAGGATGTGTTTGAAAATTTTAATTATGAAAATTCATACAAATATTAGGATAAAATTGTTAATTGATCCGATACTACACACTATGACTTGACTTATCCAATTAACTTGAGAGGATGGTGAGGTATAGAAAACCTACTCGGAGTTTCGGATAAAGAAGCGAAATGGTTGGCCTCTCGTCCATGGCGTCGTCGCTGCTTCCCCTCTCGTCTTCGCTCAGTCGGTAGCATAGGGACCTCCTTCTCGCTCCCTACCTTCGTCGCCTTCCCTACTTCTTCCCCTGTCTCCAAGGTACCCTTTTTTGCCCTAATTATCTCCCCTCCCCTTTTCCCCGTCCGTCGCTGATCCCAGCCTCCTATTCGGACCTCCTGGACACAGCCGCCGGGATCCCTGACCATCCGCTGCGTCCGTGTCGGCGGTGTGGAGATACCCAACAACAAACGGGTAGAATTTTCGCTCCGGTACATTCACGGCATCGGCCGCGTCAGGGCCCGCCAGATCCTTTGCGACCTCTCTTTGGATAACAAGATCACCAAGGACCTCTCCGATGAGGAGCTCATCTCGCTTCGTGACGAGGTCTCCAAGTATATGATAGAAGGCGACCTTGTATGTGACTAAACCCCTCAGCTTTTTGTTGCCTTTGTTTCCGAATTGTTTTTCTTTGCGATAAAGTTGCAAATTTGATGTTCGATGTTTTATTTTAGTCAAATAACTCTTTCTTTGTAGCAAGTTCAGTATGACTTTTGCAAATTAAAGAATATTAGTTCCACGACAGAAATGAATCCTCAGAGAATGAGAACAAAAGGAAAAAAAAAAAATCAAATCTTGCGCTTGCAGAAAACTATGACTTTAATGTGTTAGCAAACTGAATTTTACTTTCTTAGCAACATAATCGGTATTGATATCACTAAATGACTAGTTGGAATTCTAATTCAATAAACCATGATATGTGTAATTCCTAACACATTTTTCATGTTGGTTTCAGCCGCATGGTTTTTTTAACTCTCTTCTTTTTATGCTTCTGCTGGAATTTCCTTGATATTTAGCTGTCGTATTGTGTTCATTCTGATCTCTGGGGTTGAACTCTATTTGCAGAAACGGTTTAACAGACTTGCAATCGAGAGGCTGAAGGAGATCAGGTGCTATAGAGGGATTAGGCACGAGATGGGTCTTCCATGTCGCGGGCAAAGGACAAAGAACAACTGCCGCACACTCAAGGGCAAGAGGGTCACAGTGGCTGGGAAGAAGAAGGCTAAGTAGTTACATTTTTTTCTTCTTCAAGCATGAATGAATGTTGCATTTGGATTGCTACTACTTTGTGCCATTTGAATTTGGTTAGAATTTCCCCCTCCACTGTTACCTTTTGATAAACAATTCAACTGGTGTTACCTTTGGAGATTAATTGACTCACATCGGTCTCAGGTTTGGATACTTTTATCAGTGATAATATTGAAGAAAAAAACCATTTCTTTAGGTTGCCGTGTTTACAACATATACTCTGGTGTCAAGGTCACCAAGGCAAAGGCAGGTTTGTGCTGTTCTAGTATTTAACATCTTTTACAATGGAAATGTAGTTGTTTATGTAATTGAGTTTCCATCTGTGTCATCAATTACCTAACTATTGAATGATTTTGCAGTTTCATATACATTTTCTTCTGCTATATACATATAACTGGTTTATAGTACTCTGAATTTTTCCACCAGAAGACTTAAATGTAAATAAGTATTGAATTTAACAATTCATTGATGTGCTTTTGTCAACTTCACGTTGATTTTTTTTATTTATATTTGCATATCTGTAATTCATGAAATTGCTGCATAAATTATTCACTTATTCTATTGGAGTTCTCATAGAGTTATGCATTGCTTTCCTAATGGATCCTTTATTTGTTTTATGCACATAGAAGGTTGACACATCAAATCCTTTTCTATGGATAATATTATCTGAAACTAGCAACGTTGCTATCTATTTACTTGTCTAACTTTTTCCCTTTAATTGGTGACAGTAAGCAAGCTAGGTTGTAACTATATTTGTTCAAGTGCAACATATTCAGTCTGCATTTTGTTTGGATAATTCATAATTGTTCATGTTCTCCTTTTGCTTGTTCCTCATCGTTGAGCATCAATGAAGTCGATCGTTGGATCAGTAACTTCATGAGTTTCAGTGATCGACCTGGATGTTGAAAGTCAACAAAGGTTTGGAGGTGCTTGACTAAATATGTTTGAAAGCTTTCCATACAATGGTTTGTTTTTCGTTGGAACTCTCTTCTCTTGTACTTGTGAAAGAAAAGAAAGCAAGAATTCAAGGGAATAGGAAATTAGGAATGTTTGAGCTGCTTTGGATTTATTAAAAGTGTGGTGGGAAGACAGAACTAAGAGATAAAGACGCGTTTGAAACTTGAATTGATGAAATTGGAATGTGGCAACTCAGCATCATGTACAATATATAGTACCTCTCGGTGCATATCCTGTGTGTGCTTCGTTCCAGGAAGTTGAATAATTTTAGCACTCCCTGGATATTTTAAGGAAAGAAAAAAAAATGGAAGTTGAAAAGAAATGAGTTTGGCGTGCTCCTATGCCTCAATGAACATGCACAAATGTCCAACGAGCTGAGCGTCAAAATTCAGCCGCCGCCACCACCTGTACCAACCGTAAGTTGCCTCTATAGTTAGCTACGATGCTTCCTTTTATCTGTGTTCTTCGTCTTGGATGAAGATTTTACTTATGAAGTCCTGAAACCTTCGAGAGTACAGCTTCGGGTCCACTGCAGAGATGGAGTTGGGATTGACCTGCAACGATTTGTAGGCATGTTCCAACTTCTTGACAATGTCGTAGTCCTGAAGGATGTCTATTATACCAAAGCAGAGGAGGACGTCGTGGAGCTCATCGCTTGCCGTAGGTGTCGACATCCCACTACTAAACGCCTCGAATCCACTTCTACTAATTTGCTCTGCTCTCGCCGGCACGTTTGCTCCCAACTGTTTCCTGATGATTAAAAGATTCAACGCGGCATCTGAGAAGAAGTGCATTGAATTGAAGAAAATGCATTCAATGGTTTCTTGCATGCGACCAGTGTTAGCAAACTAGAAAAGTGCAGCACTTAATAACCTAATGCGGCACTTAATAACCTTTGCTAATCAAATTCCGAGTCAAGAAAGAGATGGTAGGCATACCGTGTGTCTAGAGTCTGATCCATACTTTGGCAATTGGATGCTGATTCCTTCTTGTATGACACTGATTAAGCAGCATTGCTATCATTAGATCAATGTCAGATATCCCATGAGTTGTCTTTAAGAAAGAAATCAGGCTATTACAAGTCTATCAACTTACCTGGTGAAGCATGATCAGGTGATAGGAAGTGAACTCCCACCAAGAGACTATAATCCATAATCCCCTCTGATTCTAAGAACTCACAGTCCTTTTTAATTTGCCTAGTGCACAAGCATAGTTCTCTCATAGAAAAAAAAATGTTGAATGAATCCAAGTGAAACTTCAAGATGTAAAATGAGAACTTACTCAAGAAGCTCAGAGTAGCAAGAATTTTGCAGACGAAATACAAAGTTGAGATCAAGATCTTTGAGTGTAGTTGTCTCATCAATCTCTTCCTCATTCTTCTCAGTTGTCCGACCATGGGATGAGCCCTTCAAGTCAAACCTTTTATGTATTTGATACTCGGAGCAGAACACATTACCCATAACAACAAACCGGACCTGCTTTCGTCAACAGAAATGCAGCATAAGGTCGGAGAATCACCAACGGATGCATAGTTATTTGTAAAAAAAAAAAGAAACTATGACAAAGGAATATGTTGATTAGTAGAAAATACAGTGTTTAATGAAAACCTTTTGACCGCCGATAGGCTTCACGCAATGCACACCGTAGAATCGTGTCACCAGTGACTTCTCATGCTGGCATACATGTCGGAAATAACTGGGCAACATCCTGATGAGTACCTGGAGTAGACTAGCCATCAACATTCATGGGAAGATGATCAATTCTACTCAAACACTTCAACTTTAGAGAATGAATAATGCTCCAATGAGAGTCTCAGCAGGAAATACAGAGAGTGTGGCATTGATACGCAAAGTTATATTCAAAAGGGCAAAAGTTAAACCACGCTGCGTTTCCTTGGCATAATTTGATATTTATCTAATGTTTGCTCAAAGTTGATCGATGAGAGTGGAGTCTAGATGCATGCATTTCCTGTAGAATGAATCAGTCGGATAATATCTAACCTTCAGTTCTGATTTTTTAACTGTCTTGATCACGAAACGATCATCCTGCGTTAGAAAAAAGAAGCTACCGCTTTTCCCAGGGGATGAAAGCTCCCTCAATGCATCATTTCCACAAATGGCCAGCATGTAATCTGCTGGATCCACTGAAAACAATTTTCTTACGCGCCTGCAATCCAGGAACCAAATCAAATCGAAATTCCCTTATGCTTCGTAAGTGCACGCTGATTAAATCGGTCCACAAATAGTACCTGAAGACCATAGGGCAATAGTCTTTCCAACGGAACTCCGGCGACTGGTGAGGAGGAGTTTTCTTCGTTCCTTCAGGAGGGAACCTCGTCCAGGACTTCTGCATTGGATCAAAATCTGTCTGCTTCAGCTCCCTCAACTGTGCCGAACCAGGCTTCCCGATTGTGTAGCTGAACAAAAAACTGAAATTTTTTACCAAAAAATAAATCACCTGGATTTTCAAGTAAATGTCAATTGTTCAGCTCTTTAATCATCTACCTAATGCCTAATTGGAGGTTCAACATCAGGTCGTAGTTCTTGTGCCCTTTCGATATCGTCTGCCCCAGTTTTTTTGCCTCCGCCGTTGGCCACGCGCTGGAACTCTGTAGCCGTTTCACTGTTCCAATGAGACTTCCGCTATCATTAGATGATTCGTCCCTGTACAACATAGACGACTCGAGGCTGTGGACGACATCGCAAGTGATATCGCCGGCCTCGGAGTTCGAATCCCAGATGCAGTTTCTGGGGTAGTTCTCTTCTGCTGCCAAGCTGCGCTGCTGTGGTGATCGCTGGGATCCATCGATCGACCACCCATTTGTGGACGAATGGGACATCGGTGTTGCCGGAGCCGATCTATTCTCCAGCTGACAGACGGAGTAGCCTCCGTCTAGGGCATTGGGGTCGCCGCTACTCCAGCTGTCGATGTGGCAGCTACCGTCGGGACAGGTAAAGACACCGCTGCCCTTTAGGGCGCCATTCTCCCACTGGCCGACGCAGCGGTTGCCGTTGGCCTGGATGAGGGTGCCGTGGCCGTGGATGACACCGCCGCGCCACTCGCCCACGTACTGGTCGCCGTTTCGCCACAGGTAACGCCCATGAACCTCGTGGAGGTTGCGGCGCCACGTACCCTCGTAGTAGTCGCCGTTGGCATACGACTTACTGCCGAAGCCCTGCTTGCGGTCGGCCGCCCACTGGCCGTGGTAGGTGTCGCCATCGGCGCCGGTGAAGGTACCAACGCCATCCATCCGGCCCGATCGGAACTCGCCCTCGTAGGTGGCGCCCGACGGCCAGGAGAACTTCCCCTTCCCGCTGGGCTTCCCCCTCAACCAGTCCCCCTCGTACATACATCCGTCTGCCCATAGGTACTTCCCACGCCCGTGAGGCGCGCTGCCGGCGAACCCACCTGTATATAAGTCCCCGTTGGGAAGCACCTTCTCCACGACGGCCTCCTCGGCTTCAAAGGGATCGACCGCTGGGGTCACCCTCCGCCCACCGCCCCCACCGTGAGATCTTCCCCTTGCCTGCGCGGGGGGCTTCTCTGCAACGTCGCCCACCGTGTTACTCGCGATTCGCTCATCATCGGAAGGCCGCCGCATTCTACGACTCCGACACCACGTTCGTCGAGCAAACGCCCTAATAACCAGAAGTTGCTTCGTGCATTACCCACAAATGAAAGCGAATCCAGCGTTACTTTACTCCGATCAACCACCCCTCCCTCAAAATCCGCAAAGAATAAGGAAACTCTCCTCCGAACCTAAAATCCGAAGAAAATTCTAAGAAATCGCGACGAAGAAGGACCAGTTGACGGCGGAGCGGAGGAGGAAGAAGAGCCGCCCCCGGGCGGCGTTTACCTTCCGTCGACAGCTGGCTCGGAGATCGAGGCAAGGAAGTAGTAATATTAACAATATGCGACCAGCTGTTTGGAGTTAAATGACCTCAATGGCCCTGGATTAGACCAAGAATTACTGGACACGTCAGCGGTCTGCCTTCCAACTGTCACGCGAGATGCATCCACCTGGTTCAAAAGTTTGAGCTTTTTGACGCGTGGCAGATATCTGACGCTGATGATGTGGCCCGATTTTGTGACACGGAGGCCGTGTCGGTTTCGCTGCGGGAAACCCGATATGATACATTCTTTTTCCGGTATATTTTTGTTGCCAAATGTCGGAGAGATATATACTATTACTACATCATGTCGGCGATTATACGCCGGCATTGGTAGCATAGTTACCAAATATGGATAAGGATGGCAAAATATCTTTAAAAATATCGTTCGCATTGACTTGCCCAACAAATTATATTAAAAAAAAAGACCCCCCTTGTCTAGCTAATAGTGGTGGTGGTGGACGTCAGATGAACGTTTAAATGGTTTTTTCCCCCTCAAATTCTCTCTTTTTGATATATATATATTTTAAATTCTTATTTATTTAAAACATTGAGAGCATGGCAAACTTATGCACGAGTCAACTAACTAATTAAAATTATATTTATACATTAAGATATAAAATTCTACAAATCTTTCTCTCTTACAATCCTAATTTCTTTCCATTTTTTACTTTCTATAGTTGCTTCAATTCAAACTATCTCGCTTTTGAATTCCTTAACAAGATTAACATCTACTCCTTTGATACCCTCGCCTCGACTCTTCTACTCTCTAGATATTCTTAAGATCTCACAGTGTCTGTTCATTTTCTTAACCCCGCATCTCAATTCTAGTGGTCAACTTTTATTTCTAACCTTGATGCTCAATCTCTATTTTTAATCCCAACCATAAAAAAAAGTTATTTAAACTAAATTTCAACTTGTGACTATTTTTCTATTATTGTCTTTAAAATATGTCACTTGCTATCGAGATCACTTAATCAGAATAAGTTAGAAGTATTATTTTTCTCTAAATTAAGTGATAGGTATTAGATGTCTATAAATAAATATATCATGTAACTTTAAAAATAAAAAATATTTGTTACACACCTAATATATGCACTTGCTATTATATGCATTAGGAAGTTAAAATCATTGTCAATCATAGAAAAAAAAAGTACTAACATTAAGAGAATAATTAAAAATATCATCAACATAACCATTTAGCAAATATGATCTCCACGATCAACAATATATAATCTCTAAGTCAAAATAATATACATTATTCACCTTCAAACTTAATTTTTCAATCCTGCAGGTCATGCCATCAAATATATATAGCTATAGATAATTTAACAAAGTGCAGAGCAAAGTTGTTCCATATACATACATTACACGTACGATTGAGCTGCTTGGGGGTTTCATGCATGCATCATCGTTCTAGATGACACATGCAGAAATTTTGATACTCTGGCAGTTCCTGCGACCGTTGAGAAACCTAACTACCTTCTCCATTAGCTTTCCTTTCTTCTCAGAATATTCCAAGGTCCTTGGAGCTATAGATGTGAAGCTTGGTTGCTTCCTCAGCAAACTCGACGAGCTGTGGCCGCTGACATGAAGAGACCTTCTCGGCATCGCTATAGCAAGCTTCATGTTATGCCACGACCGGGGGATCACAAGATCGTTCCCTCTCTCCTGATCCACCGCCACAATCGCCCACCTTTCCACGTTCTCGGACTCCTCCTTCGCTCTCTTTTCCTTCTCCTTCGCCTCGAAGACCTCCTTCCATGCCAGCGCCGCCGTCACCTTCTTTTCCGCGACCTCCTTCGCATCCTTGCCCTGCTTCATAAGGTAGTGGTACTCGAATTTGGAGATGGTTATAGTGTCGCTCCACAGAGCCAAAATCGCCCTCTCTGTCATGGTGCTCTCCGTGACTTGCTGCAACTCCTCCAGCGCCATGGATTCCGCAGCCTTCGCGTTTTTGAGCGCCTCCATTGCGGCGCCGAGCCTTTCCTCCACTGAGTCAGTCCTCGACTTGGCCTTCTCTATTACTGCCTTGGTCTCTTCGCGAACCAGCTCTGCTTCCCGTTTCGTGGCTCCTATATCGGAGTGGAGCTGGCGGAGTGCGACTGAGAGAGAGGCGACAATGGCATCGGCTCTCGTCTCGGCCGCCGATGCAGATTCCATCTTCGACATGGCTTCGTGGAGCTTCGGCTCGAGAATCTGCACTCTCGATTCATATTCCTTTACTGCCCTTGTAGATTTCTCCTTTTCTTTAGCGAGTTGCGTTAGCTCTTTCCTCGTGACATCCATTGCATCCATAAACGCGAACCCTTCTTGTTTAAGCCAGGAAAGCTCTTTCTTTGCTGCGTCCAGTTCGACTCTCGACGAATGTAAAGTTGACAAACTGGCGACTTCTTGCTCATCCTTCACATAACGAGTCTTCAGAGTGCTTTTCTCCATTAATCTAATTGTGAACTCCATCTCATGCTGCAAGGCATTGAATTCTGAAGCAGTTATCCCTAGCTTTTTCTGCAGCGCCTCGCCAGCTTTAATTTCTTCCCGGAGTTGCATAATTCTGGACTTGACTTTCTCCATGCTTTCAATGAAATTTGCAGCATCTGTTTCATGGCTAGCTTTGATTCGTTTGTACTCACTCTCAGCCTCAATTCTAGCTAAATCAATGAATTCTTTCTCTACGCTCGTTGCTTCTATCTCCCTTCTCAACCCTTCGCTGAATTCTGAATTAGATTTAAACTCAGTGTTTGAAAGTTGGCTCTGTATCTGTGCTTTCTGTCTTTGCATTGAAGCTGAAGCCATGTCAAGTTCGAGATTGCAAACTTGCTGTTTGACATCATCAATTTCTCTTAAAATTTGTTCGACATCATCAGAACTCGGATGAGAAGTCATCGAGAGCTCGGGTTTGAAAGCCATCACTAGATCTGGCGTTAGATTCCTCGATCATAAAAGGTGCAATCAGATGGTAACCAACACAAGACATTTAAAAAGATGAAACATTTAAATTATGCATGAAGTAGGAAAAAAAATATTGAATAATATTAATATGTAATCTTTGGAAATCTGGAATTGCATGATTAAACCTTGGAAAATCAAAGGATGCATGATCAAAATATGTTGATACTTCACTGCATGGTCAAAGTTTGGGAAAGCCAAGAGTTATTTCACTGCATAGTCAAAGAACTCTTCGAAATTTGGTAAGAGTTAATATGATTAAATTAGCTTTAATCTTAAAGTGTCATTCTGCACTATAAAATCAGAATATATAAGCACTTAAGAGCTAAGTGAGCAAGAGAAAAATTGTAAGAGTGTGCTGTAGCAACTTCAATTTCAATCTAAAATCTCATTTCCTTTCATTTCTACGCTTTCACACCCAACAAAAAAATCATTTCGAAGGGAATTTGTTTCCTCTCCGTGAATTTGCTCAAACTACAAACAAGGATCGATCAAATTTAGATTACTCAAAAGTCATCATTGTTAAAGGGATAGATATGATAAGATTGAAGGTAACTGAAGTTTGGAAGAGAAAGAACAATGATACCTGGTTCTTGAGATGTATACACCTTCAGGTGAGAGATGATAAGTCCTGCAACTTGAAGGCTTCAATTCTCAGGATTATTATATCCTTTGATGATTAACAAATTAAAGATAATAACAAAAAAATATATATCATACAAAATATCTTTTATATTTGTCAACAGTCAACATTCAACATCAAAAGCTTAAATATCTTCTAATAATATCTACAAAAGTAGCACTATCGTTTTTGAAAATTCCAAAATAAAGGACACTTTTTGCGAATTTATATCCATATATATATAAACAAAGAACAAATATCTGAACTTTTACAACGTGATGGAAAACTATATTATTTGAATGCATTATTACAATAATAATCAAATTTTATCCAATAGGTGGGGTTGGCATATTATTTGGATGCTATATATTGATCTATATATATCATACAAAATATCTTCAAGGTTTGTAACACTAAACATCAAAAGCCCAAATATCTTCTAACAATAACGGCAAAAGTAGTAATGTCGTTTTTGGAAATTCCAAAATAAAGGACACTTTTTGCAAATCTATATCCATAAACAAAGAATAAATATCTGAACTTTTACAACATGATGGAAAACTATATTATTGGAATAATGTTATTACAATAATAATCGAGCCTTATCCCACCACTTGGTGTCGGCATATTATTATTGATCCAGAAATTTTTTGTTTAAATATATAAATAAATAAATATATATATATATATAATAAAAATCTAACATGATCCATTTAATCCTCTCATGTTATTTCGATCCAATTAATTTTTAAAGTGGATACTCTGACTTCACAAATTGATCATCAAATAAATATGAGAAACACAAATGAATCTTAACATGATAGTTCAGTATTATTAGTAGTTTGAATTTTACGGACATTCAAAAATATCTAATATAAAATTTGAATCCTCATTGCATATGGGAATCAATTTTGTCTATTATTACCGCACCATATCACGGGTATAATTTCTCTTGTATTTGAATTCAGAAAAAGTAGTTTTTAAAAGTCGTAATCACGCTTTTGAAAAATTCCTAAACAAAGGACACTTTTTTGGATTTATATGGACAAATATCAAAACTTTTACGATGTCGTGAAAAGTGTGTTGTTTGGATGTTTTTAAAAAAGTCGTAATCACGCTTTTGAAAAATTCCAAAACAAAGGACGTTTTTTGGATTTATACGAACAAATATCCAAACTTTTACGATGTCGTGAAAAACTTTTACGATGTTGTTTGGATGTTACGATCCGAATATTTGTATATAAAATTAGTATATATATATGTGTAATAAAAATATAAAACATATGGATACAAATGATTCTCTCATATACTTTTAATCCATAATCTAAAAAATATATGTAAATTCTGACATAATATTTTCAACGTTATCAGTGGTTCGAATTCTACAAACTTTTGAAAATGTATTACTTAACATGAGATTTGAATCATGATTATATGAGAATCAATCTTGTCACTTAGCATCGTGCTTGAGAGGCATAATTCTCTCGTATTTGAATTTAAAAAAGTAGTTTTTAAAAAATTATCATCAAATTAATTGTAGTCACAATGCCTTTTTCTCTCTTTTACCTTGCAATTAATGCCCAAGCTAAGTCCAACTACCATCCCCTTCCTCTTCTACCATAACAAAAATATCTTGTACTCTCATGTACACATCGTTTTAGTTGTCCTATTACACAAACACACCCAAAGGTGTGGCCACCTCATGGCGTGTGTACAAGCCCTCAATTAAAATAGATAATTGTAAATAGTTTATTTCTCTAAATATTTAGATTAACTATTAATTATGCTCAAACATATATTTACCTATGATGTATATGATGACTTACCTAGTATTGAAAATGTTTATTGAACTAGCAAACTTATGCCCGACTACTAGTTGAGAGGAATAATAACCTACAGACCGACACCCTAAAATTCGATGCTGGTGCTACCGTGCTAGACATCTAGCTATATGTAGTATGGATCTTTAGTTTCATATTGAGAGTCTCGTAATTTTATTGTTGATTTATATTGTTTCATAAACATTGATATTATAAACATATATGCATGGGAAGAAATCCTCTTTCATGCATGAGCTCTCAGAGGGTGCAAATTCAAAGCTCAAATTGTACTGATTCAAGTTGACTCATGTGCGAACATAATTTTCCGTGTTAAATATCAAATTGGTCGGACTAAAATTTATCCAAGTGAATAAATAAATATTTTTGCCACCTGAATCCGTTTTAAGAATTGTTTAACAGATGCATTAATTTATGATTAATAATGAATCCGTAATTAACTGAGTGAAATTGTAGACCATTAATAGTTAACGACTAATATTTTGATCTTGAAAAGTAAAGATAATAAATCATCATTAATCGACCATTAGCTGCTGCTTAAGATCTAAGCTCCTCTATAAAAAAGTCATGACCACAGAAGAAAAGAGGGCACATCACGAGAGCAAAAGAATAGATATTCATTCACTTCGTTCTCCTACTTTCTCTCTGTCATGCACTTTACTCGACTGAGATCTACCCATAATAGCATTTGAGTATAAACTTAGTTCATTGTGACCAACCTGTGATTGGTGGTGATCGTAATTTTGCTATTGTATCTTAGAAAACAGATGTCCATCCTAATCTTAAAATACAGCTGAAGGAGGACGAATCTATTTAAGAAAACTACATCACGCATGTCTCGACAATTCTTTCTACTGACTTGTCTGTCGACAACTCTGCACTTATAGGTATTTGGCTAACTCGATACTCGGGAGCACTCGACCTACTCGGCAGCTCAATAACTCGACAGCTCGACACTCGATAGACTAGGCAGGTCGATCACTCAGCAACTCAGCAGCTCAACACTCGGCCGATTTGGCAACTTGATCGACTCGATAGCTCGACGGTAAGGCAACCTGGTCATACAAGGCAACTCGATCGTCTAAGCAACTTTGTCATTTTAAATAGCTCCTCCTTCCCTGTTTGACAATTTGAGATTATTAATTCAAATCATTAAGTCTAAATTATTTTTTGTAATTTCTATTGAGCAATTCCTTGTAATCTCCAAGTAGATTGTCCAACACAATATGTATGCATACATTTGAGAAGAAATGAGAAACGTCTATAATGACATTCACTACTAAATTAAGGCTGCTAAATCAGTCATATGATATTTTTTATTAAAATTATTATATTTATATTATTTTAAAAATATTTTTTCTAAATTATATCACTTTGATCTCTAGTTTTTACATTTTTTAAAAATGTATTTTAATTTATAACTCATTTGAAAATTTATGATATCACTTTGATGATTAACAAAGGATAATAAAAAAGGGACTTCTTTAACATAAAAAAAAATACTCTTTTTATTTTCCCCCAAGATATATAATGAAAATTTGAGTTAGATTTGTGATCAAAATTCTCAAAATTAAGCTTTAAGAGCACGTTTAAGTTTGCTCTTTGTAGAAAAATGGCCAACAAAGTAAAGAAAAGCCTGCTATAGGCCCAACTAAATCCCAGGGCTCTATCTTGCTACCTTCAAGCGCAAGACTAGCGCCGTCATGCCGCCCTCCCTCCGGCTCAACTCCTCCATTCTACAGATCGCTCCGCCTCCAGGTAAAGTCAAATGGCTTCTCCTTCTCCTTCTTCTTCTTCTTCGATCTGTTAATTTCTCTAAGTTCCTCTCGATTCTCGATCACTCCTCCGATTTCTTCTTTCGTGAATGCCATCACTTTACGGTCAATCTCGTCTCGTAGTCTTGATTCGTTGAGGACGATGCATTAGGAAACGCTCCCGTGACGAGTGATCCTTCTTATCGTTCCAATTCCTGAATGCAGCGCTTAAATTATAACGCTGCAATTCTGTGTGGAGATGAAGAGACATCTGAGGAGCTTCTGCCCGCCTGTTTCCTTCTTCATTTGTACACTGCGTTGCAATATTTTTGAATACTTTTCTTCTGATAATAACTGGACGGTTGTTTTAAGCGATTTGATTTTTGTTGGTCATTATGTGGCGGATTTCTCACAATTTCCTGCTTTTGTTGATTTCGAAAGAGTAATACATTTTTATGTTCTTGTCAGAAACAAACTGAACTGTGTCAAAACTCCATCTTTTCATATCGATCGATTTGTTTCCTTTACTATACTGCTAGTTAGTAATCGAAATGAACTATACACCCTAACGAATGCTCAAATGGAGTGAGATTAGACACTCCTTGTCAAAATTCGAGCTCATACTGTACTTCTAAACCTCACCACAACAAGCTTTACCTTTTGCTGCCTGAGAAATATCTTCCGGAAGGCGCTGAATCCCTGCTGTTTCTGGATTGAAGTCGGGTCCCTGAAGACGGCATCATCTCTTGGGTACATCTCTGACAGCGAGCTCTCCTCTACTCCGATCTCATACTCCGCGTACTTGAGTCCCATCTCCGGCGCCGGCTCCCCGTAGATGTGCTTGCGCCCGTCAGCCAAGTGGCAACAGGGGATAATCTGCACCAACGTCGCCTTCGCTGGCAGGAATACCATGTTTGTCGACCCGGCGCCGTGGACCGTGGATCCCAATCAGCACGTCGACGGAGTTGACCAGCCGCGCGAGCCCCAACATGTTCTTTGTCTCCTCCGGCCCTGCAGCCATCAGCTTGAACCCCCATCGATATGGCTGTTTTTATCACTTCTCCTTCGTTCACGAAGGATCGGAATCCTCGCCGGAGAATTAGCAGTGCCGTAGGCTTGCTCTTGACACCTCTGCTGAACCTTCGTTTCAGGGAGAAGCAATTCATTAGGAAGTCCCTGAAGTCGCGCGTGGAGATGCCGTCGGGGGACTTGATGGCATCGATTCCGAGGCGCGCGGTGGCTGAAGAGGCCGACGTGAGCCTCCGGAAAGCAATGGACTTCGCCGTCGCCGTTGGCTGCATCCAGGTTGATGGGCGGTTAGTTGGACAGGCGCTTCAAGACGTGGCTGTAAATTTCATGCCGTTTATATATCAAAAATTTTGTGTGGTGTAAATTTCATGCCGTTTATATATCAAAATTTTGATACGATATGATTCATGAATATAATAATATTGTCTATACCAAAATTATAAAAGGAAAATAATTATATTTGTCCATATGGGCGAATAATTAGGTCTAATTGCGTCAAGGTCTGGATCTCTGGATTAACAATTAATCCACTCATATATAGTTGTTTGCATGAAAACCATCCACCATTTCTGAATGACTTAACCAACAGCAAAGCTAACGGGGACAGCCGTGCATGATGCATCATGATCAGGAAAAAAACTAGAAATGGTGCAGCTAGCTAGCAACGATTGCACAAATTTATTTGATGTTAGTTTCACTTATGCATGATTATGAATACTTAAGAAAGCATACTGATCACATCTCTAACCTTGTCGAACAACACTTGGTTCTCTCAACGTGGGTAGGGATCTATTTTCATAGCTTGATAGTTGCAGATCACTTACTGCGCATGCATGTACAGATCGATGAATCAGTTAGGGTTTCAATGGTGCAACATGTCCACATATATATGAAAAGTGATAATCTGCATGCAGTTAATCAATAGGGCAGCAGATGAGTAGCTTACAAGTAGTCATGGTGTTGGAACTGGACTCCAAGAGGAACACAAGAAGAAGAGTGACGATCGAGAAGGGAACCAAAGTAAGAGTGACATGGATGAGATTCCTGAAGGCTTGAGATGACTGAACAGATGCTAATCAGAAGGCTTCATCAGATCGCATTTATTTTTTCTCTAAATCTTTAGAATCATGATATCGCGTTAAAGGCTATAAATAAGCAAGCTAAGAAACTAAAAGATTCTGAACCACAATTGATTTTTTATATCTAGTCAGCGTTGATGAATGGTGTTCATATTGTTTCTTGTTTATTTAACTTTTTAAATCGATCATCCTTCTTCCTTTTTTAAAAAGAATTGCAACTTATAGGTAAATATATAGTTCACTTTGCAGCTTAGCTAGGCTGGTGAATTGGCTTTTCTTCTGCTGAAGTACGTACCTTAATCAAGAGGTCTTCAAATTTCATCCCAATGCTTCAAATGTACAAAGGATATTGTAAGTTTTTATTCTAAAGGATGATAAAAAGGTTGGCTGTTATTTCGAAATGTTTCATACCGTCCCTTATGTTAACATATATATATATATATATGTATCTCAGTTAAGGTCCGGATAGATGGATGTTATCGCAAGAGATTGATCAGAATTAGTACATGTGAACTGCCAATTAGGAATAAACATGGAATGACTTTACATCGTATAAATGACAAAACATGTAGAATTAACATACTCTAGATGCATTGCCATAATAGCTCAGCTTTGCATCTGATCGATATTCGATAATTCTCAAACTTTCGTGTGCCTCTGAAGCTATATTATATCACTCAAGGGCCTCGGTGCCTGCGGAAACACCCAAAACATCCTTGTTGCTGATCAGGAGGGATCATACCTCCACCCTTGGATGTGTCGATAGCTTCCAACATGGCCACCACTTCATTCATCTCCGGTCGTTTGTCAGGGTTTGCATCCCAGCAGATTTTCATCACATTTGCTACAGAGCTGGGGCAACAGCGTGGAATATCTGGCCTCAAGTTCTGTATTTGCATGTTAAGTTACAATTGCAGCTCTACACACATTCTAGGAATTGGTCGAGAGGAAAATTAAGTGTACCTGCCGGACGACAGCAGATGTGATCTCCGAAAAGCTAAGGTCAGGATACGGCATGTCGCAACAGTATATCTCCCACAAGCAGATGCCAAAGCTATAAACATCACATTTTCTATTGTAAGGATTACCATTTAGGACCTGCGAGTGTGTTGGTATTATGTCAGTACCTTTTCACAGTTAGAAGGTAGTTTGAAGAAAACAAATGATGCATGTTGCATGTGTTCAGAAAAAAAAAAGATAGAATTGAACTTGGACATCTCTTTAAACATGTCCACAGAGGGCCTTCCCTGGAACCAATCCCCAACTATTGCTCATGATCACTAATACCTTTCCTCTCATTCTCTTAGGTTCTTCAAATACCCCCCACACCATCTCCTCCATCCTCCATATCCTCTGACAATATTTGCTCAGGTCAAATGCCAGATTCTTCCGCAATCACTACTTAGCAACCCTTTTGTTGCTAACCACTTGTTCCTCTGTATTTGGTGTGTTTACTAGCCCATCACACCTCGTTCGGTCAGACAAAATGAGGGCATCTCTGTGGCATCAACTACACCAATTGAGGTTGTCTCAACCATCGTCTTTCTGGTATATATTTTTCTTCTCCGAAAAAACTCTAGGTGACTTGCTATATATGAGATAATGAGCAAAATTAAGAAGCTATATCACCCACTACACCTCAAACTGAAAGTATTATTACTCACAGGTTTATTCATGGACCATATGGGCCATTCGATCTAGCATTACGCAGTAAACTAGAGTTAGAGGAGGTATTGCAGATTTGCCATCATGTCGCCCCCATCAAAATGCTTCTCTGCTAGTTCCCTTGCCATCCTATACTATGCACAGTTTCACTCATGCACCATACAGGCCATTCAATCTAGCATTATATGGTAATTTAGAGTTTGAAGTGGTATTGCAGATTTGCCATCATCTCGAGATTTATGCAGATCATCCTGGACAAGTCATGCCATTGGATATGGCTTCAATATCTGGAAAATTTTGAGCATATTGCACATTTACAATCATCTCTTTATCCAGATCAATGCAAACTAAAGTTACTTGAGGGACCTTCAATTAGAAGGGATGTTAAAAGGGAAGATTATATCACTGATTTGCTCCAATGTGATTCTGATTCATATATGTTCTCTTCTGATTCACCCAACATCATTTTAATTTGCTATATAATACCATCATCATCATGTTGTCATCAATATATGATAGAACTATTGAATCATTGTCTACATATCGAATACAATTTTATCTTTCCCATCAAATTATATCAGAACACAAGTGGCACTCAGGTTAAGATGATAAACTTGAACACTAGTAAACATACATAGATAGATGATAATATTTAAATCACCATTGAAGTCAAGAAATCATTCTTGTGATATGAAATCACAAGCAAAAATCAGAAAACGTAGGTTGTGTGCTGCTGTCTCACCATAAGCAAATATTTATATCAAGCCGATACACCAACATAGTGACTCCGTCAAAAGGGTACTCAAATCATAAGCATTCATAATAAAAATTGTACCATTTACGAATGGTTTAAGCTGCATAATTGGAGAAAAGAACATAGAAATTAACCCAATGCAATGTCACAAAAAGGCATACCTCCGGTGCCATATATCCAAGGGTTCCAGTCTCACCCGTCATGTCATTAGGATTTTGAGCCTCAATACGAGCAACACCAAAATCGGCAATTTTTACTGTTCCAGTCCTATCTAGAAGCATATTCTCTGTCTTTACATCCCTGTGCACAATCTTTTGGGAATGAAGATAACTTAACCTACAGATATAAATTCAAATTGGGAAAGGTTAATTGGCTTGCATAGATTGCTTTGACCAACCTGTGGAGGCAGGTAATGAGTAAGAAGTAAACATGAGAACAGAATGTCACATAAGCTAAAAGTTCTTAGATAGAGGAGTTCAAAGATCAGTGCTAACCCTCTGGCAAGATCCAAAACTATCTGTACCACTACCTTGAAAGCTAGCTTTCTTCTATGGTGCTTTATAAGAAAAGATTTCAGTGCGCCACCAGGGAGATATTCAACGACAACACAGCAAACATTGCTGGGCATGCCAAGATGGCCATTTTCTGTTTGTATGCTTAGGTTTGTCGCTCCAAGGGCAGCCCCAATAAACTAAAGGAATACGAGTAAATGTGATTGCAAATGTCAAAAATAAATAGAAATATGAGTACAAAGAATAAGTGAATATGGGATCCAAGAATGAACATGACATGGAATAATTTCTTTAATAAATATATACACATATAGTACCTTAGTAACATTTGGATGATCAAGTTTATGCCAAACTGTCACTTCCTGAGAGAATGCTGCCCGTAGTGAAGCAACTTCAGATTCAGTTTTGTTTCCTTCTTCCCCCCAGTCAAGCAACTTCACTGAACATAGTAAAAGGCGAAATTGTTATCACTGCCAATAGAACTGCAGATTGTATATCAGATGTACACTTTATTGGAACACAGGATTGAAATATAAAACACATGGTTATGATAAGAGTGAAGTCAACTGACATGCTGTTTTGGTACTCGATCAAGGAATTTCAATGATGGATGATGAACAGGAGTTGATATGCGATCGTGTGTTGTGTATGCTAAGAAAGTGTGTAATAAGAAGCATCATGGTCAAAGTGTAAAGCAGATATGAAAGGATGAAGGCAAATAAAGAATATTCCGAACCTCGCAAAAAATCATAACTCATCTCAATTGCCCAATTGTAACTCATTCTGGTCTCATTATTGCATTTTGTTCTTCCTTCAAAAGATATCACAAGACCAACACCTCATTATTTTAGCTAGTTCACATGAAAGTACAAGTGAGAAAACAACTGATCCAACAAATGTCACGGGAAAAACACCAACCACCAATGAAGTCCCTTGGAGCTTTTTGGCTACCACAATCAGCAACTTTTTATATATGAAACCAACTTGAGCATACCAAACACACAGTGAAAGTAGAGACACATAACAATCTCGTGGCATCATTAATGCAAAATGCAATAACCCAGTGATTTTTTTTTAGACTTAGTGATGATCCATTTGAAATTAATAAATACTTTTATAGAAGAATAGATTAACTAGGAACAGATATGATCATAGATGATGAGAGTTCAAAGTCAGATTGAACACTGATGTGGGTGATTCTACTCTTTAGTGCAGAGAAAAAGGGAAGTAAGCATTCTAGAGAAATCGAATTCATGAAACAATCTTTAGAAAACAAAAGGGGAGATTTCAAGCAGTTAGGATGGCATCATGAAGGCAAAACCCTAATTGTTTGTCAGAAATTTTAGGTTATGGCTCACCGGCGACGTCCATGCCGTCGTAGACGCCGCGGTGGACGGTTCCGAATGTGCCCCTGGCGATGACCCCTTTGATGACGAGCTTGGAGGGATCGATCTCCCACTCCTCTCGCTGCCTCTCCCTCCTCTCCTCCTCCTTCCTCTCCTCCTCCTTCCTCTTCTCCATCGTCAATGCCCTGTTCAGGTGCCGCTCCAGTTGCTCGTCCAAATTCTTCAGATCGATCTGGTCCGCCCTAACGAACCCATCGCCACTCCCTTCCTTCATCTCCCTCTCTCTCTCTCTCTTCCACAAAAGAAAGATGCGATCTTTATAACCCCCGCTTTCTTCTTCCACTCACTCTCCTCTTCTTCCTTCAAAAAACACACATCTTTTTCCGTCTTCCTCTCTGCGTTTCTGTTCTCCTGGCAATTTGTCTCTTCACTCCTCTCTCTCTCTCTCTCTCTCTCTCTCTCTATGTTTCCATGTGAGCACATGGGGTGCCTGCCTCGCTCGCTCTATTCAATCAAAGCTTGGATTTTTCATATCTTTCCATCATGAAATCTCTCGCCTTTTGTTATATTTTTCTTCGCTTGGAGCCTTGGACTCTTCCTTTTACCTCGCTCCTCACAGGCTCACAACTGCCCGCAATTTGTTTGTTTTATACATGAAATGGACCTGTCGCCTTATCTTGGCATGTGCTGCCTTGGTCGGCTGAAAGAGATTGCGATGATTAGGCTGCATTTGTCAACATGTTCGGAGCAGAACTAATGAACCAGAAAGCGCAAAAAACCTTGCCATCTTTGCGAACAAAGCATAGATATTGCTCTTTTGAAGGGCGCAAACAGTCATGCATCAGTTCAATTAAGAAAAGCTAAATGCAAGGCTGAACAAACAAACAAAATAAACAAACAAGGTTCAACAGATTTTAGGTGTGTGAATCTAAGATGACTAGATTGTTCTTCAATTACGACGTATTAAGATTGATTATAATCAACCTTCGGTATTTTGATGATAAATGGTTCAACACTTTGGTAAGAGATTGCAGGTGAAGGTTACATGTGCAGTGAGGTCATGTTTTCTACAAACTCAATTAGAGCCATATCTTTAACATCTACAGATCTGTCTTTGTTTCATTTCACATGAAAACCATGGCTGAAACTTTTAGGTTTCGTAATTTATAATTTCTAACGATTCAATTGGAAGAAATAGGAGAAAAAAAATCAAAGAGATTACAAGAATCAGAATATTTAGGAGGAGAGATATTCGAAGGACGATTCTAAGAGCACAGCCGTTTCAAGAATGGATATGCTCTCCGAATGGTGGACCAAGATTTCAGTTTCTCCAATTATTGGACACCTTCTTTAATTATTTTTTTTTCAAATATTCTTAATTATGAAGCAGTTTAATTTCCATAAAATAATTATGATTTAAAAGATTATTTAGCAGAGTAAATCAACTCTATTTTTTCCTAAAAACAGTTAATCAAGCCATTAAAATTGTTAATGAATTAAAACCGCTCCAAGTTACAAAATAAAATCAGATTTGTATTCAGTAGAATCAGGAGTCCAAATGTGGATTTTTATTAAAAAAATGTATTTTTTTTCATTGTAAATTTTTTAAAATAATTGTTTAAGATCAAAACCTTATTGTTTTACTAGTAAGGTTTTTTTTGAGTTAAAATGAGTTGTGTGGGTTATTGAGTCATTTTGGTGAACCAAAATGTTTAAAAATAATAATAATAAAAAGACCAAATCTGAATTCTTCATGCTTATAGTAATAGCACATATATCGTATTCTTTGAAAATTTGGCATCGTAAAGGACCTTAAAAATTATATATATAGTACATTTTTCTTCTTTTTGATTTTCTCTTATAGCTTAAACTTCACTATTTCTGATAAACAATATCTTTGGATCCACAAGATTGCAATCTAGCTAAAACTTCATTATTTTTGGTGTGTTCTTGAGGTTGTCTAGTTGAGTGGAATAATGAAGTAACTCCTCAACTTACAGTATCCGATTCAAACATGGCAATTCCTAGTATTATGGATTCGGCCTGCTCTGTTTTGGGCCTAATAGTAAACTTTTCTTGGGCTTTGGGCTTCATAGCTTAATGTGATCTAGATTTCACAATCAAACGGTAAGCAAACATCACTACCTTTAACTTCTGACAAGGAAGGTGTAAGTGATCCATTTGTAATTATCATGGTCATTTCGTTCGTTTGAGAATTAATATACTTTGATACTCATATAGTGGTTGTTTGCAAGAGATATATGCAGGTACACTAACCTTTTAGAGTTGAGTATAGTGTGAAGATAACTAGATTTATTGGCAGAATTTTACACATTAGTGGTTACCAATTGAGCATCATCCCTAACTTTGGCAAGTGAGATTGCTAGCTAGGCTAGCTAGCTAGCTCTCCTCCATTGCACCGGCCATCTGCCGTGCATGTTTAAATGGTGGCATGACCTTAAAAAGATAACAACAGAAATGCCCACAAAATGGTGGCATCTGACACAAGCTCCTTATTGCTCCCTGTACTTGCCAATGGACACTTACTGACATCCTTCAGAATGCAGAATGCAGAATGGAACATAGCTGTAATCAACCAGTTGCAGAAGATGTATGTATCCATGCACGCACTGGGTTCTCCTCTCGCAAGGACAAGCTTAAAAATCCAACTGCCTTTGAGGTGTGTGATAAAGGCAGTGGCTGTCAGGCATCTCATGGTAGACGCTTGTGGCTAGCTCGGTACCACTCTGTGGCTGAGGCATTATAAGCCACCAAACTCTGCACTCTCCCCCCCCCACCACAAGCTAGCTATTCCAGATGTATCATGCAAGTGAAGGGATCGATCATCGAGCCATGGAAGCAGCAAGTAGCTGCTGAGTGCACGCTGTAAAGCTGAAACACCTTGTAACAGCCATTTGAACGATAGGAACAGCAAGACAAGAGCAAGTTGCTTCAGTTCACTGATGAGATGGCTCATATTATTGAAGCACAAGGGACAGAGATATTATAATGATGTTGTAGACTATTCTTTGATGGTACAGGCACGCGCCAATTTGTTCCCAAATCTAATTTAAATCTTTATCTAAATACCTAGAGGATTGTACTGCTTCAGGAAGTTATTTAATTAAAGAAAACATACTGATTAATTAGTTAGTTTTTTGTTTTTGTATATATATCCTAACCCCAAATAAGAAAGATCTTCTATCTTTCTGAAGTCAAAGGCAACCATCCACTAAACAACATGTTTGAATTCTCTCATTAAAAATAAAAACTCATGATGGATCGTACGCATTAATTAAAGTTTTTGATGCTTTGGCCGTGGTGTAGAGAACAAATAAAGGCAGATGAATAGAAGGCTCCTAAAAGCAATGTCGGATTTAACGAATAAAAATGTAATTAAGCGAATATATTCACATCTCCATAAACTATTTATTATTCATATTCTTTTCCTTTGCATCGAAATTTTTTGCATAATTCGGACCATTAACGAAGTATTGGCATCCAATTTCTAATTTTTTTCCTTTTACTTGTGGTGCGGCATTATGCATGCATGTCCTTAAAAATTTGAGGTAACCATAAAATGATGACCGTCCATTATATTGGCAATATTTATTTTTATAATTATTTAAATTTTATAATATTTAAAAATCCTTTGGTGGGGGTAGGCCGGAGGAAGAAGCTTCGAAAGGCAAAAATAATATATATAACCATGCATGTATATAATTCAATGTGGTCCTTGTGATTTGGTCGTCGTGGTTCTCAAGTGCCTCAACTCCATTATATTGTAATTGTAATCATGAACATGTCACTCTCATCATCATATCAAGTGCTTATTTTGGGCACAATGCGACAAATATATACATAAGAAAAGAAAATAAACATAAACTCTCATTCAATATGTACCATGAAACTTTTTTTTTTCAAGCTTTTTCATACTTATCAAAGTTAAATTAAACTTTTTATTTTTAAACATATCAAAACAATAAAACTACACTAACAATTTTTCCTTTGTCCGAAAAAATACCATGCATATAGCTTTTGCCTCATCAGCTAAGCCACCAAATTAAACTCCAAAGGACGTTAAGGTTTAGGCACTATGGAGCTTCATCTCTATACACCTTCACATGCATCTTCCTTCATGCACTTTAATTAATTTACTTTCTCCATGCCTTTGGAATAGCTCGAGAGTGAAGATGATGCAAAGTTTGCAAAGGAAATGAAGCATCTAATTCACCACTCCATGGCCACACTTCATCTCAATTCTCTTCTCTTGGACCACCTCTCTCTATCTATGATTGTCTTGTACCATCATGTCATTGTATGCATATAATATATATTTGCGTTGCCTCTTGTGACTTGACATATGCCTCCATATCCATAGGCGTGCAAGCTCAACTTGACACAAGATCTTTCGCAACTTGTTGGGGTCTCCTCCAATCCAAGTCCATCATTTATAGAATTTGAAAAAAAAAAAAAGGAAAAGTTTTGGATATAATTGAATCTCAAAAATATTTTCATAAGTAAATGGAACGGATAAAATATTCTTCTCCTCTACTCATATTTTATCCATTCTCAGAATTGTAAGAGGTAAAACAAGACAAACATATTTATTTTATCTCGACGTCTGATCCTCACAGTCACATGGCTTTTTAAAGTAAAAAAAATGTCTTTTTTATTAAAAAATAATAGAATTATCTGAAAACAAGCACTCAACTACACAATCACCCAAACAATTCACATTATACACAGTTGATACCGTACACACCACCACCGCCGGGAGATTCCAATTCCATATCCCTCTCTAGATACTCTTCCATCTTCTTCTTCTTCTCCTTCTCCTTCCTATAAATGACCCACCTTGTCACAGGAACTCTTCCCCTCTTACCCATCTCCTTCTTCCCTCTTCTACTCTGTTTCAGCCCTTGCTCTTTAATTATTCTTCTTCCTTGTAGCTTCGTCACTGCAAATTTTACACATGCAGCTTCCTTTCCTGTTAGCCTTCCTCATCCATGTCGCCTATTCTAAGTGAACTCTTCCTCTCCGGGTGCATGCTAAGTTCCACATTGAGGCGCAGGACTCAAATGGTCCAGTCCTTCTCCGTCGTCTTCCTCTACTGGTTCTATGTTTTCTCGTAAACTCGTTCTCCTTCCCGCCGTCCCTTAGCCGTCCAAATATAATTTCTCCTAGATTTGTAGCAGCCGTAATTTCCCCTAAATCCTACTCGAGATCTTGGTGTACTTTTGTATGTGTCCTAAGTAAAGTTCGACTCTGGTTTGTCGCTGCACCAGCATACGAATCGCCCTGAAACGTTTCTCAAGTTTGGATTTTGATGACTGTAACTTGGATGGGTTGTGGAAGTGCAACCTCGTCGGGGTCGACGAGCCGAACGCTGAACCCCGGTTCGACGTCGGAGGAGGAGGAGCTCCGGGCGTTGATCGCGCAGAGAAAACTCCGGCGGATGCTGTCGAACCGGGAGTCGGCGCGGCGGTCGCGCTTGCGGAAGCAGAAGCACATGCAGGACCTGACGGCGCAGGTGGGGCGTCTGAGGAAGGAGAACAGCCAGATCCTGGTGGCTCTCGACGCCACCGCGCAGCTCTGCGCCGGCGTCGAGGCTGAGAACACCGTGCTCAGAGCGCAGGCCGAGGAGCTCAGCGCCAGGCTCAAGTCCCTCAACGAGATCGCCTACTGCTACTTGATAGAAATGGAAGGGGGAAGCTCGATGGTAGCGAACGAGGTGGGCATTAATGGCGGCTGCTACTGCCCCGCCATCCTGTGAGCTTTACCTCTGTGTTTCGGGTGCTGGCAATGCGTTAATTAAGGTGAGCAATTAAAGTCTAATCCGGATTAAGGAAGGTAGTCGAGAAGGAGCTTGGTCGATTACCAGGGCTGTATTGGTGCTAATTAAGTGTGATTTTGCAGCGCTTAAGTGGCTAATAATGAGTAATTAGTGAAAAATGCATGCGAGCTTCGAGTTGGTAAAGTTGTGTGGATTGATTAATGGCGTATCTTTCTGGAAGGGTTCTTTCTCTATGCTGTCTCGGTTTGGGAATCAGATTCTTTGTAGGATTAGTGGTCGTCGTTGCAAATCGTGACTGATTCGCCAGCGAAACAGACCCGGGCCCGGGGCATTCATACCAAACTGAAAAAGTTTGATGAGTCTTTTTCTGTAGGAGGGTATTGTTGATTTCGTCATGATTCGAATCCTTATCTTCTTCTGCAACTCTATTACGTCATAACTAACTCAGCTATGTTCCGAAAGCGATTTTGGCATTCTATTCTATCAAATGACATACTTGATGTTTAGTAATTTTTCAAGGCCACCTCATAATTTCAAATTTACCAAAGCTTCCACTGTCGTTCTCAAAACTCGTGTCGTCTAAACCCGATCAAAAGCCCTCACTTTCTTTGATTATTTATACATCAATGTCAATGAAGGTTGTGCACTACTAATTCCTACTTCTCTTTCTCATTTGAGTAAGAGCATTCAACGTTGGTGAATTGTCTTCGTGCCTGTTATTTGTCATTGGAGAGGTTGACCATATAAAATTGTAAGCAATCAAGGTGGACTTTTGAAATGACAGTGTATATAAAGTCATTGATCATCTTTGAATTCCATCTATGGCACCAAGAGTGGGATGTTGCCTCTTGATGGAATGATGGTCATACATTGTTAAGTTGGTCATCATGTAAACGCATGAATATTCAGATCGGCTGTGTTACTGTTGGGATTCTCGATTTTCTATCTTACCGAAGGAAAACATGTGTGGGATCTTCCTTCTCTTATGACTCGTTGTTGCAAGGCAAAAAAAGATACGATTTTTCATCTGTTGTGCCTCCATTTGGTTTTCGTTCCTAGTTTTCTAATCGAAAAATTGAAACTTTTGTCGACTAGAATTGCTTGATTTGGATTCGCAACTAGACAAAGTTGGAAGGATTGGTTTAGTTTTGTCGCCCACAGCATTTTCCGGTTTCTTCCCCGAGCTCAGAGAGTAAAACTTCCATTTCGTGGCCGATTTGGAGCTACTCTTGCTGATGTATCCACGGACTTAGTCTTTGAAGAAGTTAAGCCGTGTTGGACTGTATAGGCCTTGATAGATCTTCCATTTTGACTTGCCTACTGCTGGCCTTTGTCTTCTTGCGGTTTCATGAACGCCAGTGGGTGGAGCGGTAGGTGATCTGTCTTCCCTGTTCCCGTATTTTACGACGCCAGCAAGAACTTCCCTTCCCTTATCTCCATTTTGCTAGACAAACTGGGCAGAATCAGGTTCGAGATTCATATTCCCAATCTAATTTTGTTCTGTATTTGAATGCTTTCGATTGTGTGTGTGTTTTTTTTCCGAGTCTGGAGACTCTTTCGCAATTCAAACACTTGCTTCTGTAGCTGAGATGATTCTCGAAATGCTTTCTCTAGCACAGCATCAAACAGTCGTCTTGCAAGGAGCTCAAGGATGGAATTGGAGGCTTCCTTTTTCAATCACTGATGCATTGAGTCCGAAATCACTGTCTTCTGGAAACCGAAATGGGGGCAAACTGTTGCGCTGCTGCCAAGAACACTTCCTCGCAGGGCACTGCCATTTCGACATATCGGAACCTAAATCAATCGCCGCCTTGGAGCTTTCGGTGGGATAATAGAACACGCGTAGAAAATTTCTCACCAAACCATTCTCATAGAAGAAGAGGAAACAGTGACAGTAAACTTGCAGCAGCTGCTGAAACTGATGGGCTTTCTGATAAAGGTAGTAGTAGTCCATTTCCATCGACGGCGTCTCAGGCACAACAATTGCACAGATCACCGATAAATATTAAAGTTTCTTGGAAATTTACAGACGATGTCAACGGTAAGACATTTCTTTCTACATTCCAATTTGTTGTCAATTGTTCTTGTTTGAAATGCCTCTTTATGGATTGCAACGATAATCAGTATAGAAATCCATGACGTAGCATTGGTATACACACAGTTGAAATATTAGGATTTTCAATAACTGATATATGCCCATCTCTCAGAAGTTCCCTCTGCTAATAGGCCCCGGGTTGGAGTGCCTTCACATTCATCTTCAGTTTTCGAAGGAAAACCTTCAATTACAAAGAGTCCAACTTTGCCCTCCTGTCCTTCTTCATCCAGAAAGACTCTCGGCAAAGCAGGATACAAACTCTCTGATGAAATTTCTGACGGCCACACTTCACCTCTAAGCTCTTTGAAAGAGCTAAACTCCAATGCTGGCAGACAGTCCTTTTCGCTTTCTGTTTCCAACAATGATATTTCTACCATGCACGCATTCTCAGAGCTCACTTCATCTCAGAGAGAGATCGGGTCATTTGGCAATGATAAGATAACCTCAATCAGCAGCAGAATGAGACAGTCAATCCCTGCCTCTCCTGACCGTCGAGAATGTAAAATTTGCAATGATCTTTTAACGAAGAAATCCTCATGGAGTTTCCAGAAAGAAGCTCCGAGCAAAGGGCCCTGTGTGGTTGCGGTTCTGTTCTGTGGGCATGTGTATCATGCTGAATGTTTGGAGAAACTAACACCCGAAACAGATACGTACGACCCACCCTGCCCTGTCTGCATTCATGGAAAACATTTCAACTCCAGACTAGTTGGAAATGCTAAATCAGGAGCTAGCAGCAAGATCTCCAGGATCGTTGTGGTTGACAATAATGGTGTGGATGGAGATATGATATCGGGGTATCAGCGGAGTGCTGGTAAAGTGCGAAGAATAGGCATGAACTCAAGCATGAAGGTGCCCTTCAGCAAGCACTTTATGGGACACCTCTCGTTAAAGCGTCAGTTTCAGAATGTGAATCCACCAGGAAAAGAGACTGCTGATTGATATACCAAAGGAAGAATTGATTATGATGCCTGATGGTACACAATTACAGCTTTAATCTGGCAGACTCCAGTTCCTCTACATCATCAATTTCGAAAACCTGAATTGTTGCATGACCTTCTGTAAAGCTCTGTTGATGTATAATCTTATCTTGTTTTAGAGTCTCCTCTTTCAACTTTTCATTGTATATTTCTCTTCATGACGTCTTTGTTCAGCTTTATAGTCCTCTTCCTGTTGCAAAATTGGTCAATGCCTGTAGTTTCAAGGCTAAAGAACTGTGTATATTGTTGAGGTTTCAACAGTTCAGTATCATAAATTGCAATCGTTTGTTTGCTGCCTCTTGTTTCTCAATTTCATTACTGCAAAAGATCAAAGGTTCATTGGTTAGTAAACAGTGTCATACATCATTTTGCCCAATGGTGGTGTCTAATTAATATTTGACATTTGTGACCTCTTCAATCTTAAAAATCGTGTATCGTGTGTTTGGGCATCTTATTGTACAAAGAATAGTTAGTCATTTGTGACGTTTACTTGTTCTCTGTCCCTTTTGAAATTGTTGCAGAAATTCCCAACTTCATAGAATTATCAACAAGAGCACAGACGCCATTTTCTTGTAACAATTTCATCAAACAACAAATCAACAGAATAGTAACATCACCTCACCTCGTGCTTTAACATCCTAAATAAGCACCATAATTAACGAGCAGCAATTAGTCAAACACAATCACAATAACAAGCACAACACATTTAGACAGGCAAGAAATGGATTACGCAGGTGTCTTCCAGATTTGCAGAGCAGGCATCTTCACCATTTTCAGTCCTAAATAGTTCATTCTCTCATATATCGCTTTTACATGGCTTGTCGAATGGCCACAGGCAGTGAAGTTGAACCAATATAGTTAACTTGAACTTCCTGGGGCAGCAGTTGATACCGAATGCCCAATTCTTCGAATATTTTCTTCAGCTCAAGAATAAGATCAGATCTCCGATTGTTCTTCTCCGGAATGTTTTGGAAATTCATCGTGTGGCGAACATAAAGAGCCATGTTCATCTTATTAACGTTCACAATGTCCTTCACCACTATGTTGTGATTAGGATGCCAATGATTTGGTTTGCTATCAATGTACCTGAAAGTAGTTTCAGATTCACATTTAAGAATCTTGCCAAACACTAATAAAGTTAATAAAGTTTCAGAAATTTAGGAAACTCAAATAAAATAAGCCATTTCTGTGATTTTGAATCAACAAAATCTCTCTCTAAAAGTAGAGGTTTGAAAATTTAGCCAACAATTGCTTGGCAATTAGTTAAGTTGTTTCCTAACTATGAATTTTAGCACTAGGAAAAAAGTAAACTATAGACAAAAAAGGTTATTTTATTTATACATAAACTTACACTTTTAGTTTAGACTTTAAACCTCCAATGCTTTCAATTGAAGTTGAAACGTCAATTGCAAACTCAATGGCGTCATTCATATCAGGGCTTCGGTAAAAGTTACTGATTGGTTTGGTCAATAGCACTGCATTTGGATAGAATATCTTCTCATTATCATATCTCAGAAATGTAGTTGTCAGTATATTCATTTCTTCCACAACCATCTGCAAGGATGGCATCTAGCATTAGGTTATAACTTTTAATGCTAAAATCAATATATTTTGTTCGAAGATTACCTGCACGCCATCAACAACACAGCGGTCACCAACGTCGAACGGATGCATTACGAACACAAATATGATTGATTCAAAGATTGTCTTGCAGGAATTTCCAAACACAAAAACTACCAGTAACAGCTGAGATGAGACAACCAGAAGGACTTTTGTTGTTGCAAATCCCATCAAAAGAAGAGTGACAATTATGATCACAATCATGACTAGAACACTTGCAAGCTTGTGCAACTGTTTTACTGCTGTTTTTGTGTCATTTAAAGAAAGAGCAAGTGTTTTGCGATCAAGATATACCTTTACCTGGAAACAAGTTCACATGATAACCATTACTAGCCTCTGCACGCCTAGGAGTTGAATAAATAAACAAAATATTCAGATAAGCTTTCTTTTCTCATAGGGCATTTATTCTTTTCCTGGTTAGAAAAGTTTCCTCTTAACCTCATGTTTGCAGCAAGTGTGAGAATACAAGAGAAGAGAAGTGAAATTTAGAAAAAATATTGAACTTGCAAGACGGTTCTATTAATGGTGTCACAGCAACATAGCTAAAAAACTAGAGCTGGCTATACAAAGGTGCATAATTTGTTTTCTTACATTTATAAACTCCATTAGACATATAGTTAAACCTAAAGGGTTTGTTTGCTATAGTAGGTAAAAGGGGAGGCAGATGATGGAAAAGAAATAAATGAGAAAAAGGAAGAGAAAAAAACTTCCTTCTTGTTTACGTGAAGAGTAAGAAAAATGGAGATTTTTTTGACAACTTTTTGTCTATCCTATTATACAGGGGCGGAGCCAGGGGGGCCACCGCCCCCCAACTTTTTGATTTTCATTAAGTTTTTAATATATTTATTTTAAAATTAATAATTAATTGTTAAATATTTAAAATGTGGCCCCCCCTCTCGTGGAAACCTGCCTCCGCCCCTGCTATTATACCAGTGTTTCCCTAATTTTCATCTTCTCTTACTCCTCACACAACCTACCTTTTTTCTCTTCTTCAACAGCCTGCTTCTTTCATAATCTTGTTCACTCATTATCTTCATCATCCCTCTTCTTATTCTTCTCTAATTTCCTCCTCTCCTACTCCTAAAAATAACATTGAAGAGTAGAAGAGGGAGGAAGAAGAAAGGGGATAAATGAGAGGAGATTAGGGAAGAAGATGAAGAAAGATGTCAAAGAGAAGATGGTTAGATGGGAAAATGGAGAAGAGTGGGAAGATATTAAAATTTTCACTTCTCATCCTACTTCTGAGAAGATGTTACTGGAAGAAATGATGAAATTGGTCTTTTTTTATACAACATGGAAAAGCAAGTGCTTCTGCATTCTCTTCATATATTATCTCCTCCTTATGGATATCCAGAACAGGTGTTTGTTTCTCATTTCAATATAATTTTAGAGAGGATCCAAATGTAACTAGGCTCTTGGTGGCCCTTGTAATATCCCCTTTATCATAATTTATAGACGTATCTCCGTTTTTGAATGCATCTTCCTGTGGGATATCTAGGATACGCAAGTCATGAACGCGTCTTTTGTTGTTCTATGAACCGTTTTTGACACACCAAAGGCTTTCCTAAGGTTTCCAAGTCTTGTAGATCATTAGTCAAAAGTTTACCTACCACACTAAAGGATTCCACAGTGAGCCAACTTACCATGAGACTTCCTCCTCTCCTCGTTTTCTCCTATTCTACAGGTCAACACACCCTTCAACACTAACACTTGGCACAGGCAGCACATCTCAAATTGATTAGGAACCAAAACCCTAACTCAGCTCAAATTTCAACTCTTGAAAATGACAATTGTGAAACTACATGACACATTTCAACAACACTAATGAATGTGTGGGATAAAGAAAAAAAATGTGTAGGGGTAAAATAAAAATTCTCATTTTATATGTTTTCGAGATGTAGGCAAATACAACAGTGTGGGTCATGAACCCATTAGTGTACAATTGATTATATAGAGAAACAACATTTAAGTTACTAAAAATTTCTATACTTCGTTCACTATGCGATAAGACCTCACCTCTATTTTGTCATGTTATAAGAGCAATCAATAATGGTGTCAAGCTAAGATGAAAAAATTGAGGGCTATGTTAGGCTTGAAAGCTTGCATAAAAAAGTCTAAAACTTCAGTGCATGAATCTTAGTTCTCATAAGGCTAGATCGTCGCCTATAAATAATGTGATGGATGTCACAACTCGATATGCAAAAGATGAGAAGCAAATTGACTAAAAGCAACCATCACAGTTGTTGGGATACAATCAAAGTCCCACATTGGAAATACATAGAAAAGACCATAGGTTTATAAGATGAAAGATATCTCCATTAGTATAAAACCTTTTGGGTAGAGCCCAAAAACAAAACCATGGGGACTTAGGCCCAAAGTGGATAATATCATATCATTGTGGAGATAGGAGATAGTTTATAGAAATAAGCTTATAAATTAGACTATAGGAACATGATTTCAATTGATAGAGCATAAAACACATAAATTTCTTGCACAAAACAAAATGAATTAGGGAAAAGGCAAAGAAATAAATGATACATCTTACAAGATATATCGTAAAAGTCAAGCATAAAAGGGGCAAGTATTATGGTAAACAAAGATAATAATGGTAAGATTGCTGAATTGAAGATAATTACGATAAAAGTTTTGTTTAAAAGCTGATCCGTTGATTTTAGGAAATGAGATACTATATGTTATGTGTTTATGCGCACAAATGGTATTCACTGATCAAATCAAATAATAATTATAATAATATAAATAAATAAACTATATGTCTTGCACTCAGAGTGTAAATAAATCAACTTAGCATAGAGAGAGAACAGTGCTTGATTTTGCAAAATGTTTACATTATTATTCTACCTTCTTGTTTATCTTTACAGATTGTTGCATTCCTGTTCAGCTCTTCTAAGCTAACATCCCCTTTTGTTGTGATCTCCAGATATGCTCAAAGCAAGTGCTATGAATCAATTGGTGCTTTGGAACATGTTTGTTGTTTCAAATTTCTCAGATTTATGGAGTTTCCCTTAGTTTATTTACCTCTTGTTATGCATTCAAAATTTCTATTGAATATTTTAACTACCTTTGTATGTGCTTCATAATAGTTCGTACTCATTATCTCAGCTTCAACAAATTGCTCCTTTATCGCAAGCCTTGTTGTGAATTAGTGAAATTATATAAGTGGCATGTGCTATTTGGCTCCTTTGCCCCTTTGCTAATGGTTGTGGCACAGTGGAAGCTGGGGAAAAACAATTATTTGGGGCATGACAACTTTTGCCTAATAAAATGAAGTGTTTGGACATGATTAAATTATTTTCTCTTGTCCTCTTCAAGTAATGGAAGAAATTGACATACTCATCTGCTTTTCTTGACTACTCCTTAACATGCAAATCTAATGGATTATCTGCACTTGCAACAACTACAAGTGGATGTTATTCCACTGCTACATAGCCACCCCTAAACCTATAGACCCAAACACATCAATGAGTAATTGAGATTATAGAAAAATGTTATAAAGGTTCTTAGACAAGAAGTAAATGATTCATATGCACCCTAAAACCCATAGGCCAACAACACTCTATATATTCAACAATAGCAAATATGGAGAGTGTTAATGATCATGTATTCCATAAAGATACTTTGGCAAATGCATAGAACCTGCAAATTCAGAAGAAACTACAGTAGAAACCAACCAAAATTTGATAGGAGAATCAGTGAATTACCACCCAGTTCCTTAATGCTGATTTTTTAATCTTCCGCGTCTCTACTGCTCCTTCAAATAATGGAAGCACATCAGGCACTTCCTCCTTGCTCAAAAATCTCAATAGATCTTCCTGCTCAATGTACCTGCAAACGAAAGGAAAAATACAACAATGATAAATAGAATCGATGTCTAACACATCAATAACTCACTTACTTGTAACCAGGCTTTGCAACATTATTAAAAATTCGATAAGCTGCAGCTTTTGCATCCCATTCATTGGTTATCTCCTGATCTCTTAGCTCACTTCCTTCCTCATCAAAATTCTCAATAGTATTGGAAATTGTTGAAAGCCCTGAGCTACTGATTACATTGATCAAAGTCTTCATTGTCCAAGCTGACACTTTGTCATGTCTCATGTTATGAAGCTTTCCTACATCAATCACACCTAGATCCTCCCCTTCTTTGCCTTTTCCTTTTCCTTTTCCAGTGCTCCTAAAACTCAATTGTGCGGTACTTTTAACAGGCCCTACCTTCTCTGCCAACTCCATTAGTGGTGGCCCAGAAAGCGTTTGAAGTACATACTGGTGAAAAATGGACTCCTGGATTCTATCAAAAAAAGTGTTCATGTGAAAGGAAGAAGCAAGTATCTTCACCAAAAGGGTCTTCACCAGCCATAGCACTGACCCAATCAGCAATGAAGCAAGCGTAAGAGACACGTATTTAAGGACTTTAGCTTTCGTGGTCTTGGGTGATCTTGGAATTCTATGGTTGAATAACACAGTCCAAGTGATTAGAACCAGACCCAACCAGATACAAACCCGGACGCTATTTTTCAATCCATACACAAAGTACAATACTTTTTTTCTCAAAAGGAAGTTCCTTTCTATCATGAAGACAACAAGGGTCATGAGCCAATGTGTCATCGTCCTGCCACAGAAGATTATTATAACCATTAGGCACCATTCCCAGATGTCCAGTCCGTAAATCTCAATGCTTTTCAACTTGCGAACCGTCAAGCTCGCTATCAGGCATCCCATTGCGAGGATGAGGATCGCCCACTCCATCAAAACCCTAATTTTCCACTTCCTTTGAGATGCCACCTCATCAGAAAACTGCGGTCTTTGGAAAATTGTCTCATCCTCTTCCTCTTCTTCATCCCCAGCACGCGACGAGGTCTTCGACGTAAACTTGGAGTTCGGCGAGGCCGGCACTCGCTCAAAGGGCAGCGGGCAGGGAGCATCTGCTGGGACAGATACGGGAAACGGAGGCTGCTCGACAATTCGTGACTTGGGCTTGCAGATGGAACGACGGCGGATAAGGGCCTCGGTTTGGGGAGGCCTAGGGGGCTTCCCGCAACTTCGAAAAGAGTTCGTGATCTCAAAAGAAGTGTTTCCAACTCGAGGGGGGGATTTGGGCGTACGAGCGCTCGGATCCTTCGAGAAATCGTCAAAATACTCCACCTTCGATTCTCTAGCAGCTCCCCCAGAAGAATCTGCAGCCTCCGCCGCCTCCCTTCCCGCGATCATCAAAACCACTTCCACTTGCTTCTGCTCCACTGTCTCTTTCCGTGAATCCATAGAAAGCCAGAACCTTTACTCAAAAACCTAGACAAAAGATCAACTTGCGATCACTCCTTGATCCACTCTCTCTTTCTCTCTTCCGGAACGAAAGATCAGTGCTTGCTTTTGATTGGGTGTACGGGGTGTTCGATTAAATGGAATAGCTGGATGGGATCGAGTGGGAAGTCAAGACGGGAGCCTGAGACAGAGACGGGGACATAATACAGATTCCAAAAGTTCCGTCGACTTCATCTTGGCGGCCCCACACTTTTTAACTAATAAAAGAATAAAAATCCTTTAAAAGGTGTTTTTTCTTCATGAATGTCTCATTAAAGTTCCTTTAATAGCAAAGATTCAAGTTCTTCAGCGTTTATTTTCCAGAATATTCATCAGCATCGATCTGTCAAAGCCGGCTGGAGCGGGGAGCATCACCAGCGAGCAGCGATCAATCATTAGAACAAGTTAATTGTTAAATATTTAATAAATTTTATCAGTTTTAATAAAAAAATATGTGCTTTTAAAAATAATAAATTTATCATGTATTATCTAAAACTATAATTATGATAGATCCAGCACATTCATATTATTCATATAAAGTCATTAATAAATAAGTCTGCTACATGAGGTGGTGGTTGGAGTCAATGAAATATAATTAATAATGGTGATGCAGCATGTGGTGGCAGATGATATATGCAACTCATTAATTATTTACATGATAAATTTATTATAATTTATGGTAAATTTATTAAACTCTGAGAATTCAAGTCAATAAATATCTATATCATTTAAAATTATATATTTTTAATCCCGCCATACGGGGTCCGAGGAAAAGATCCATTATACGCAGCTTTACCTTGTCTTTGACAAGAGGCTATTTCCAGGATTTGAAATTATTAATATATTTGTGCCAAGACTCTCCTTCATTTAAAATTATATATTTTTAATATATTTGTGCTCAAATATATATATATATATATATATAATCCTATTTTTTTAAAGAAACATCCAAGTGGTATGATGGCTAAGGATAAATTTAATAATGAAAAGTTATGGGTTTAAGGCACATGACATTATGCTACTTTTTAAAATATTATTTATCGATACATTATGGGTTAATTTATTCGGTTAATTCCAGAGCTTTAATAATGATGGCTCTCCCTTCTTTGACTTTATATATATATATATATATAGTCAAGTTGAGTTTATATTTGTTTTTTTGTGTGTAATGATTGTTTCTTTATGGTTCATTTAACTTGTTTGTAAGCTAGACGACTATTGTTAAAAAAGAAAAACAAAAATGGCTGTCTAGGCTCACAATTGCATTATTAATAATGTTTTGTGATGGTTAACCTTGTTTTTAGTTGTTTGTGTGTGACTTCATGCATTTATCAGAATGGAATAATTGCATGGTATTTATTAAAGTCGTAAAATGTTATCAGAAAATATCTATGTCCTGAAACATAGATATGCTACCAAATAAATCAACATACTGAAGTATCCAAACTTTCAAACAACTTTACAAGGTAACAAATAATCATAAACATCAGGATATTTTCTGAAATAAATAAATAAATGCATTTGCTTTCTTCTGCTAGGAAAATATTTAAAATTTCAAATCAACTTAGACAAGCCCTGACTCTAATCTCCTTAAATTCAGCGTGTGGAAAATGTCCCTGGTTTTATTACCAGACAAATGGATGGAATATTAATTTTCTTTAAGAATGATAAAAGTGGGAAGTTGTAGTACCTTCATCTAAGGGATCACATTATGATAAGAGTCGTTGTACCTTCATCCAAAGATATGAAGGGTGTTTCGGCCGGATGTCATTGACAGTAATATGTCATCTCAACCCTTGTTGATCCCGCCGATGAAAAGAACCTGAGAAAGAACTGAGCGAGCGGTTAGCAAGGCGCCGAGGATTCTCGACGGAGCCACTCCGACGCTCAAGTCAACAGAGAATAAATGTAGTATGCGTGCGTAGAGAATTTAGAGTCTTTCCTTCATACATACGGGGACTTATATAACCATCAGAAGAGCATGATTTTCAAGGAATAACGTCCATGATGAACTGTCAAATGAGCTAATAATGCAGCATTAAAGGCACGATCTCTGATAGTTATCAATCATCCAACGGCTCAACAAAGATGATTATCTTCATTTGACGGTTGTGCGCGTGCACAAGTGTGCGGGATTTTCGAGGATCAAGTCTGGGAATTTGGTAATCGTTCTTATCCTTTTGGCAGAGCTAATAAGCTTAGCTGTCTTTCTTTTGACTGAGCTGGTAAGTCTGAGCCGAGGAGAAGGGTCGGCCTGTTTGTATGCTGGTATTCGAGCTGACTGATCGTGAGGTGGGAGAGCGTGTGGCCGAGTTGTAATATTGAATGGCTGAGCTATGACAGCTTATGACCGAGTTGTCTGAGCGGCCGAGCGTATGACTGAGCTATGAGAGCATATGGTCGAGCTGTCTGAGCGGCCAAGCTGTAGAAGCATATGACTGAGCTGTATCCGAGTTATTTGACTGAGCCAACTGATCCTGAGGTCAGAGAACATGTGGCCGAGCTATTTGAACGATCAAACAAGGTGAGCATGTGGCTGAGCTGTGAGAGCATCTGGCCGAATTATCTGAATGGCCGAGCTGTCTAAAGCATTCCTAAATTAGTCACAGCACGAGTTGACCATTGACCGTTTGACATGCCGGGTCGGATGTCAGCTCGGATTGGTTATTGATCCTTTTTTGCCATATCAGACCAACCAAGACTCATATTCATTATGTTAAATTTGATTAATAGTGGCAAATCCCATGACTGAAATTTCACTGGTTAGGCTATACAAGGGTCATGTGAAGTATATGGAAATTGTAAATTCATATGATGTTTAGCATGATCTGTGATCACACAAGACAATATTCCCAGTTTCTTAAAAGTAATGATGAGTTGGTAAAATTTTAAGAACCTTGGATGGCACATTGAAGCCAATTGATAAATTACTCAACCCATAACTTGGACAAACTTTGTTCTTCTCAATGGAACACCTACAAAGTGGCTTCGAGAAGGCTTGCAATCCAACAATTTGCCATTACCAAAATAATCTGGAACAAAAACACTCAAATAAGCTCAAAAAATTTACTTATACAAAGTACAACCTTTCCTATCTCTATCCGCCATATGCTAGTATCTAGTCGTCCAGCATAGCATACAAAAGATATCACACACACATACAGATATATTCTTTTCAAAACCATATATCTCTAAAATGAAACAGAATTTACAACTATTATTTCCAGTTTTCTGTAGCTCGTGGAAGTTACTGAAGAGAAAATAGCACACTTTGGAAAGAATGAAAAGGCAAGAATGTAGTCCCGAAATCTACCAGTGATTCTTTCAGATATCGAAGCTTCTACCAACTGAAAAGACCCCAAATTGAAAACACAATGTTAGAGCTTGAGAGAGGAGAAATAGGATAGATATATAGAGTGAAAGCGTGGAACAGATAAATTAGATCAGTCAAAAATATGCAGCATGAAACACTTGATCATATGCCTCCCTTTCACTAAAAAAATGTTTTTTTAAAGAAAAAAATGGGGCGAGAAATTCAATTGTGGTAATTATTTGATGAGCTAGAGGCCTAATGTAAATAGATTCATCACCAAGAAGCATGGCATAACAATAAGCCTGATGCACAAAGTTTAGAAGTACTCACAGCTAGAATCAGCATCCACCACGACAAGCCGCATTGCCCTATTGTTTGGTGGCAGATTTAAATAAATTGGACTGAGGTTGTGTTTTGGAGGGTAGCGAGTGCACACAATTATATCGTCGAGCATCGTCAACTTCTTCAGCATTCGAGTCAACTCCGATACACTTGTTCCTACAAAAGTCAATGAAGGCCATTCCTCATTGTCATCCACATTGCCACTGTCATCCGATACAGTGTAGTAGATGGTCCGACCAAGTGAAGGTGCTGGGACTGGAGCTAAAGCTGGAGCTGGAGCTGGAGCAGCAAAAGAAGGATAGCTCTGCAAGAGTAGAACGGCTCTACATCAAATATTTGCTTCTAAAACAGAGAATAAATTACCAACAATCGTGAAGCCACATAATTTAGGTCTCACGTAGAATACAGTACAAATAGAGAAAGCATAAAAGTAATCAGACTGAATCCAGCAAGAAAATTGAAGGAGGGAACAAGAAAATTTTGAGTAGTGACAATCCATGTGTATAGCAGGGTCGTCCCAGTTCATATAATTACAGATAAAAAATAATAATTCACTATTAGAAAAGATGATGCAAGCCAAAATATTTGTTCAAGGTTCATAAACATTAGAGATGAAGCAAAATTTGAGCTTATGAGCTTCAATATTTCAAAGGTTTGAGTGGTTAAATCTTGCCCCAAAAATCCATTTTTTTTACAGTAATAATTTTCAGAGATAAATTAACAACAAGAAAAGGGCAAAAAAATCAATGAAGAAACATTATAATCAGTAATTGGGCGAAATTTTTCGTTATATCAATAGTAAAATTGACCTAAATATGTACAGGATGAGGGCCGAACCTGTGAGGTTGACGATGGCGGAGAGTGAATGGCGTTGGCGCGAGGAGAAGAGTCGGAGATGGAAGAAGAGGTCGACGATGAGGAGACTTCGTGAAGGTCATCCGGATCAGAAGGCCCAGAAGGTGAAGAAAAGTCTGCGGCAAAAGAGCGGGGAGGGGAAGAGGGCCGAGACGGGGGCCGCTTTATGGACACAGCCGGCGCACGAGAGGGTGCAGGTTTGCGGCGGAGGCGGAGGAAGGTTGGATCTCGACGACGTCAACATCCCAGAGGACCCAATCCTGGGTGGCGGTGCGTTGGGGGAGGTCGTGCGTGACAGAGTTGCGCCAGGGCGGGAGGCTGCCGTTGGCGCGGAGGAACTTACCGGTGTGACTCTTGAGCTTGACCTGGAAGCCCTCTCGGATGGGCTCCCATTTGAGGCAAGGAGGGTTGGGGTCGAGGGAGGGGGAGAGTTGGAGCTGGACGACCTTCTTGCCGGTGACGCCGAGGAGGAAGGGTTCCGCGGAGGCGGCGAGGTAGCGGCCGTGGCAACTGCGGAGGCGGAGGGCGGAGCATTCGGGTAGGAACTCGACCTCCCAGCGGACGCCGGGAGCGGAACCGTTGCGGCTCTGCGTGACGTGCCCCTCGTCCCCGTCGGCCTTGAGGTACTTGCCGTGGTGGTTACGTAGGCGCACGGCCTTAGCGCGTTCAAACAACTCCATGGCAGCGAACGAGGAGGAGGAGGAGGAGGAGGAGACGGCGGGTAGGGAAGGAAGCGGCAGAGAGGTTTAAGAAGGAGAAGACGACGGCCACGGTGACCCGCCATGACGAGCTAGGCACGTGTCTTCAGTTTATTTGGGAAAATTTCATTTTACCTTTTTCTGCATTTTCAAAACAGCCCTCAGACTTCCAAGATTCAAATAACCATAAAAAATTTTAAAATAATTAATTTCGCCGAACGCGTCGATGTGATTTCCAGAACTTGTTGCCGTTCATCGCTTAACGTTATCGTTACGTTGCTTGTGGCTTTAGACAAAGACTGTGAAGCGGAAGCTGTGGCTTCCTTAGAAAAATTCACTCGTTGAAATTAAATATCTAGAAACATCGTTAAATTCGGCCAAAATGTTGTTTTAGCTTTTCTAGTTGATCCTAAAGTCAATATTTGACGTTGATAATAGACATAGTGTGTAGTTTCTTGGAAATTGTACATGGTTGACCAAAATACTTGTAGATATACATACATGAACAATGAACATCATGATTTATTTTCCATTAGTTGCTATCAAACTTGAATTTTAATTAGAAAAATCCTCAAGTGGATTATTTATTTCTTAGAAAATTAATTTATTGACATAGAGTATTAGTTCGTACCACCTGTGGGGTGTAAATGGGGTTAAAATAATGAGTACGTGATGTGGCGGCCGCCGTCGTAGCGTCGGCGTGAGGTGTGCTTTAAGTTTGACCGGGAACCGAGTGGACGGAGTCTAAGATCTGGTCTCAAGCGACCGAGTTCGGAAGTCGCAGCAGTATAGATTTACGCGTAGACGCCGTGGTTAATACTGAATTTAGTAAAAAAAATCAACAAAAATTAAATAATGACTTTTGAATTCCTGGAGTCTTCCAGAAATGAATTAATAATAGTAATAAAAATAAACGCATATAAAATTTGATTATGGCAGTTGTCTAATTTTCTTTTCTTTTCTTCGTGTGAGTGTTTAAACCTATTTGCTGTTTTTTTGGCTCTTATTTGATTCTTGGCCGTTCTTGGTTCTTGAGAATTTTTTCAATGCGTATATGACAACACTTGTGGTAGTTTCAGATCATATTTTGGTAGAATCTGTTTGAATTTTACCAATCATAGTGAAACACAATTCAATCATTTAGATGTATGCTTCATGTTGATTGCATAAAGCTCAAAGTTGGTGCTTCTTTGTTACCGGTGGAGAATGTAAAATAGATCTGGAAAGACTTCTCATCCAGATAATGATGGATCAATTGATTGAGAAAAATAGCACAAGGTAGAATGCTCCACAAACTTTCTAAAAAGCTAAAGTCATAATACAATAGAGCAATCAATGTTACAGGGGGAAAAGAAAACTACTTCGAAACAAACCCTTAATTGTTTTATTTCCACAATGCAACCTTTACATCTATATCGAAGGGGTTCACTCCTTTGATATATTTTTTGTCTAATTATTCTATACACCAGACAACAAATGATTGAAAATTTTTCTTACAAATAACAAAATCAAAACACTTCATCAACAAGATATCTGGTCTCTGAAGGAGGAAATCTCTTCAAAGATGGGTAACCTCCTTGACCTTGCGGGAGCCGAGAGATCCAGCATCGAGTCAATTCTTTGCAATATTTCATCTTCTACATCAAAATTTGTCTCTGAGGCTGATGTTGACGTTGGTGTGGCTGGCTGCAGAGGGATCTCACGTATCAACTCTTGGGCCTTGTTTATAATCTTGCGATCATCAGAGGCCGGCAACCTACTCTGAATGACATCCTCGAGTACGTGGCGTGCTTCCTTAAATCTGCCTTGCCTGATGAGGCACAGCCCGAGATTGCAAGCTTTGTTGGCATCTGGCTCAATCATCTGAGCCTTGCAGTAGACCAACTCAGCCAAAGCATAGTTGTTCTGCAGCAGGTAAGCCCAGCCTAGATTGCCCTGTGACACATGATAAATAGTTACTAAAGGATTCATAAAGCACGAAAAACAGTCCCAGCAACTCCAAATCAAAGCTTCACAATAAGTTGCTTCCTTAAAAGTGGTTTAGGATGATATGCAGTTGGTGGGTTGATGACCCGAAATGCTTTTTAAAATCTTACTATTGTTGTACTCTTTTACCGGTCATACAATAATGTTAATAAAGACCACCGACTGGCATTCATTTGATAGAACCATACACTCTGCGTTGATTGTAGTTGAGTTGCTATGCATGTTGAATTATATTTTGCTGGTTTATGTGGTAGACTACAGTAGTGCATGCGAGTAGTTACTTCACCTACAAATTGTCATTTATTATGTTAATAACATCATATTTGTAAATTTCTAACTAAACTTGGATTAACTCAATTTAAGACCCCAAAACTCCAAGCTAAATTGCTAGCTAACTTGGGTGGAATAACTTAAACTTCAAACTTTTTTTGGCCAACCTACATGCAACTTGGGCAAGCTCAATCGAGACCCCAGCCCACAGCTGATCTCAATTGGACACATCAATGGGTTGCGTACACACGAATACAGCATAGGCTGGACTCAACTTCCATGCCAAGTCCGGGTGCATTGAGCGAGGTCCCAAGGTGTGGCCTAGACCAAGCCCTCAACCAAGTGGTGTTGGGTTAGGCTTGAGCCTATTTTTAAAAATATTTATTTTGGAACATATTCCTTTCGTCTTCCACAATGTCCTTAACTTATTTCCTTTCTCTTCCCATTATAATGTCCATATACAACTATGTATTTATTTTATCGTACAGGCTTAATTGAAAGAATTGTTGAAGGAATATGATTCACTATGGCTAATAGATGACACCAACGAGCAATGAGATGAAGAGAGTTACCAGGATGCGGGCTGTCTCTTGCTTAATGGAGATTTGGAACTTCTTTCCATGTGAACGTGCTGTTTTTGATGTCCTCCCATTGAAAGCCTCCCCATGATATATCATATGCAGCTTCTGCTTTAGAAGCTGTATTTGTTCCTCTATCCTTCCACATTTCTGACAACTCGATGTGGCATGTAAGATAATTAGCGCCATAATTAAAATTTACTTGTTTGTTTATTATTCCTTTTACTTGTGTTCTTAGCTGCATTACATGGTACCTTGTAGAGATCAATAAGGAGATTGTCAAGGGACTCTTGTGCTTGCTTGGAGCAGAGGTGCCTAAAAGATCTGATGGCTTCAATTGCTTCCTCTGCTCGATCTTGTTGCTTCATAACCACTACCATGTCCTTCAAAGCACTGTCCACTCGATCCCTTGCATTTATTGCCTTCCAGAACCATAAAATAGCAGCCCCTGGATCCTTCTCAACAACCTGGTTCAGTTTATAAAGATTTAGTACTAGATAGATTGGAAGAGAATACTAATACTTCATATTGTAGCACATTAGGAACAAGTGATTACATAAAGTAACTATGCAATATTTCTTGATAATGTAATTAGAGTGAGCAGTTGAGGCTTACTTGGAACTAGCTTATACTGTTAATGTGCTGCTACTACTTTATTAGTTGCAACTAGATTGTGCTTTTTTTTTTTAAATGATTGAATTAGGTATCAGAATTGATTTTGCTTTCTTCGAACAATGTTAGGAGATTCTAGTAGAGTAGAAAATGTAAAGGATAGAGAAAGACCAAAATATATATATAATCATTATAATAAAAGTTAGCGTCAGCAATTTGATATTATTGGTAGTCTTTTGTCGAGTTCAATGAAAAGATAAGAACAATATAGCCAGCTCCAAATGGATGGGATAAACATGGCTTCATGGACAAGATGAAGTATAAACACAACTTGATTTAACTTGCATATCAGAATTTGCCTCAGGGCACCTGGCACCAGGGGTGAGCAATCAGTTCAAAACCGAACTGATCGAACCTAACAAAACAAAACAAAATAATACCTATTAAACAAATTTTTTTTTGACAAATCAAACCAACCGAACTTTGCCACCAAGATCGAACAAACCGAACCGATATAAAATCGATTGATTCAGCTGGCTACTAAATTAACCGATCAATTGACTGATGACATCATCAATCTATTAATATTGAGTAGTTGAATCATCAGTTGAGCTCGTAATTGTTGTTCGATTCAGGTATATCAGTCGATTGATGATATTTCGGTTTAATCAATTTAACCAAATTATGAATTTTAAAATCGAAACAAAATCAAACAAATTGATTTTTTGTTTTAAAATTTTAAATTAATCGAACTAAATTTCCGAATTCGATCGATTTGATTAGTTAATTCAGTTTAACTGATCTTTGCGCACCTCTATCTAGCACTCACTACTGGGATGATTTTTTTACAAACATTTTATTTATTATTTGAGTTATTTTGATAAATATCTTAATTGAATCCATTGCCAACTCTAGATAGTTTTGACCAACAAAATCTTTGTCACTACGCTAGCACGCACTGCAATCCTAGCAAATTGTCACTACGCTAGCATCTGGGTTAGTGGGACCACCCTTGTGAGGTGAACAAGCAGTTGGAAGTAGAAACTGAGCCGCTGAAGCTTCCTTTGCAACAAGAGAAAACTACACTTAAAGGCAATGAGCCAACAACTAATGAGTAATATTTCCACTTTTCTTCCTAGTTTTCTTCTCTGATCTTCCATCTGTCTAAGATGACATTCAAGTAATGAATCAGTCGGCATTTCCACGTGATTATGATCCATATTTGTGATTCCAAGTCCTAATGACAGTGAACACATAGTTCATCTTTATTCATTCTTCTCTTCTATCTCTGGTATAAGAAGGCATTAAATTTGTGAAATGGTAGGCATTTCCTTGTGATAATGATCCATAGTAGTGGTTCCAACTCCTGATAGTGCAGCTAATGAACACGTACAACATATACGATTTTCCTAAAAATAATGTTGTGGAAACTCGACTATCTTCAGCTGATCGAGCAATAACCTACTGCTCTCTCAATCCTTTAACCATTTCACTTATTCCAGAGCACTGATTGCCTCATGGTGATAGAAAGAGAAAAGAACAAACGATGAAATAATGTTATCAAGACAATGAATAGAATAAGAACAATCAAGCACACACCAGAAAGGTTTCTTACATGTTTTGTATTTCTGTCTTATTCACAGAAGAACTATGCACAAGTAATAAGAAGGAGAACCTCCCAAACTCCAGTTACAATCACATCCATTTCGGGAAATTTTCAAATGGCGAAGAGGTAGATGATCACACACACTCTTTTCCTGATCCCCATTCCAATTCAAAATTTCTCAATTTATAGACAATGAAAAGAAAAGAAATACAAGATTAAACTTTTTCCCATAAGCAAAACTTATTCAGTCAAAAGAAGGCAATAACACGGCAACACACACAAGATCTTGGCACAGAATGCAGAAACAGAACCCAAAGTAGCTCCCCAAAAGGCAAGCCATGGTGGTAAATGATCGAAGGACCGTACCTGAAGGTGCTTGGCGCGGACGTAAGGAGTGTCGCCAGATGGAACCTTGTGGATCACGTGAAACAAATCTTTATCGCCTCCGATTTCTGTCCTCGTCCAATTGCCGCCTCCTTCCATCTCCTCTCCCTTCTTCTGCTTCTCTTCGATTGCTTGTCTTCGCCTTCTCTCCTTCACGAGACAGAGGGGCGGATGAGGTGAGAAAGGGCGTTGAAGAGGTGGGATACAGGAGGATGAACGGGGACGGGAAAGCGTCCGGGTGGTGTAGTCGAGCGAATTACGCAGAGGGGTGGGCCAATTGGTGTGGTGGGACGGCAACGACTAATATTTATGACGGCAGTGTGGGTGTCCCAATTTGTCAGAGAGGGGCCCACCGATCGTCGGCCCTCCGGTGGTAGAGAAAAGGGAGAGAGATTTGGGTATGCGAATTGGTTTTTCTAATAAATTTAATCGATCAAATTAATTTAATTGAAATCGAATAAATTAAAAAAATTCAAACTAACCAAACCCACTAAAGTTTTATAATTTTTAAAATAAAAATATTTTTAATATAAAATTTATTCTAATAAATTTAATAATAACTTTTATTTATTTAACATTAAGAGTGTTTTGGTGATATCAAAAATTAAAAAATGCTGAAAAAAAAAAAGATCAGGACAAGCAAAGTAAGAATGAGTTACACAGACTCCTCTCTCTCCTTCTAGATTTTAATATTGATTTTTAAAAATCAACATTACTAATAACTATTTTATTTTATAATATTCTTTTAAATTATAATAATCTAATAATATTGATTTTTAAAAATCAACATTACTAATAACTATTTTATTTTCTAATATTCTTTTAAATTATAATAATCTAATGACTTTATTTCTTTTTGATATTTGTGAATGACAAAAATCTAATGTCTTAACTTTTAAGATAAAAAAATAATATAAAATTTATTCTATTAAATTTAATAATAACTTTTATTTACAAAAATCTAATGGAAAAATCTCTCCATTTTCGCATTTGCATTCGTCATCATTTTCAACGCCCCTGAGACATAGCTAAGTTGATTACAACGTAACAGACTTGCAGAAGAGGACAAGGGTTCGAATCCTGACGAAGTCAGGCAATACCCTCCTGCGTCGTGACCAACTGCAGTTTCTCGATTTACCTCCTCACAAATGATCGTGGGACCGATCATGTGGGGCCGTCAGATTCCACATTTTACATAAGATGACAAACAATCGATTCAAAAATATACTGATTCAATCAAAATTGAATAAATTAAAATTTTTTTAACTAATCGAATTATCAAACTTTTCAATAAAAGTTAACCAAATAAAACTGATAAAATATTAATTAATTAAATTTTCAATCAAATTAACTGAAATTTTAATATCTAATATTAAAAAATATATTAATCTAGTACTCTGAAATAACATTATTAACCGAACTTTTCAATGTCTCAGTTTGCACATAATATTTTGCAATGTCTAGTATTCCGAAATAACAAAGTTCGCTTTGTATTGGAAAACATATTAAAATTTTAATATAAAATATTTTTAAAAAATTGAATCATTGACTAAGTATAATAAATAAAGCACTGAAATATTTTGTACTTCAATTTTTCTAAACGCAGACTAGTAAATTGTTTATACTAAATAAAAACGTAGTGAAATGCAAAATTACAAATATAATTTAACACTAACAATATTTTAGTAGCACGTCCAAAATTAGTTGGTTGAAGAATGCATCATATTTAAGTTAAAAACCTGTACTTCGTAAATCGAAGGGTAATTATATAATCTAATTTAAAATTTGAGCTCATAAAATAACTTGCATTTAGAAATATTTCAGGAGGCATATTTTTATTTTAAATTTCATTTTAAACATTTCAACTTAATGCAAATTGGATTATTAGTTTTAATTCAATTTTATGGATTTCTTGTTTTAGAGAAGCAGACCGGACAGAAACAAGCGCAGGTAAATTAAGTTCGAGCCTATTTCCACATGATCGATCGACAGTTAGTTTCTTGACAAATAATCGATAACAGTTGAGCATCCAGATTAGATATGTCGATAATGATCAATGGAATCGAAACTAACAAATAATCATCTGTTAATAAGTAAACTGTTGCATGCTCAAAACTAACATAAAAGTAATTGTAAGCTTGGAAAATAACATGAAAGGTTTCACTTGGCTGACTCAGAAATCCTTTGCTCTTCTTCCCTGCTTTTCGAAAGCCTAATTGAATATTTTCAAAACTTGAACGAGAACCATATTACACATTTACATCCGACTAGAATAAGACTAAAACAGCATGCCAAGATAGAAGCAGGCGAAGATCAAACCTAACCCGAGTGTACTTGAAGAAGAAAGACCCAATAGTTTGTCGGTCGCCACCGTCAATGCGTGTCGCGAAATATTTAAGCAAATATTCAAACCTCAGAGAGCTAAAGAGGTTGCAAAATGAGAAAATGGGGGTTAAAACAGGGTATTGCTATTAATTTCGTCTATGCGAGCTAGCAAAAATTATATTGATGAGAAGGTTTAATACCGATTTGTTCGGTGTTGAATGGGGGTGTCTGCTAATCCCAAGCGCTAGCAAAACCTGCACTGCTATACCCACCACCTTGTCCAGATCCACCATGATCACCGCCTCCCCCGCCCCTGCTAAAATTAGAATCCCTGCGAAAGTCACGACCACCAAATCGGGGTCCACCACCTCGTCGGTTTCTGCCACCGCCGCCGCCGCCGCCGCCGCCGCCATAGGGACGAGCTGCTGCGTATCGGGAAAGCCATTGTGGCACCTCCTGGTTAGCTTCCTGCATAAGCTCTGACAATGACTTGGCCAGGGATATATTGCTCTCGTTGAAAAATGCAGTAGCCAATCCAGTCTTTCCTGCTCTCCCAGTTCTTCCGATACGGTGCACGTAGTCGTCGATATCATTGGGGAGGTCGAAGTTGATAACATGTGCCACATGGGGAATATCAAGCCCACGAGCAGCAACATCCGTTGCGACTAAGATAGGAGTCACACCGCTTTTAAAGGATCGAAGAGCCTGCTCCCTTTCCTATGAGATCACATGGATAAACTGTCAGAAATTCAACACAATACATCATAGAACTGTTAGAAATTCTACATATTTGCCATAATTTCACATCAAACAAACATTTAAACGAGTAAAATCATTAATTAACAGTTGGACCTGCATATATATTTGTAATTCCATCTACTTGCTGTGGGAATCAGAACTAAATCAATGAAATTAAATCAAACATGGAAAGAAATAATTGATTTCAACAGGAAAAAGGTTGATTCATTGTACAGATGTAGTTGGGAGATGAAGGGGTAGAATAATCAATCTAGAGGTAAGGTAAAGCAATATAAAACCAAATCACCTTACTGCAGTAATAGTTCGATACTTAAAAGCCATCATATATCAAACTCATTATCCATATATAAGTGCATCAATCATAATTCTAAAGGCAGCAGACAATCTCCATCCACCACCCTAGTTACCTCAAAATAATTAGCTGATTTCAATTCAATTTGCTGCTAATATCACACCAAACAAAAAGGAACATGAAGCAAATTTTTAAGCGGAATATAATAGCCACCAACAATTCACATCTAATCAAACTTGCGCAACATGTAGGAAAGATAGGCTTATCATATAATCTTTTCCTAAATTAATGAGATTTGCAAGGACTGATCAATACTGCCTGGGATGACCAGGCCAAACCTATTGCATAATGCATTCTCTACAACACAATCAAAGCCAAAAGTAGACTTGTAAACTTCTGTGGAGGGGTTCTTGCGACCTGACTCACTTAAAAGCTAAGATCTATCATAGAGTGTTTCCAAAAACACTCATCTTCAGGAAAAATAGCATTTGAGTCTGTTACACACTGACGATCAGGAAGTAGAGGTTAATCTACAACATAAATTTGGTCTTAATGTGACTATGGGTGCTGTTATCTGCATGAAAATCATCATATTGTTTTAACTAATTTCACAAAGTGAATTTCAAACCATTTCATACTTCAGAATGATCTCAATTAACATAATATGAAAGTACCAGCATGTACCAACTGTGACAAAAGTAGCACACTATCCTGTTTGGTAGATATTTTTTCTTTCCACAGAGTGAATTTCAAACCATGTCAAACTTCAGAATGATCTAAATTAACATAATATGAAAGTACCAGCATGAACCAACTGTGACAAAAGTAGCACACTATCCTGTTTGGTAGATATTTTTTCTTTTAACTGATGTTAGGTACTTTTTCTTTTAGTTCTTTTCGGGTTTAGGATATGTGAACTGCTGGCATAGCAGCAAGGGTTCAATGACACACAATGGATAGACACTCTAAACCATATTAAAGAAGCTTAACAGGTCCACAAACTATGTCAGTACCTCAAGTGGGACTTTTATACTGAAATATGCGCAAAAAACAACCAAATTATTCAATAAAATGAGAGTTTTAAGCATAAATATGTTATTTAAAGAAATGCCTAAAACCATAATTACTCCAAACTTTCAGCTACATATTAGACTGGTTCTTATCATGAGTACACAAGCCTAGTATCCTTTGTATTGGTTAAAACAACCATAGGATGGAGCATCCATCTAAAACCACAATGAAGGCAAATCACCTGCTGTGTTCTATCACCATGAATGGTGGTTGCCGGAAACCCATTCATACACAACCAATGTTCCAGTGAATCAGCTCCTTTCTTTGTCTCCACAAAGACTAAAGTCAAGGCTTGCTGCAGGGAAGAGACAATTCTATCAGTTATTCTGATTAATGAAAAGAATTCCTGCGACACCCCACCAAAAAAAAAATTTATTTGCATGAACAGAATGCAATTTTTATTAGTTTTCTCTTTTTGCTAAATTTAGAAAGCAATCATCAGCATAAAGGCAGAAAACTAATAAGGTACGAACGAGGTTGAACCTTGCCAGGGGTTTCATTAGCTCTTTGGGCATGAAGAAGGTCCATGAGGTAGCTTCTTTTGTCTGAATCTGAAACAAATTCAACTCTCTGGACAATTAAATCAGTACTGGAGCCAACCCTTCCAACAGCCAGAAAGATGTAATTGTAAAGGAAGTCAGAGGCCAATCTCTGCATATGAGAATAATTTACATGTCATTTTATACACAATACAAAAAGTGGTTATGTAAAAAAAGGTATCAAATTGAAGAGAAAAAAACACATGGAACAACCACTAAAAATTCATAAGTAAACAAAGATGATATGCATAAAGCTTGTCAATCTCACAAAATTGAGCCTGTACTTCTTGCTAGGGAAAACAGATTGAGATTGCAACAACTAAAACACACACACGACTTAAAAACTATAAACAAATGTCTTGAACCTATTGAAAATACTAGACCTTGTAATTACTGTAATCAACACTATCACATCTCAAGATCATTCTAACACTGATTATGAAGAATAAGTTCTGATCAAGTCTACCTAGTTCACCTCTTCATTGGTCATGGTATTAAACAACTAAACACTGTCATTGTCTATCATAATTGGGACAATTTCTATTCCAATTTATAATATAGTGTCGCAAAGCATGTGGGGCATCTAGTCATAAAAAATTAGGCAAAATATAATAGTTAAAATATCAATTATATATGACATGAATATTGTAAAAGCAGCATGCGTCTGTTGAAAATCACATGTAGCTTTACATTATGCTTTTATATTGCAAGAATTCAGAAACAGAAAAGGGAGTTTTAGCATGTCATTTAATCAAAAAAAATAAGAAAACGACTACATAAAGTGATTTTACAAATAAAATGAAACAAAACATCAAATAATACACTGTTTGACATTTATGACCAACCTGTATCTCCTTTGGAAATGTAGCACTAAACAGCATTGTCTGCCGCTGACCTGGTGGAGGCATATCCATTTGCTCCACAATTCTCCTAATTTGCGGCTCAAAACCCATATCAAGCATTCTATCTGCTTCATCCAATGCTAAATATCTAATATTTTGTAATGACACTCTAGCCCTCTCGAGCAAATCTACTAAACGACCTGGAGTTGCCACAAGAATGTCAACCCCTCTCTCCAAGTCCCGCAACTGGCAAAAGAATATTCTGTAAACTAGTATTCCATTAAAGAAAAACAAATTCCAGCATAAAATATGATATACAATTGCTAATCTAGTTCACAAATGTTGTTCATAAGAGGCATAAATGCATCGAGGATTGAAAGGATAAATGAACAAATAGAAAATACGCATCTGATAGTACTGTGATACTCAAGCAAGTAGCAACCTTGAACAGAAGGGAAAGGTAATGAATGGCAGTGACCAAGATAATGAATGAACATTTTAAATTCTGAGTAAATAGAAACAACATTGAACATTTGGCTCATTATTAAGCAGGCAATGATGTATACTCAACAATAGGCCAAAAACTATACAACATGGTTTGGGTAATGAAAACAACCATCTGCATGGCATGTTGCAACTTGCAGAGATAAGCTAGTGAGTGCATAAAATTGATCAAAATATTTTTGAGGTCCAGAAATGAAACTGTAATATAAAAGGCAACTTGATACTAGTAAGGTAGCATATAATACAAACATTTTGTACTCTACAAAGATGACAAAGCAACATTACTGAATAAAGGATGCAGTATTTCTTTTTCAACAAAAAGGTAGTCCTCAGGAAAACTACATGGATACACCTAGGGAAAAAAACGGCAGTGATACATGGAATTCACATTACATACAATATAATAACAGTTTTACACCTAAGATAGAACATGGGCAACAGGACACCAAAGAAACATTTAGTGAATAAAATATGCAGTATTTCCTTTTCAACAAAATGGTAGTTCTCCGGAAAATTACAGGGACACACCTAGGGAAAAAAGAAGTGATACATGGAATTCACATTACATACAATATAACAACAATTATACAGCTAAGCTAGAGGAAGGACAACAGGATATGGTAAGGTATGTATACACAGTGGAAAACAATGATGTTACGTATGTAGTTATGTTGCTCCACACAAATTCACAAGTGGATATCAGAAAGGAGCATCTGCAAACAAATTAATTTTGAAGTGTTGTCTTGAATTTTATCCAAATAATTTTTTAATCCAAACTATGATGCAATATTTATGTAGCTTGTTGCTCTTGAATTTTAATCCAAATAACTTTTAACTGTTAATAGCCATATATTTAGATATAATAAAGGTAAGCAAAGTGTAATTGCAGGATTATAACTGATTTGTAGCTGATTTGAGTTTATGTCAAAATGCTCGTTTGATGAATTCCAAGTGTCAGCATATCATCGTCATGGTACCAAAATTGTACTATTCCAGATGGAGATCCAAAATCAAGCACAAAACAATATTGTAAACATTGAAAATCGAGAATACTTAATGAGAAGAGAGATATTGGAAGAGACAGGTAAAGGCTAGTCTCATATTAAACCACGGCAATGCAGGAGATATGATGGAGTAGAATTTATTGACACATCAACTTGATATAAAAAAATAATAATAAATATTGCAATTCTGACATATCACCTAAAGAGATATAGATAATTTCCCCTCTATTTGTTAACTGCTATCACCCAGCTTTTTCCAGTCATGAGTCTTCTTTCTTAATCCAGACCTCTATCTTTTTAAGCACAGAATCCCTTTTATTGAAGTGCCCTCAGTTTTTCCTCAAACCTGTTTCTCTTATAAGTGGGTCATATTTGGGTTGAGGCCCAACTTCCTCTGAGCTCTAGGATGGACCTTCAGGGACAAGATTAATGCTCAAAAGGGCATGCCTTATATGGGCACACTAGCCTTTGGTTCGTGTAAAAGTCAGTACTTTTTAGGTGTTGTCAAAGTAATTTGTGATCTCATTGACATGGCAAAGACATTCATCATTATGAAGAGAAAAAAAATCAAGGGGATGAAAGAAAATTAGGGATTTACAATGGTGAAGAACAAAAGTCACACTTTCACATCAAACTTAAGCCTCACTTGATGTGATAGATGATGAAAATCTAAGCCCATGAGAGATCCCACACAAACACTAGTTGAAAGTGAAATATTGAATTATTATTCCCATGCGAAGATAACTATAGCAATTGACATAGGACTCTGTCTGAAGTAATCCTCACAGCTTTATAGACCCTGTGGAACTAAATCTGTAACCTCAATTATAACCATATAAAAGTATAACACTTATCAACTGCAAAATCTGATGCAAAAAAGGCAGCTTACTTCTAAAAAAAAAGTAGGGAAAAAATTCAGAAAAAATCATACAATTCCATACTTTACAATAAATCTATATACCAACAACAGCACTTGATCAAAGGCACAAAGTTCATGCAATAGGACCTATTATACCTAAACAATTATAAAATTGAAAGGATCCTACTGTACTAACTAGCTTGATTTTCACAGTAGGTATAAATCACAATCACATATTTGTGGCCTTCAAATATCAAGGTACTTTTCCTTCAAATAAATCAATTGCTCAGAACGTCAATGAGCTGTGTATATCATCAATGGTCTCCTTACCTCAACGATGTCAAGTTTGTGCTAATAGAATTTTGTATTTCAAAGACATAATGAGGTCAGGGAAACAGAATGAGAACCTGCTGATGAATTGGAGCACCACCATAGGCAACAACAACCCTTACACCAGTTTGATAAGAGAACTTTCTGGCTTCCTCATGTATCTATGGCAGATAATCATCGATTGCCAAAAAATGTGGAAGTCAAGGATTAGGGATGAAATCAGGAAAGAAAACAACTGCCAACAAAACATGATTTAAGTTCTCAAGTTAACATACTTGGATAGAGAGCTCTCGAGTAGGTGACAAAATCAAAGCAATGGGATAAACTGTCCTAGAGCCTCTTTGCCGTTGTGAAGGTGATCCTCTCATGATCCCACTGATTATTGGAAAGCAGAAAGCAGCTGTCTTTCCAGACCCAGTCTGAGCACAGGCCATCAGGTCCCTACCAGCAACGGAAATCGGGATGGCGTGGCGCTGGACTGGGGTTGGCTTCACATACTTGCACCTCCTAATGTTCTGGTTTAACCCTTCCCCCAAATCGATCTCTGCGAATGTGTTCACAGGTGGGGGCACATTATCACCGCTAGTCTCAACCGGAATGTCCTCATAAGCATCAAAATTGATGCCAGTGTTCTCCGAATCATCAAAAACAGCTTCGTGGGTTTCCTCCTCATTGGCAAATGGATTTGCTTCCTGCTCCCTGCGGTCCCAACCTCCACCTCTGGTGTTCCAACCACCACCACCACCACCTCGGCCACCACCAGCGCCAGAACGACCTATATCACGGGAAGGAGCGGCACCCCAGCGGCTTCCAGTAGATGCTTGTGGAGGAAAAGCAGAAGGCAATCTAGCGGCAGGACCGTTCGCAACCGCAGGGGCCTCTGAAGCTTGCGACCGGTTACGAAGATGAGGGGGGACGTAGGAGTTAGTTCGACGAGGGGCAGTATCTGCTGCGGCCGCCGAGCTCTCGGCGTTCGCGACTGCATCAGCCCATGAAGAGCGCATGGTTGAGAAAACAAATAAAAGGGAAAAACTTGTACTGTCAATTGAGCAAGAGATCTAAGTAGAGCTGCCGATCATCAACCCCAAATTGTGTTTTCCTGCAAAACAAATATATATAACAATCGTACACCTTTCAGAACATCGACGAAGGTAACAAGGGGCAAAAAAAAAACAGATCTTTTGATGAGGAAAAGAAGAACACGGACAACAAAATAGGAACTTTTTGCTCTCTTCTCGGAGATGGCGGTATTACGAATCGGAAGGGGGGAGATACCTCGATAGAAAGCAGCGAGGAAGAGAGAGAGAGAGGCAAGACGCCACAAATGGCGAGATGGGAAGGACGGACGAGAAAAAAGAAACCCTAATTAGCGGATTGAGGGAGGGTGTATTCGCGCGCGTATGTTTTGGAGACTCGGCCAAGGTTATATATTACTTACAACCAGTAACAGATTGTACAAAGGCAGACGTTACTTACTCTTTCGCCCTCGAAATAAGACAATATTACAAAAGTTATGTCGAGTTCTTAAGATCGTGATCCCATATAAATAAGAGTTGGTGTCTAATTTAGTACTAAGTATTCGATTAAAATTAAATTAAATTAAATTAAATTTTTTAAAAATCAATCAAATTTTTTAATAAAAATTAAATAAATTGAACTGATATTTTATCGATTAATTCGGTTAAAAATTAAATTAATCGAATTAATCAAATTTTTTAAATATTATAAAAATTTTACTAATTAATTAAAGATTTATAAATTTATTTATTTAAAAGTTATAAATTATTTTTTTCTAATTTGAATAATTCAGTTTATTCGGTTTAACCGAATAAGAAATTTTAAAACCAAAATCAAATCGAATTAACCGAATTAATCGATTTTTTAAGAAAAAATAACTGAAATTCTAAAATAACCGAATCGAATCTTTTAATTCGGTCGGTTCGATCAGTTTATTCAATTTAACTGAATTTTTATTTACCTCTAGTCTTATTGATTCGAATTGAATTTTAATAATAATTTTTAAAATTTTATGATACATAATTAGTAATTATAAAACTATCTAAAAATATTATTTTTTATATGTATAGATTAATAATTTTATTTATATATAAACATTTGAGATGATATTATTATATATATAAATTTAAATTAATTAATAATTTAATCTAAAATTTAAATTAATTAGTGATTTAAATACTCAATAATAAAGATTATAGAATTTATACTAACACAATATAATCGTATTCAACTCAAGAACATTCACTTCATTCATTGTAATGTAGGATTGTATCGATCATATTGATGTTGTTTCGATTCTATTGATCCCATCAACCATACTTTGATTCCATAATAAAAAATAATTCTACATAATTCATGAGTGATTAGATCATAATATTGTGCGATACTATAATTCAGATTCTACAAATATGCTATATAGATATATTCCACAGCGGCCGTACGGTGATAAGAATTGGTCGGGTTTGACATGTTCCGCAGGTCAGGTTGTGCTCGCGGGTCCCGGCCCATGTATTGGATCCGGCATCAAAAAAGTTAAACTATAAAGCAGTTGCGTTGATTAAAATCCTAAAAACAAAATATAAAAATACCTTAAATATCTTCAATATTTCAAATAAAATAATTTGCCAATGAATATTTAAATTAGCTTCGACTTTAAAAATACCATTTTACCCTAAATTATTCCAACGAAAAAGCTACTACTTTATCCTCTCATGTTTCACCTTCTCTAAATTCACATTTCTCTTATAAGAAAAATGTGATGTTCCAATATTATTAGTTATTCAAACCCTCAAACATTTGTCACCACACCGTGCTCTATTGTATAGGGGGCTAAAATTCTTTATAATAATAAAAAAAAAATCACAGTTAGCCCCATTAATCATTTCTGGGATGATCGATCTGGTCCTACGAAAATTTTCCATTGACCATCAAGATAAATCGAAAAGTGCACACAGTGATCAACAGACGTCCATCCATTGCGCTTCCCATAAAAATTCTTTATAATGATTATTATAACGGTGGCGTTCCAACGGTTATAAATTTATTTCCTCCTTTGCTTCAAATTGCTACCTTAAAAAATCAATACACCCAAGCGGCCAAAGCCTACCCAACTTTGCTCCGTCACCATGTTAAAGAGGTAATATTAGTGCCTTAAATTATACAATCAGGTATACTTTCAGGTCTATGATCATCTTAACGTATAACCGAAAGAAGAAACCATATATTTTCTTCCAAATCTTTTGTTCAAAGATTTTAAGGCTTCCATATCAGACTAAAGCAATAATTTGTTTCCGTGCAAGAATAGGAAAAGCCTTCAATTTTTTCAACCAATTTTTGCCTTTTATAACCCTAATCGAATCTACATTTCCATAAATTGCCACTTGCTAATCCCACAAAATCTCCTCCTCTCACATTATTTTTCTAAATTTGTCTTGCATCTCTTTTATATAATCACGGATTTTCTGCTAATCAAAGAAATCAACAAGGTAAGGTTGGAGATGGCAATGGCGAGAAGAGGCAGAGGAGCAGCTCCCTTTCTAGTTCTTCTCGCCTTCATGGCGGCTCAATGCTTCCACCAGTCCACGGAAGCCACGGTCGTCACCACCAACCTCCACTTCTTCTTCCACGACACCATCAGCGGCTCCGACCCCAGCGCCGTCCTCGTCGCCTCCGCCCCCGGCCGCAGCGACGAAGGCCTCGGCGTCTTCGGCGACGTCTTCGCCGTCGACGACCCGCTGACGGAGGGCCCCGAGGCGGACTCGCCGGTGGTGGGATACGCGCGGGGCTTCTACATGTTGGCGTCGCGGCGGTCTCTGATCCTCGTGATGGGGCTGGACTACGGCTTTACGGCGGGGCCGTTCAACGGCAGCTCCTTCAGCGTGTTCTCGCAGAATCCCGCACTGGAGCAGGGGGACCGCGAGCTGGCCGTGGTCGGCGGCCGGGGAAAGTTCCGTATGGCGAGGGGGTTTGCCTTGCTGCGGACGTACTCCGCCAACTTCACCACCGGCGACGCCGTCGTCGAGTACAACGTCACTCTGTTTCACGATGACTGATTATGTTCGTTAGATTTGCGTGTTGTTTACGTTGCTGAATAAACCTTCATGCATGTCATATATTTTATATTTCTCCATAAAAGGATCCTTATAAATGATCTTTAAAACTATTTGGAGCACTAAACCCCTAATTGAAAGTTCCTAATGAAATTTATTCCACAATTTTTAATTCGACCTCAATTATGACCATTCGATGATAAATCTCAAGTAGTTTCATTGACTAACTCTGGAGGTGACCGATCCAGTTCCACGAAAATTTTCCGCTGACCATCAGGATAAATCGAGAAATGCACTCCAGCTCAGACGTCCAACATCTTTTGATTACACTTCCCATTGTACCACCGTTCAATCCCTTACAAGTTGCACTCGTCCAGCACCTCCAGCTCAGCTCTTTAACTCTTCCTTTTGAACCCTATCACTTTAAACACTCCATCGAAATGCCTCCGCGCCCAGCTCTTTTCCCCTTGTGCCTTCTTCTTGGCCTATTTTATTAATAATTCCTTTTCGAATGCCCACCAATCACAACCCTTCCCGCCAAACTCTTCCCTCTCTCTATATATAGGGGCAGTGCTCTTCTTGCTGCCTAAGTCTTTTGGTTGGAATTGAAGTATGTCACCGATGCTCGTCTATTTCGCCTTCGTCGCCCTCAATGTGGCCGGCGCCGCCGGTGATGATGCCGGCCTCCTCCTCTCTTTCAGGTCATCCGTCGGAGATGGCAATGCGGTCCTTCTCCGACTTTCTCACTTCCGCGCCCTAGCCTCAGAAACAATGCGCTGTCCGGCACCCTCCCTGCTCTGACCCACTACAGGAACGCTAGGTTGAAGCATCTCCATCTCTCCCACAACCCACTCAGTGGCGCTCTCGACGCGGCGCTTCCTTTCTTGGCCTCCTTCCGAGTCGAGCACAATCGATTTACCGGCGGGTTAGAGGGGCTTCGGTTTGGGAGGATTAGAGATTTCGACGTGTCGAGGAACCGATTGACGGGGGAGATTGCCGGCCCGCTGTCGGAGTTCCCGATCTCGTATTTCGATCAAAACCCTGGCCTCTGCGGTTCTACGCTGCCCGATTGTGGGGGCGGGATCTCGTGTTAGCTGAAACGTCTCCAGTTTCCTCCCCTTCCCCCAATTCCTCCTATGAACACATATCCAGATTGAGATCCCTAACAAAGGCCGGGCTTACCGTTCTCTTAGCGTTCGGAGTCGGAGATTTGCTTGTGATAGCGATCGGCGTGGCGGTGATCGTCGGTATGTACCTGTGGTTGAGGAAGAAACTGTTGAAATCCCTGGGCAGCGCCGAGGAGATCGAGATTGCGGAGTCGAAGGAGAAGGAGAAAGGGCTGATCTGCGGCTGGACTGCCTTCTGAAGGCGTCGGCAGAAGTGCTCGGAAAGGGGCTTTCTGGAAGCACCTACAAAGCAGTCCTCGAGGACGGCATCATAGTCGCCGTCAAGCGGCTGAGCGCTGTGCATTTTCTGGCTGCGCACGGCGGCAAGGTATTCGATCGCCAGATGCGTATCATCGGGAGGGTGCGGCATCCCAATCTGGTGAGCCTGAGGGCATTTTGCGATGCTCATGAGGAGAAGCTGCTCGTCTACGACTACATGCCCAACGGAAACCTTCAAACCCTGTTGCAGAGAGACAGTAACACGCTAATTAATCCTTTCAAAGATTCGATTTTTATGCACGATTTGAACCCGATCAATGCTTCAGCTACTGGAAGAACGCTAGATTGGGCCAGCCGGAAGCGGATTCTGGTGACTGCCGGCGACGGACTTGCGTTCATCCACAAGTTTCCGACGAGGTACCCGCCAGTGCACGCCAACCTGGAAGCCTTCAAACATTCTAATCGATGAGCAGGGCAACGGGTGCGTTGCCGAGTGGGGGATCATGCGCTTCGCCGCCAACATCCGCTGCTCGCCGGGCGACCCTTCAGGCTACTTCTCTGACCGAGGGACCTTGGCGGCGGTTGCTGCAGCGAGTCAGAGGTACCGGGCGCCGGAGCTGGAGTCCGACGTCTTCAGCTTCGGGATGATGATGCTGGAAGTGGCGACGGATAAGGAAATGGATGACGGAGAACTGCAGGAAGAGGAGATCAGGGGAATGGTGAAGATTGCGATGTTGTGCACGGCGGAGATGAGTCAAGTGGTGAGAATGATGGGCGAGTTCTTGTGAGATGCTGAAGAACAAAAAGCTTCGCATGCGTGCACTATTCATTTTTCCAAGCATACAAAGTCAATGAAAAACCAAGCCCTTGAGACCATGGCAACAATCTTTCAGATGAAAGGCAAGTTCGAAACATGAAGACAGCACTCGCCGAAGGACTAGGACCAGGAGCACCGAAAAGCCAGCTATGAACATCCCAAAATACTTCAACGGGAAGCCCGTCAACAAGGATAGTCTGATTGCCACGGAATTTCCATGCAAGTCTCTTCACCTGCATCACCCGTTTCTGATCGACACTGATCTCCAGGCAGGGATCCGTGAGCCCTACAGTATCGCACTCTATGTCAACTTCATGGAATCGGCCATTATCACAGAATTGTGCCTTTGTTGAATATGTCTTCTTTCCATATATATGGGCCTTCTTCGCGATGAACACTGCATTTGAAGGAGGACGCGTGCTAGTCTTCCGGTAAGCTTCTTTTGAGAGATCTCCGAGCTGGAGGATCATCTTGTTATCGCAGATCGCCGCAATGTAGAAATCTTCAAGAGGCTCCGGGCTAAATCCAAATTTGGCAGCAGAGAGATCCCAGAAAACAACTATCTTGCTATCCTTCACCTCCATGGACCTGCAGCCCTTTCTCTTGGAGAACACCCGTGGCTTAATTTCCACCTTGCAGAGGCATTGGTTGGTCGAATCGTCGATCTCGATGCTCAAGCCTTGCCCCATCAGATTCTTGCTCCATGTAACAATGATCACACAAGACCGGCCAAAGAGTTGAGCTTGGTAAAGGCAAGTCACTAGATTTTGAGCAGTTTTGCTGGCCCCCGACGTGGAATCGGAGACCTGAACTCCACTTTCTCCAAAGCAGGAAGGGAAATCCTTCATTCTAATTCCTAACCAATGCAAAAAATTCAACAACGAGCTTGGAGAAGCAATTAACACCAGAAGAATTGTCCCAAACACCGGCGTTGCACCCTGGTCAATTCAAACTTTTACAAATCGTCAGTGCTAAGCCAGGAAGAACCAGAATCGACTGACAAGTCCCCTCCTTTTTACAAAATCAAGCATTCAAGATTCGGAAAGGGAAAAAGGAGGAAAATTAAGAGCCAAATTCCACTCCCACTCCCCACAAGGATCAGATCCGTCTAAGAGGGGATAAAAACCTGAATCCAAAAGCAGTGGGAAAGCAGATAAAAAATCGCACTAAAAATGAAGAAACGAAGCCTAATGGTCGGTCCGGTCCCATGGAAGTTTTCTACCGACCATCAGGGTAAATCGAGAAGCACATACGGCGGTCAATCTAGGTGCCCAACATCCTTTGATTGCGTTCCCCATTTGAAAGAAAATTCCTACAAATACGCCGTAATTGGGGATCGAACCACGGATCCCTAAGTTACAACCCGGATATCCTACCGTTACAACATTGCCTCGGGGACAAAATGCCTTCCATTCAAGCTCATGCCTCTGCTACCTTTCGTGGTTATTACCGCATAAGGGGCAATTCACAGGGTCAACCTCTAGATTATTTATGAAAAAATAAATTAAAAAATTATAATTGATCACGATAGAAGACGATGTTATCCCGATTTCATCAAAATTCAAACTCTTATCCTCTTCTACAAATTTACTCCGTCATAATCAAATTAGTTATGCCTTGGGAGGAACATGAAAGTTCTCAGTCTTTGCTAAGATAGATAACATGTCAAAATCATCTAAGAGAAAATTCTAATCCAATCTTAAATGTTAAAAGGCAAATAAATGATTCTTTTAATATCTAAGCATATTTAAAAGTTTGCATTTAATATTAGGAACTAAAGTAGTTAGAAAGCATATTTAAATTCTGCACGTCTAAACGTGAAATACAAGGACACCTAACTTTTTTCACTTGTAGTAATCATCGTCATTAAATGTTCCTATGGGGTGGTTAAGAACTAGAACATCCATTGTGTTCAAAAAGTAAGAGCTTGAATTGACTCAATTAAACAAACTTCACTCAATTAATTATCCTTCTAAATATGTTGTAACAAGAAACAGTAAACAATATCTACCAAAAAAGTAAAATAAAAGCTGGTATGAAGACAAAATTACAGCTGACAAATTCATTGATGCTTGCATTCTGACCATGCGCTATATCAAAAAGATGAGACCTCAAGAGAGATAATTCACTATTATATGCCGTAGAATCCTTCAGCATCAAATGCAGTGCAGGTCTTCAAGTCCTGGTATAACTATGATCAGTTGTTTCGAAGAGAATTCTTATACAGGAAAAGAATTAAGACCACAATCAATTTAGAGATGTGGGGAGGCAAAATCGCTTACATTGCCATCAAAAGAAGTTAATGGATGCACATGGTTTGTATGGCGCTATACTGTTAACAGTTCCTGTAAGATGATAGACAATATTATGCGAAATCATCGACGAAAAAGCAGATTGAAATTTCATATATAGTAGGCTCAGAGAATGTAAAACTACAACAAAATGAGTTGTCTAGAATGCACCAAGTTTCAATTTTAGTTACAACCTTAATATCATCTTAACAAGAACAAAATCTTACTTGAGTCGAGAAAACTAGGGTAGAACAGGTAGTAAGGTTGCAATCATTGGTGAGGCATGGAAATCAACTGGAAGCACAAACTTTGAAATGCAGAAATCTATTAATGCTTCCACATGTTCTAAACTTGAAAATCATCTGATATTCACCTTAAAGTCTCATAGCCAACATTAAATTTTGAGATTCTCATAAATTGAACAATTAGGACGTCAGTGCAACTTTGAGATGAAGTAAAAGTTGGAAACTTTGAAACTAACTTGGAGACGATTTTAGTAAGCATCATTTTTATGAGACAGCATTTTGGTTCTTTTGAACCTGAAATACCAAACAAATGTCTAGTGAAATAGACAGCTTATATGTGGGGGAAAGGTATGTTACCAAGAGATAGAAACACATGTATCCAATGTACAATCCCTTAATCATTGGTAGGTGATTAAATGGTCAAACTAACAAAGTAGATAGAACAATGGTATTTGTGAATAGATATAAAATGTTGTGATACTAGAGGATATATGAATATATATTTTCCTACTTTATGCCAATAATTGGACTTTACCTTTTCCTTCTGTTTTTGAATGGCCTCAACCTTCTTCATGTAGTCATCAGTCAGTTTCTGAAAAATGATTATAAAGAGCATACCAATGTTTCATGAGCATATATTTTGAGAGGCATTTCCAGGAGGAAATAATCTACATCATCTAATATGAGAAATAGTTAACATACAACCACATATTTCAGATGATATAGTGCTATACTTAACATACTTGAAGATCACTTGACAGATCTTTAACATTATCTTCTGAAAGTTTCTTCTCCTGAACAATATTCATGAAAAAGTATATTAGATGTCCACAAACACAAAAGCTCAAGTAAAAATATCTGTTACTGAGAGTCCAATGGAACAAACTTTCTCAAGTTTCTCATAGGCTTTATTTGCATCTCTTCGTATATTTCTTATTGCTACCTGCAAAAACACAATGATACCATCAAGCATAAAAGCTGTGGTTCTGCAAATTGCTACCTATGAGTCATAGTTCCACTACAAAAGCCAACAACCACATGGTGCTAAATAGATTCTAACATCACATTGCATTAGTTGCATTCATGAAGTAATTTTCTTTCTCGTATCTCAGACAGTGAATTGAATCTATAAGCATTCAAAACTGTGTTACTAAACCTGTCATTGTGCGACTGCAAATCATGTTCTCTTGTTAAGTGAAGTAAACAGATAAATCCAACTAGATTATCTAAAATTACCAAATAGAGACATTGGGAAATTCAATTTACAAGAAGCTATGTCATTGAAAAATAAAACACTTGGTACATCACTATCAGTGGGACGTATGCCAGGACAAGATACTCTAGTTTACCTTTCCTTCCTCAGCGAGTTTTGCAACAACTTTGGATAACTCCTGCACCAACATTAAAGCAGCAGATATAAATCAGATCAGCATAATTCAAAAGAAGAACTTAAAAGCAGAGAAAGAATGAAGCACAAAGATTTTTTTATTTTCTGATGTATGATATGCATCTCAAATTAACAAAAAAAAAACTACGTATAAGTGATCATATACATAAATTTAGGTTGAGAAATTAATTTACTAGCTACATACTCAATTTCAATGGAGAAATAGATAAGATTCATATGGCCGGCCTAAAATAGTTGTGAATAAAACAATGCTTAACGATGATGATAAGCTCGAAAAATGAATTAGAAAAACATGTTGATATTGAACAGCAAAAGTAAGTGAACTATAAATTGAAAGATAGCCAACAGATATTGTTTATTGTGACTGTGCACTCTATCCAATTAATGGTTCCTTGAGGAAATTAATGATCTGAACTTCAGGATCTTGGCAACAATAAGGCTGATAGTCTATTGTAAAATTTTGAATGCTGAGTCAACAAGTAATCAGGATTTTTTTGCATCTTATCAGTCAAATTCAAGGGAGGAAAATGGTTATGAAAATCTTTGGAAGAGAAAATTCTTACAAGGTTCCAGGTTCCTCATGAACATGTTCTTAAAATTCAGGTGGTACCAAGATGTACTTGTGGAATTCACTGATCTGGCAGGCTAAGGGGCACACAATTCTTGATGGTACTATTGTGAATAATGTGTACCACCTGGTACCGATGATACATACCATGGTGAAAGTGGTATACACTTTTCTATCCCTGATATACTGCCCATGATGAGCAGTAATATGCCTTCCAAAGGGCTATAATTATAGGACATCAAAGAACAAACAAATATATTGATTGTTATGATCCCATGACAATCTTCTCTCAACTGAGTGAACAAACATACAGGTTAATACTGATTGAGTCAATCAAGCAATAACCATAGCTATACTGAGTCATGTTGATATGTAGTTGGATGATTTTGACACAAAAGAGTATCAGAATTTCCGCATTTATAACATGTCACATTTCATAGAGCTATATAGAGTCACACTTTGTGTACTGAATGATTATGATACAATATATTTTCCCTTGAGCCCAATTCTTTCAATTCATGTTAGTTGTCCTCAGGCTCAATCCATCCAGGTACCTCCCACTAAGCTCGATTGCCTCAATCTCCAAGTGGCATAACAAATGTTGCACACGTTGCACCAGTATCAAATAGACACCTAACGTGAGACATATTGTTGAACCATGAAAACACTGGTTAAATTTAACCACTAACCACAAGAACTGTTTTCCAACAAATCTAGTAATGTCAAAATAAATTCATGAGAATATCGTGCAAAGAAAAACATGATAAACATTTGATAACTCTATGACTGGGCAGAAGAGGGGATGTAGAAACATAGTAGCAAACATTAGGATGAAGCATCTCTGAAGAATATTTGTTTCCAAGTACTCTTCTCATGAGTCTTCCTAAATATGAATTATGTGAAACATTTAGTCATTGTTCAATAAAAAATAAAAAAAACTAACAAACCTTTCTTCGCTCAGATGTCAATTGAGGGATGCTTAGTCGTATCACCTCTCCGTCATTGTTTGGTGTTAAACCGATGTCAGAACTTACTATTGCCTTCTCAATAGTTTTTAAGCTGAAAGTTAAAAATAATATGACAGTTTACAAATAGAAAGAAAAATAGAAAATACATCCACACAATTTATATATCATAAACACTATATCAGAGACTAAACTATACATTCCACTTTAATTTATCCTCTCAACTTGGAGTCTGAATGCTGATAAATGTCTAGTCTGTTGCACAAAATACTAAAACCCCACAGATTGAGGAAAAAATCTTACAGCGATATCATGGAGAAGACTTTATATTATGCAATGGTTGAGAGATTTAGAGATGTGATATTGAAGTCAGTGACTTGGATTGTTCTTCAAAGGGCATTTTCTTTAATTTCCCCTCAAACTAAGGTATCAAAGAGGAATACAGTATGCCAAATCCAAAAGTTCAGGAAGAACAGAAATTAGAATTCCAATATATACTTATAAAAGAATTAAAAAGATAAGGAAATATTAGAAGAAGAAGTTTAATAATATGGAAGGGCAGTGGAAGATGCTTACCAAAAAGAATGACGAAAGTTCTTGCATATCTTCTCAAGAGAAGACGATATTAGAAGAGAGAAATAACTATTCTCTTTTAAGGTTGCAATCAAGGGAGAAAAATATATGGGAGTGCTGCAGAAAAAAAGCATAGGGTTCCAGCATCTACTCTGAGAAAGGATAACTGCCAATAGACAAACTTTAGATTATTTTATTCTAAAAAGAGATGGAAGATATCAATGCAAAGAAAGTAAAACTGTAAAAGTTTAAAATTGACCTCGAGCAAAGAAAGATGATAGAAGAGAAAGAAAATGATATCCCATTTTAATATTAATAGATAAAAAGATGGCTGCAAAAGGGGAAAAAAGATGAATAAATTATGAACTAGTGGTACATCAACTTTGAAATAGAGGGAAGAATCACTCTTGGCTTGCAAAAATATGATTTTTTTTTTTTACTTTAAGATTAGTAATTCCAAAAAATTGAATTGATAAGAAGACAACAAGTGATGCAACCCTGCAAATGCTTCAATAGATGAATGAAATCATGATACAACTTAAAGACGATGATGAAGACTTAAGGATCAGTGATTTTTATAATGAAGTACTCTGATATTCTTTTACATGCCAGTACTTTTATTACACATTTCTTCTTCCTAATCACACCAATGATGAAGCCTTTTTTACACTTTCTTCTTCAATAAGTGAAGCCTTTATGTTACACCTTTCTTCTTCCTTCTTTTATTCTTCTTTATTGCCACCTATTTTATGCTTCCATATTAGAAAGTGCCAAATTATTTAGTTCAAGGCCTGCTAGACTAGCCCTGGGCTTGGGTCAGTTAATGTTGATTCTTATTATCTTATGATAAAGCTTTGATACTTGCATGGACTTGTGGTGTGGAGGTTATGAAAGATGCAACCTAGAGGTGCTAGTGATCTCTTATAGTTGCCTGGGCCATGCTAGAAAGTGCACCAGGCGGGAGGACATGGAGCAATGATAGTCTGGGTAGAGCCTCACAGGGTGTCTCACCAGAGAGGATCACACTCAGAAGAATCACCATGGAGGGATTGCACATATGAAGTTCTTGAGAATCTGTGAGGTAGCTTGGATTTTATGGTATCACATAGGCAGGTAGTATTGTGAGAGAGCACACTCCATTAAAGAGCAGGTGACAGCTGATGGAGGCATGGGTGACTAGAAGATTATGTGCTGCAAAGACTTGGCCACGAAACCAGAAAAGTCCCATTGTGCAACAATGGCTGTATGAAGGTGGTATGCATTGACATTATTGAAAGTAATGTGGAGAAAAAATAGTAACTATCTTTAAGGAGAAAGGCTTCTATAATGAAGGTGGAAAAGGAAGGTTGTGCCTCAAGAGCAGAGGAAGAAGGAAAAAAGCAACTCTAACTTTATCACTGTTGATAGCAAGTTAAAAGTAATCGAACCATATCATTCTATTAGAAATAGAACACGACACCAATATATAGGACCATAACAATGACACTTATCAAACAAGCATTGTAGGAAGTATATTATATCTTCTAGATAACATGAACTATAAACTAATAGAAAAATATAAATTATTACTAACCCAACAATCATCAAATAAAAAAAGGGAGATTCTTATTAACTGATTAATATACCTAGATTTGTCATACGGCTGCACAAGAAGAGTGCTTCCATCTGGTGTACTGATTTGTGCGATGCTCTTCAAGCTGACAGGAGTTCCATAGTACTCAACCTGGAAGGAAATGAATTCTCATGACAACAAATTATATTAACAAGTCAGAAAATAGACTGAAAACAGAATCAAGAGTATTTTCACTCTTCTCTCATCAAAAATGATTGGTGTTATAGGGAAAAAGATTTCAATACTAGCCAGAAGTAAAATAATTACTGTCAAATGTAGATCGAAGGATAGCATAAAAGGCACGAAGTGGAACAGCTGAAATATCTTTTAGATTGCTTGGTGGAAGAGAAGAAATGAAAAGTCCTCAATTACATCTTGTAGAGCTATTTTTCTTAGATAATGAAATAGGATTGATTGTAAAATGGAAAATTCAAAAATGAAGACATAGAAACTGCTGTTCATTTTATTTAGGACATAACAAGCATACAACATCTCAAGAACTACTATCTCTGTTATCTAACACTACCAAAACATCAATAAAAACAAGTATATTGTATCAGAAATAGCCTTTAGCAAAAAAAAGTGGAAAACCTCAACACGGTCGAGCATGGAAGGATTTGCTCTTCCTGTTCTCACTGCATTAAAATTTGTTCGGACATTTTCAATAGTCCTCTCCATCCTATCTCTCTGAAAGATGATTGAACTTATGGCAATTTAATATAATCATAAGTTCAATATCAGCCATACATCCAAGTAATCACAACAACTTACAGCATCCTTCTCAATCACAGATTTCTCAGCCTCGATTTCTTCAATGGTTGCACACTTAATGATTCCATCTCTGAGAATATGCAAAATATGCCAATGGAAATGATAACTTCCACCAATTTATTGGTGCATATGAAAGAGACTAACCTTCTCTTGAAGTGTTTACTATTGCCCATGTTCTTGCAAGAGAACGCAGTTGTTCCCTCCTTTAAAATTGAATAGGTGAAAGATGAACTCCATGAGGACAAATGCATGTACACATTTCCATTATGGACATTTTCTGTGCAAGAAAGAAACATAGAATGAACTGATTCTGTTACACTAAAATTGAACCATAAAAACAAAGAAGTGCTATGGGGAATTCACTCATGGAAAATTCCTTTTCCCCCAATACACTAGTATTAGTGCATCATACAACTTAGTAGTTGCATTATGAAGAACTCACTACTTATAATTGTACCTCTTACAAAAAAAATCTATCACTCGTTTCCACATAGCAACTCACTACTTATGCAAGCAATCCCCATAAGAAGTTTCTTGATAAGTAATAAAAACGTATACAAGGGCTACAGAAAGAAACAAAATCAACCTAATCAAAGTGAAGAAATGCAAAAGTTCCACTATATAATAATGTAATAATTCCAAATGTACTTAAATGTGAGAAAAAAAACATTTAAAGGCTATGATTCTCTGAGGTTTTGAGGGCATCTTAGTAGAAGAACAAGGACAGAACGATTTGATAAGTCATCAGATGTGTCCATAATAGAAGCACGTACAAAATTCCATTTTTTTTCCAGTCCTGTTGATGTTTGGTCACTGAACTGCAAAGCTACACTAATGTACTACCCATAGACCGCCATCTCTGCCAATTCGCTTTTTTGTATCAAGATTTCTTGACTTAAAATAATATCTTTTTCGATTCTTTATGCAGCCATTTCACCGAGAAACTATAGGCAGTGCTACGAAATTAGAAAGAGACAGTGAGGAAAGCGGAAGAACCTGGTACTCCGACGGAACGGGTTCTTGATGGCGAGAGACCCGGAGCTCTGAGGCTTGGATAGACGAACCGGGAGGAAGACAGGGATCGAAGAGCCATCGGAGGCTAATGGCGAGAAGGGGGCGAGGAAGGGACGAACTACAAAGAGGGATGGAGATACGACAAGGCAGGGGATAAGGAGCTCTATCGGATCGGGTCGGTTTTAAATATTTTAGTTTACCTTAAATATTAAAAAAAACAATTTTCTGATTTATTTATCCCTTTAACTCATTAATGCTCCTAAATATAGTGCAAACAAACTCATAAAAGATGAGGGGCTAAATTGAATTTTGATAAATTTCGAGCCCCCAGCTGCAAGATAAAGTAAATATCTCGTCGGTCTATAAATTTGAGAATTTTAGAGACGAACGCGTACGCGCACTTCACTCGTCGAAAGGTAGAGGGACCGGAGAGTGAGGCCGAACGCGATCTGGAGATGCCTTCGCAGGCACCGCCCAATCCGAGGACAACCATGAGCCGATCCGTCGGAAAATCTGCGCAACTGCTCACCCGCTCCTCTATGCAATCTGCTTTCCAGCTGCCCCCTTCCGAGGAGGAGGCTGTGGCGGGGATCTCTGTGCTGAAGCAGTGAGCATGGCTTGTCTCGCTTTCTTAGCCTGATTTGTGTTTTGTTGATTGTGCCCTTTCTTCGTAAGAATTTATATGTAGCAGAGTAAAAGTGAGATTTTATTTTATTTTTCTAATTTGGTGTGTATGTTTTTGTTCCCTTGAGTTTCTTGGGCATTCTTTTGCTCTCCCACAGAAAGTTGAAGCTTAACTGATAACTGATTTGTTGTCTTAGTTGTACAACGAAATAGTTTGTCTAACAGGATGATGATGAGCCGTGCAATTAAGTCTATTAGGAGCTTACGGTTTTTGCAAATTAGATTTTTGTTAATCTTGCAGTTGTTGTATGGTTACTTACTGCAGCAAGCTTCATAGCATGTTGACAAGGTTACAGAAGCAACCACGACCAAATCATGTGGTCCAACTTTAGTAGTGGGCAGATCTTTTCTGTCCATTGACCAAGGCTATCGTAACATTCAGATTTTGAAATCACTCTTAGTTGCATTAAGTAGTACTCAAAACACTAGTTGTTTAATTTGTTTGATTATAAAAGTAAAACCAAGTTAAAGACCACTTGTGGATTTTATTAATCAAAGAAAAAAAATGGGACTAAGATGAATGATGAACAATTACTAGTCCTTTTATACATTACTATTTGTTTTCCCATAACGTTACAATTTAGTGCATAGTTCTGTCCATCTATCTTACTACAAGGAAAACACAAAGTAACCATCATCTAGTAGAGTTACTTGCTCTAGTAAATTTCAAACATTTATTTCAAGTAATTTGCCAAACCTCTTGGATTCTAATGAAATCAAAAACTAACTTTATGATAACTAACTTTATCCAATGAATTGAAAAAGGGGATTTAGCAGGAATTCTAAGGGTGCTAACTTTTCATCTAATTCCTCATACCTGTGTTGGATACCCAAAGAATATGAGTGAGACACTGGCATCCCTATTGATCATGTAAAAATTTTAGAAATGAGATGAAACACCTACGCTCACACCCATGTTGGATAACCATAGATTATTCTAAGTAACATAAATCAATGGGCGTGTGTCAGGTATTTCTTTTTTGGTTTTTACTCAAAGGTTGTATTGTCAAGCAAGGCCTAGAATCTAGGGAATGTTTTGCAGTTATCTCGGTGAAAGAACAAAAGGTCAAATTAGTGAAAGTAGCAGCAGGACTTACTGAAATTGCAACAGTTTCATCTATGATTAACAGAAAGCTGTCATAGTTTTGCTTCATTGGTCTTCAGTTGGCTATGGAGAATTGAAATGAACCTTGTATGTTACTGTTATGTTTGAGCAGAATGCACAGACGTGTTCTGTACGAATAAGTTTTGACTTAGTTTCAGTTACATGTTTTTTGCAGGATATTTTTTTCAGAGACACACCTTCAAGGACCACCAAAGATTCGCTATTTGTTCAATTTATTATGGTTAAATCCTTCTCTTAAGGTAACAAACAAAATCTTCCATTTCATTTATATCTGCAACTTACAATTTGCTTCTGGTTGCCTGACCACATGTTTGCCCCTTATGTATTCATTTTAACTGATGCACCATAGATGCATTGCAGTTCTATATCAGAGATAATGTGATACAGACATAGAAAAAGAGAGCATCACAAATAAGTTACTGAGGTCATTTGATCTTTTACAATCCTATGGGGTTGTTGTGATGTGTGAATTATGATTTGGAGAACTAATCACTTCAAAAAAAATCTAATCATGAAACTCAATCAGATGAACAGGTCATTACCACAAGGTAGGTTTCCATCAATTGAGTCCTTAGTTAAGATCCCTAGACTAGAATATCCTTTTGGTACAGAAACTAGATAATGTATAAGTAATCTATCTGTTAATATGAAAGCAATTGCTTTTTCTATTATCTAAATGCTTATTAACTAATTGCTCCTCAAACACTATGTTCATTTACTAGTTAAGTTAATTGCTACTTCAATTTTTTGACAATCATTACAAATTAACAATTTGGTATGCAAAAGTATGAAATGTATGGAATGAAATGAGTATCTCTCCTCTCTTTTTTTTTTTTTTTTGGATTATTCAGTTTCAATCCAAAAATTGGAGTGGAATCATAGAGCAATGAATCATTTCCATTCTATTCTAGTCCACCCTACGAAACACTCCTTAATACCTTGTCGGCACGAAACCTGCACTTCAACTTCTTACCAGGTCATCCATATCACTCCACATTTTCCTTGCAGTCTTCATCTACACTTTGTTGATTTTCCCTTTGAATGTGCACTTCTTTCAGACTTGTTTGTTGCTTTTCCACCTCATTGATTCTCTGGCCATGAATATGTACGTTGAGATCTTCGCCAATTTTCTGGATCCTATGATTCCAATGTCATATTTCTAATTTTCCACTGATATTTGATTGTTGTCGATTTAAAATGTCTCCTTAGTTGTTCTGCAAGATTTCTTGATTTTGTACTTCTTTGATTGATATCTCAGCAAATCTTGGATCAACTTTGGCCAATCCTGATTGAATTCCGCCTATCTGGATTGAAAGATTGTCAGATTTTTCCAACTATGATTTGCATACATAGATTTAGCACTAATCTAGTCAGTAATCATGAGTTCATGACAAACATGCAGTTAAGGGTAAAGAATGGACACATTTCTATTAAAACGTCTAAACTTAAAGAGAGTTTGATGTTTTATGATGCACATTAGCTGATTGTTCCATTTTCATATATTTAAAATCATATATTTTTATGGGCACATCAATTTATAAATAATATTACATATTATGATGATTGTAACTTGTAATTGAAACCTACGGTTGTCACTTTCCCTAGTTGTTGATCAAGCAGCTTCAACTGATTCCTGAAATTCTCATTGTGCTTATGCAGCGAATGGTTGTATCATTGGCATCTGATAAAGACATCTGGTATGCGATTATGAAAAATGAAGCAGTTCAAGAACTAAGAGAATCTTGCATAACCAGTCTTATGCTACCTCCAGGTTGGATGGCAACTATCTCACTATCTGATCTTCTCTAACCCAAGTAGTGTGGAGCAATCATAAGATGTTTTTGAACAATAGTGGTGCCTGCATTATTTGCAAATTTGAAGTTTCATCTATTGTAGCTTGCAACGTGAGATAGGGTGTTCATTTGGTTTAAACCAAATTAAATTGAGAAGTTTTATTAAAAGCATTACCAACTGACCTGTATTAAACTCCTATTAAAGCCAAACAAAACCAACTTAAATTGTCGAAGACTCACATGACATCCTAGGTTAGGCTCGCATGGAAAGTTGAGCTAATGAAGAGAAATTTCAAGTTTAGACGAGGAGCAATTATTTGACTTAAGCATTATGGGATTACCACACTTGGCTACATGCTAATCCACATGTTTAAACCAGTCTTGTTATGTGTTAATCGACATATTTACCTTGTGATTTTGTCACGTTAATGCAAATTGATGAGTTCAGTTGATTGTTTGTATATCTGGAAAGAGTTGGTTATACTGATGGATAATTGGCCAGTACAACATTATGCAATTGTGTCTTTAATGATCCATCTAAGACTGGTAGCGACCGCGTGGTTGTAAATTTAGGAAAGTAGATCATATCAACTTTGTTTGACACAACACCATTGAGATAGTAATTTTCAAAATTTATCTTAGTAATCTTCAACTCAAGTTGTCTTTCAGGTTGTGAAGGAGAAACTGGAAGCATCCTATCTGAATTCTGGAAAGCAGGCAGTGACATTGCCATAATAATTCTCAGATGGATCTCGGAAAATCTCAAAACAAAAGTTAATGCACTTTTGCTACTGATTTCCCAGCTTGTCAATGAGCTCTTTCATGCTGTGGAAGTGGGAAAAGGCATGGGTGTCTTGGACGACATACTGAGATCTATGTTTATATTGTCGCTCATGGTAATTACTACTGTTGTCATTATTCGAATCCATAGGAAATTTGATCTGGCTCGCTGAGCTAGTCATAGTTTGTGGATTGTTCGAACTTAATCATGCCAGCTTCGCATCAATTGTGGCACTATGAACAAAATGTATAAATAATTGAAGGCTCTGAATTGTGTGATGAAATGACTCATGAAATGGTTGGTGAAAATGTTTGGATTTATTGGTTTAGACGGATGTTTATCCTGGGTTTCTTTTTCATTCCTATTGTCGTACATGAAAGGCTGCTTCGCATCAATACTATTTTTTTTTTTGGAACTTTATTTCATGCTATTTCATCAACCAAGGGTCTTTGACAACTCTTGCATTCAAGATCAAACTCCCTGAGCTGCTGCTACGAAGTCTTCACATCCAGATTAATTGAACTTGTTTTAGATCATAGTTCAAAGGAATATTCAAGCAAGCACAAATTCACTCAGAAAATGTTAAAATTTCAAAACTTAGTGCATCCGATTTCACATGTCACACATCAAAAATTCAAAAATCATCGCAAATTTTCTTGTCAGGGATTAAACTCTCGTCGTCTGAAAGAATAAGCTATATTATTTCATATCAACTGAAGTAATGAAATGGTTGCAGGGTGAAGTGATGATAACAGTTAAAAGCACTAATAGGGATTTTGATAATTTTGAAATCTTATAGCACAACTTAAAAATGAGCGTAAACTCTGACAGATAAAATAAAATTCCCGATTTCATCATTGAGCAATGATGCTTTTCTCTGAACTTAATGTAAATTGAGTTTGAATTATCTACTGAAATGAGTTTATTTTTGCCTCGTGAAAGCTCCAAGGGGCAAATTCCTCACACAATGACTCTAATTAGAATTAAATTACCGTCGGACTCGGTGTTTAAGCATAGATGGCTATGTTATGTCAAGTATATTGACATCAAACCAAAATATAGGAGAAAAAAATGAATTCTATAAGTTTATTTGAATTGTAAGTTTAGAGCCTTGATGCTGCAACCTTCTGCTGGAGCAAGGGCTTGATGTACTCATGGTATCCATCGGGCACGACCGAATCATTTAGCGGATCATTCCATGCTGCCTCATAAAGTTTGGGGTACACATTTCCGTCATAGCGGCCAAGGATTGAACCCAAGTAGTGATCAGTATAGTTAAAAGCATCAACTAGTGCAACCGCATTTGGACGAAGCTGCAAAGATCATTAGTCCATTTAGATGAAGCTGGAAAGTAACTTCAAACAGGTGAAAAGAATACGATGGAATGGGAGAGAAATTATTATACACACCTGGGAATATAGAGATCGAAGTTTCTCGTTGGCTAGTGCACCTTGCTCGGGTGTAATGTACCCTGTCGCGATGAAATCACCGAGGTGCTTATGAACCAAAGAGAGAGCATAGACACTGCAGAGAATCTGGAGTACTTCTTTAACTCCACGTCCTTGCATGTCTTCTTGCACCTTGTCAATGAATCTGAACATGGTAATATGGAATGGTTATGTTGTTGCTTAATGCGATTTGAGAGAACCATTAAAAGATCAGTGTCAGTGTACTTGAGTCTGACAGTGCGAAAGTGGCTGAAATTTTATGCCGAAGTAACAAATTTTTTTCTTTGGATTTTAATATGCCAGAGCCATGAAATAAATGTTCAAAGAACCAGAATTTATTAAGTTGTACTGGAAAAGTAGGTAGGATAATTACTTGGATACAATGATTAGTTGACAATGAGCAATTGCGGCCTCCAATAAATCAGCAGAAAGTTCATGAAAACCTGAAAGAGTGATCAGAGTGAAATGTCAAAAAGAAGAAGAAACAACACTAAATTTGGGGCAAAAAACCAGTTAGCAATTTTTTCCCTACATTCCTGACAATATATATTTGATACATCTGAAGCAATATTTTAAAGAAACAAAGAAATGAGCCCTACAGGAACTGCTCTTCTTGGAGGGAAAAAAAATTAGGCACAGAAGAACAAAAGCTAGAAATTGTTTCCATGGTTATGCTACTTGCACTTCTGGTGTTGGAAGTAGACAGCATGCGTGTTCGACTTCTCTATTAGCTTGCTAAAATAGCTCAAACGTATTCATATAGTTGTGTGCCTACATCTACATAGATTTTAGGATTGAGGCCAGCTGTAGCAGGTTCTAGGTTGACACTTGGTAGAAACAGCATGGACTTTCCAACCAACCCAAGTGTCATAATGCCCACCCCTCAGTGATCATCACATCTCCTAATAGCCTGCAAGTAATTACAGCCACCAACGGCTAACTCTTTCCTGACTGTAAAGTTAGGTTCTTAGCTTCAGTAGATTTCATGCTAATACCTTGTATAAGTTAGAGACCTTGACTTAGTCTATGTTGATAGGTGGACTACTTAGTTACTGAGAATTAGCTTGAGCAGCTCCTCTGAGACCTTTAGGAATATCTTATTTTGCAAGACAACCTCTCTAATTGGCCTAACCAAATTGGAATGAATATGCTAGCCGTATAGTTTGCAACTTCTTTTACGTTTTCTCTAATTGGCCTAAGACCATTAGTCCATAAACTATCTTCTTTCTGTACCAGTGAATTCCTATAAAAAGGTTAACATCCAATCTAACTGAAACAAAAGTAAGAATTTAAAAGATTCCCCTCAAGGAAGATAAGTAACTGCATACACTAAAATTTGCCCCTTCATTAGAGTGCATACGATGTCTCAAGAAGAGAGCCATATATATAGAGGCATTTAACAACTTCAGGGGTCTATTTGTATGAGAGTTAAAACACTACAAATACAGAAGATCAGATGCAAAAAAAAATTAAATAACCTTCTTCTTGGCTTGGGAACTGACTAATGTTTTTGGCACAGTTGACAACCATTCTAATAGCTCTAGCTTCAAATGCTTCCAGTATAACTGAAGGTTTCAACCAGTCTTCAGCTGCAAATGAAAGTATGGGTGTAAGGTTTACAATTGATCAAAAGAAAAATTAAAAGCTGGTGAAATATCCTAAACTACCATCAATCAATGTATTTCTCTAAAAGTCAGTGTGATGAGACATTTGTAAATCATGGTCGAGCCATTTATTTTATGAGTATGTAGCTACCACTACTCATCTTTCACTTCTTCTAACAAATCGGCTCAATTACTGAGCAAACCACATCAAATCCAACACATTTTTTTAAAATAGTTTACCAGAAGCCAGTGAACTATATAGCATACAGAGGTTGCATCATGTTGTTTCGTATGCTAAATTCTTGTCCTGAAAAAAAATGTTGAATGCTGACCTGTGAGAACGTCACATTTGCTCTGCATCAGATGTTGTATTTTTCCCATATATGCTGTTGTACCAACAGGCTGTTTTCCTGAACCTAGTCGAGCAATAGTCTTCATAAGGAACCTTGCTACCTGGCAATGACGAGTAATTCTTGTATGGTTATTATGTTTTCCATGTCCTGGAATGTGAGATCATATGTAAAAAAAGCCACAAAAAGATATTGATATGCTGGTGGAAGTGACTAGACCTTTGAGATAAATGCCTATTAATTAGATAGGCACAAATCATGAGCCAAAATGCTTTAAGTAACTAATGGTAAACTCAATATGCTTTATGCCTAATGAACCTCCTTAATCAGTTCATACCTTCCAGTAACTAAACTGAAGTATGAGAAACCACTTAAGGGTTGAAGATCTCAAAGAAGAAAGTGAAAATTGGCCTAAATTATCCCTAGTTGACAACATGGTAAGCTGAATGATGGCCATCAATGCTGAATGATGGCCATCAATGCAAGCATCACTTTCAATTTGATTCCACTTTTTAAGTTGATCATCTGACAAACCATAAGCTGAGTCTGCCTCAATAGCATTTGTCATGGCCAGCTTGAAGAGATAACTAGCCCATTATCATAATAGGCATCACCCACTAGCCCATAATAGTTAATATTAAGCTAAGTGAATAACAATAAACTCATGCAAAGCCTAAGAAACCTATTTGGTTAGCCCACAATACTAAGGCGGAATAGCGATGTGTCTAATTCAAGAATATGCACTCAGGGCGCTACTCCTATGTCCTTACTAAATTACTGCCAAGAAGAATTGATGCAAAAAGGAAAACAACATAAAATTCTATGAAACTAAAGCAAGTGATAATTCACTATTCATCCACCATAAGATAATCATTTCCCTACCAGAGTTCACTCCTTTCTCTATAAAAATGTTAACAAGAAATACATCATTTTCTATTATTCTAGTTGCCTAAACAGTGATTGTTATTCAACAGAAGTAGAAAAATCCATATCTAAGGCAAGGCAACTATCAAGCACAGGCAAAGCCATATTCTTGAACCACATGAGACCTTCAAATTCAAACACTACTGTAGAGACTCTGTAAAGGAACTAACCTGCAAAAGCAGAACAATGTTATCTCCTTCATACGTACATGCAGGAACATACACAGCAAATAACTCAGGGAGCCCACTGCTGCATAGATAACCATGGCCACCGCACAGTTTCCGACATTCTTCGATTCCATCCTAATAATTAGAAAAACGGTTATCAATTTAAGGGTATGATGAGCAAGGAAAAAAAAATCTGAAGATATGTTTTTAGAAAATAACATTTGTTCATATGAAGGATGCACGGATCCAAAAGAAAAAGGCAAACATGCTTGCTAGATAAATTCATGAGTTATAAGAATGATAAGTTCAAAAATCACTAAAAATTCACAACTCCTATGACACAAACGTTATCATAACTCTTCTGTTACTCAGTTAGCATACTTCTGTTGTATATCAAATTTTTTCATCCAATTAAATTGTCTAGTTGTAATTTGAACTTTAATGACCAATTCAGCTGAGCCAAACTAATTTATTGCCTTTCAAGGATCCAATTGAGGTCGGATTTGGATTTGGTTGAGTTCAGAAGACAGGTGTGGTAATTAGGATCAACTGGGTTCAAAGAGGGCTAGATTTGAACTTATTTTGATAAGGCTAAAAAAATTTTGTGCTCATATCTTGTTGGGTTTTAAGATTATTAAAACCTCTATTTCTCTTCCCCATGTAACCACACACTTCTCCATGCTTCCCCTTCATGACACCATCTCGACCCTCACATATGGAGCGCCCATCAAAGTCGTCAGCAAGTAGCTCCTCGTCTCTTTGGTTGCTTTCTCCTCTCCTAGTCTCTCTCTTGCACCAGCTCTCATAGCCATGTGAGCCATGTTGCCCACTTGTAGCAGGATGCAGAACCTCCTACGAGTGGTGGTCTTCCCTTCCTCCAGCAGCCACTCTTCCCTCTCCTAATCTCCTCCATTGTCTATCTCCCGAGCCCCACTTTGATCCCTCTCTCACTGTAACCCTACGGCCACTGCCTCCTCTTGCAAACGCAATAATTGTCCACCTTGTAACAGCACTAGCGGTAGGGTTTCCTCCCTACTCTAATTCCTAGCCATTTGAATAGGTTTCTTGATCTGGAATTATTCAACCTCGGTTAAAGTTCCCTTGGATATTTTTCTTGCTTGTGTTGTTGACTAGCTATCTATTTCAGACCCAATGCATGCTATATTTCCAGATCAGATTGATTCAAACATTTCCCCATTTTTGAAACCCCCTTCTATTACTTCCTTTGTTCAGGGGGTTGTAGGGTAAGAGTATATATCGTTGTTGCCTCTATTTAAGGATTAAATTGGTTCTAATGATGTTGGCAGCTGGATAATTTGGGGATTTAGGGGGCATGTATTCGTGTAGGGTGTTCTGCTAATTAAGTAGAGTTGCATTGTGGTAGATGAATCAAGATTGGACTAATTATCTTGAGTGTTGGTTGATCCCTACATTTAGCAGTATTATTTTGTTTGGTATTATCTTGAACCCTTTCTAAGTTGTGTATTTATTTGTTTGTATAGAGGCTGATCCAGGAGGAGCACAGACATAGCACTTTTGGTTCCTTCCCCTTGTACATAAGGTAGGTAAGTCGTCTCTTTGGGGGTAAGTCCTTTCTTTGGTTTCTTATTAAGCCTTCCCTTCCCTTTGCTTATGTGAAAATAACATTTAATTTGTGAATAATTATTGTTATTCATGTTCTTCTAAATGTGCTGTATAAATATTAAAACAGGTTGTAAAAACTAATGAATGGAACACAACATGGATACCTATAAAAGGGCAGCCCGGTGTACGAAGCTTCCGCCAATGTGGGGTCCTAGGAAAGGGTCTATTGTACGCAGCATTGCCCTGAGCTAAATTTCCTTTTCTTATGTGATGAGGCATCTTGTGGGATCAAATTTACTGAGCCAATGTTTTTTATTTAAAAACCATTATACTAATTTTTATGTTCGATATTGTATACTTCTAATATGCTATAACCCCTACATGAGAGTCATCCAAAAAAGCATTACTAAATTAGTGTAATGCATAATAAATGGTGGCATAAATTAGTCCCTTAAAATTAACCACTCATTGAATATGAATTGCTTTATAATTGTCTAATCTTCAAAGTTGAATCATATGTGGCGTGTAATCTTAAAGCAAATAAGTGGCTATTATAAGGAGAGAAATAAATGCTAAAAAGTGAAAAGTCTGGACACAAAATCAAAGTTGTTGGCCTCACACGACCTACGTTATATAACATGTGTCATGTTAAAATTTACATGTTATGCTAATTGCTACCTATGACCGGTGCTTCAGCCCACATGTCAGATAATACTAGTTATACTTTGAGGAGCTAGATTCAATAATTTACTCGCGTAAAACAAATGTGAAATAGTTAAATATGGATATATATATATATATATATATATATATATATATATATATATATAGAGAACTGATCTCCTGCGCTCCGCTCTCCTGCGCTCCCCGTGCGCGACAGCCAACCTCCTTCCGTTCATCGCCGCCGTTCTTCGTCGTCCGATCACCGTTGGCCGCAATCCCGGACTCGTTTGAAGCGCAACTCGACGGCGCACACATCGGCACCGGATTCCGGCCGGATTGGGCCGGAATCCGGCGGAATTCCGGCCTAAACAGGGCAGACACGGTGGCACCCGCTTTGGCCGGAAATCGGCCGGATTCCGGCCGAATCACGGCCGGAATCGGCCAACAGTAGCTGTTGGCCGATTCCGGCCGAAATTCGGCCGGATTCAGGCCGAATTTGGCCGGAATCCGACCACCGGACCTGGCGCCGGTGAGTTGCGCATCCATCGGCGCCGGTGGCCGGAGATGGCCGGACGCCGGTGAACAGCTGCGGTGAAGGAGCAAACGTCCGAGGAGAAACACTGTGCGTCGATCGGAGAAACGGACGGTCTCGATTGCTTTGCGCACGGGGAGCGCAGGATAGCGGAGCGCAGGAGATCAATTTTCTATATATATATATATATATATATATATATATGTGTGTGTGTGTGTGTGTGTGTGTGTGGTTACTAAGATGTAGAGGAATGCTACACTGTATACGATGGCTAGTTGGCATTGCACAAAATGGAAATACCTCAATAAATATGCTTCAAGATCAAGGTTTGTTTAACAGCAAACAAGAATTGAAGTGACTTCCATCCAAATATACATTATCAGAGCCATTTCTAATCTCACAAAAGCTAATAGCAACAACTACTGAATTGTATCACAAATGACTAGTCATTCGAGAAGGGATAATATAAAAATAGTGAACCATTGCACTTGTCCAGATTCAGCGTGCACCCTTATATCTATCATGACACTGAGGTAGAGTGGCCTAGCCCTGATACTATATTGAATTGGGATGGATATAAATTATAATGGATTATCACACTTGTCAATGTAGGACTAATTTGTATGGAGTATCTTAGATTCAATACAAACAAATAGAAAAGGATGTGGCAACTAGCTGTCACTAATTTTGGTGGAAATGCAAGTAATGACTATTTATCCACGGTCAATTAATTATAAACCAGAGAAAATAAATATTAATGAAAATTTCAAGAAATAAAGAAAGCAAAACACTAATTAACAGTCAGAAAGCAACCTTCATGACACTCTGGTTCAGAATTAAGGCGTTTGAGAATAGAATGAATTGAAAAAGAATGTAAAGCAGGAAAACTATGTTAGATTACGTACTGCTGTCACAGAGGTTGTCAAAGATTTCAAACCAGCAGTGCATGCATGTGCCTCAGGCAATGTTGAAAAATCATTGGCTCGTAGTCTATCTGTCACATCATTATATAGCCACTTCAGCCATTCGCCAACAAACCTAAAAGCATATGCTGAGGCCAGCAATGGAAAGAGTCTGCTTTGCTGAGTTTTGTAATCAATGACCTATGAAAACAGATAGTATCATAATTTATAATTGCTCAAATACCTTTCCAAGGGAATGAAAAATTCTGTATATATTTTGTTTACTTGAGAGGATAAATAAGAGAGAAGGGAGAGGAGGAAAAAGAGCAAAAAGAACAATTGTTCCTTTCCCTCCCCTCTTTCCTCCTATTCATTACATGCTATTAGCATAAAAGAAATATAACTTAAAATGAATTAAATGTGCTAGTGCCATATTGACTTTAGCTTGCAAAGAAGTATCAAATAGTGATTTGAACCATGATGTGATTGTGTAACTGTGCGGTATCAATATTTCAATGGCTAACTAGATATTTCATTAGTTTGTCCTTTCCAACAATACCTATTGGGACCCACGGAAGGTGGAAAACAGTACATGTAAAATATATATAGTTTGGTAGTAATGTGTCCATAATTTAAAATCAATGTAGTGTATATTCATAGAAGTAAAATATGACCAGACTCAACCATGACTAACACCAGCAACCCTGATTTGCGTTATTATTGCAAATTTATGCATATAAATGATAGTCATTTCTCAGTGTTCAGCAGCATAGAAAAAAGGTTGGACATTAACAACAAATCTAAGCATTCTCGATCACATAAATAAAATGATAAGAAAAAGATCTTTACTATATAAAATTTTCTTCTGGGAACTTTAACTAGGTACCCAAATTTTCTCAGTCCAAGGTACTTGCATCAAAAGCATACCTACATATTTAAGAAAAAAAATACAAAGGATCAAGAGGAAAAGAAACCATGAGTAAATTACAAATTCATTTATTGTGGAAAGCACTAGAAAAATCATAAAAGATGGGATCAATGAGCAACCTTCATTTCAAAAATTTTATTTTCAATGCTCGTTTCTATTCTTCCCCTTCTTCAAAGCTATGGAACAAGTTAAATATGAAAACACTCAATATGTGAATTAAGATAGCAAAAAGAACAGTGCACAATGCTGAAGGCCTCTCCAGGAAGATCTTAACATCCCATCTAGGATGCAACTGAGACGATCTATGTTTCAAGAAGAGGAAATAACCATCAAGTCCAATTTTCAACAGTGTTTGGGCTCTACATATGGTAGCCAAAGGCCTTCTTCAGCTTATGTTTGTGGTAACCAGTACAACAATCTAGGAAGCCATGATATGGGATGTCATTTATTAGATCATTGTTATATATATATATATATATATATATGAATTCTTAGTATAACAATTATATATGTAACACTGACAATGCTAGACCAAGCACAAGGAAGAAAAGGCAGAATGTTGTTGTAGACCTTACTAACCAACATAATTATTAAAACTTCATATCATTGATTTTGAGTTTTGACCATATGTATCATAAGGGTATCACCATAATTGTTGTCAGAGTAGATACAGTAGCAATAAAAGATACCAGAGCTCAATGGCAGGATAAGACAATTCCAAAAAGTTGGGAAACACAGTTGTAATAGATTTATGTCTGTCATAGGATATTTTCTCAGTGTAGCGTAGAGTGCTAATGCTGTACCTGAGTCTCAGGAGAACCATCTTGTGATCCAAATTGTCTACGAACAGAACTATATCTTGCAGCAATGCAGACAGCTCGAGATAAAGCCTTAGAAGCATCAGAGACAATTGTTTGACGAACATAAACCATTGTCCCATACAAAAGTTGCCTTGGAACATCAGATTGCACATACTTCCCTTCCCTTGTAACTTGTGAAACCCTGGATGGTATTCAAAATAAAACTAAGTCAATATCATTGCTAAGTAATGCAGAAATCAGATCTACAATATCTGTCAAAACCACTACTCATACAATCACTTCAGTAATGGTAAACACTTAACAGAATAAGAGGTAACTTCCTTCTGCACGGTCAAAGTTAAAGTAAGCAAAGTACTAGCTATGAGAATTTGAACTAACACACTACTCCTTTCTAGAGTAAATATGAGCATAGGACTTCATGGAGAAAAAACAAACTACATGGATTTGTCATATACCAAAATTTTGTTGTTTTAAATAAATATAATTAGTGGTAAATTTGAATTGGTGGGTTTAGATTATAATTTTTACATCTAAGACGAATAGTTAAAAATCTGATTTAGTGGTTTTAATTTAGTTTTGGGGGTTAACTACACGCAGACTGATTGGTGGATTGTAGTAAGCAATAAGCAGATAAAGAGTTCTTTGAGTGAATAACTGCATTGTTTATTATTTTTGGATTGTATGTTTGTTAAGTGGTTTATACTGCAGTCATCATGTGGTATTCATGATGAATGAATTTTGCATTTTGACTTAGTTTCATTTTATCATGCTTATGATGCATTACTGTAGACTTTGTTATTGATTAGCCTTATGGTATCCCTATAATCATTCTACCCTTTATGCCTACTTAGCACATTCGTGCTCACTTTCCCTATGTTGCCTCCATTATTTTCAGGTTATCTTTCGAATTGGTTGCGCTAGATGCTGCTTCACGATCAAGGTATAGATTTTTTACTCAGACATGGTTCTAGATCAAATGCACACCAAGGGGATTCTATTGTTTAGCAGACCTTGAGTAAGGTATGATAGTATTAGCTTTCAAAACAAACACACTACCAAGTCAGTTATGACTGTGGGAATGAAAACAAAAATATCAAGCTTGAGCAACTAAAGCTATGCCATACATATTAGATGCAAATAAAGGGATTAACTAACCGCATCAACATTTGATCTCGTGGAATGCGCACATGATCAAACCGCAAAACACCATTATCCATTGTGTTGTAAGCAGCATTGCCAAATTTCGTCCCGATATCACCAACAACAATTCCAGGAAGAGGTGAGTGATCATCCAAACTTCGTAACTGGACAATGAAACCTGGAAAGCAAAGTACTTCAGAGAACAACTATAGAAAGTCCCTAAAATAATCCTCCAAACACATAAGTGTTTACCATTAATTCCATGGTCTTTTCCATTAATTATCAGACGTGCATAAACAACTGCATGAGTGGATACTTTGCCAAGACCACCAGGCCACCACTGCACATGAAAGAAATGGACATATGATCACTGAGATTTAGCGGGATTTTCTGTTTCATTTTTTTTCCTAAATAAATTAGTAATGAGGAGAAAATTATTATTGAGCAATATGTGAAGCTAGATGATTTTGAACAGTTACTATTGTTTTAACAAATTTATCAGTGAATCTAGATTGACCTCAGAACATAGAGATTGAAACTGTCACCTACTTTGCTTGAGGTAAGCGTAGGGCTGTGAATAACAAATTCATCGGTTTTGGGATCAAATGTCGCTGTTGTTTCAAGACCTTGAACATTTGAACCATGACCAAGTTCTGTCTGAGCATAGCATCCAATTATTTGCATCTTATAAGCCAACGGTAACCACTTCTTCTGTTGTTCCTCAGTTCCTTGTCCTTTTATAGCAGGAACAAACATTCCCTATTAACCAAAATAATATAAGAAGAGGAAGCAAACAAACAAATAACAGGAAAGGTGAAAACTATATCTTTCAGGAAAGGTATAGAGAAACATTTTTGGCAATTTGAAACATGAGGTCCTCACCCAGTGGAGATCCCCATATCCAGGTTCATCTATGAAGATCCGGAACACAGAAGCTTCTTCTTCTGTGACATCAGAAAATTGGATGATTATCAGCAAACTGAAAGGAAGGCAGGGAAACTATTACAGGATCCTTTAAACTGTATGCATGCCAAGGGTCTTACTTTAAGAATGCATGTTTTGTTACTTAATTTTTTGATGTTCTAGTAAGAACTGGTTTTTTCAATAGCTAGATAGGCCTAAAATAATACAACATTAAAATGGGCAGATCAGATAGGCAGGGTGATCAGTTTTGTCAATGGGTGTGTCTACCTGATCAAGACTCCAATGAAAACCAAAAGAAATAGAGGATGTAGCTTGGCTCATCAGTAGGCTGATTTTGTTTCGGACTTTTGGGGCACTCAAAGGATAAGATAGTTGTTTGGTATAAACATCAGAGGATTAAAGTAACCTATGATGCTAATAACCTATTGACATGCACAATAAGCAACATGTATATTATGGCTTCTTGTGTGATGATTGATGGGAATAACATCTAATCTACTGCCATTTGAGAGTATACATGCTGATGAACATCTCACTGAGATTACTGATTAAATTTAAATTGCAAGTTTCAAGGCTTACGTACTTCACAGCTCTTTTATGAAAGTTCATAAAATAGTTTCTCATAATCTTTCATCTTAGTTCACTTTTTTCATTCACTTCCAATTATTGATCATTCATTGATAAAAACACAATTTGGTCAGTTACAGTAAGAACATATTTTAGCTTATGACATTGGAAATCCTTGACCGATGAGTCTTTCACAGAGAGACAACAATGGATTCCATCACAAATAATCAACAAGGGATTCCATGGGACAACTCAAAGGAGGTCCCCTAATGATCATAGAATCACCTGTCCCATTTTCACAATCCCATTGTTGGCTGTTCAGGGATTGTATGTACCTACTCTTTCTTTTTTAGGGTCAATATCAACATTTCAGTTGTTCATCCGAGTTCCAATGATAACCCTAGAAGAAGGCCAATGGCTGCTGAACTAACCAAAGTCAAGTAGCCAACTAATTCACCTTAGTAATGACAGTGTCTGGTGAGGAAGACCAAAATGACCAGGGATGTCATTACATGTAACATAGATCAAATAATACAGTTATCAAATGCTACTTTATTAGCTTGCCAATCAATATTAGGAAACATGACATTATAGGGCCAAGTTTTTTCTTGTGCCATTCAAAACTCACAAGAAGTATAGAGAAAGGGTGTGTCAACTACAAACTTGGAAAAATATTTTCATGCTCACTTGCCACCAAAAAACAAAAGTTCATTAGAAGTATAAGAACTTATACTTGACATAGTCAAAACATATACGTCCAGCTTGATCATGGATATAGGTTCCATTAAATGTCCCTAGTGAAAATTTGAGGGTACCGTCCATCAAGAAATCCAAGCCACATACCAATATCCATGCGGGCAAACATAAAGTACATGGTAGGAATTGGTATCGATCAAAGTTGGAGTGACTACCATGAAAAAGATAGAATACAAAATAGGAATGTAGTTGAGAAAAGACAAGGAAGAGAAGAGATGACAATAAAGATGAAAAAAAGGAGAGGAAGAGAAAGAGAAAAATAAGGAAAAATTACAAAATACAAATAATAAAAATTCATTTTACTGTGTCTAATCATTACAGCCTGGTCCATGTACCAACTGATGTATTTGACTATGATGTTATCATTGTTAATACTTACTTGAACTTTCATCAGAAAAAGCAAGGGATTGGTTATGCTTGTATCGTTTCCAAAATAATGTGTAAGAAATCTTCACAGAAAGAAAGAGTTTAGAATAAAAGAAAATATACCTGTAAGGCGTAGCTCATATATTCGCTTCCAAGCATGTGCTGATTTTTTGAGTGTGTTGTTAAACAATTCTTTACGGCCAAGCATCGTTCTATTATCTTTGCGAAAGACCTAGACAAAACTAAAGTGAAACAAGGTAAATATTTCAAACATAAAATTATGTTAGATATAAATAAATGGGATCAGGAACCCAAAACTACCTTGGTAAATCATGAAGAGCTATACATATTGTAATATAAGTGTAGTTGAAGTAAACTGGATACTCAACAGAACAATTATTTATAGGACTGAGTATTCAATTAAAATCGAACTGAATTAATCGAAATAGAACAAATTGAGTTTTTTCGAATTACCCGAACCAACCGAGTTTTCAAATAAAAATCGAACAAACCAAACCAATAAAATATCTATTAATTCAGTTGAAAACCAAATTAACTAAAATTTTCAAGTATTATGGGAGATTTACCAATGAATTAGAGATTTATGGGTTCACTTAGGACCGAAATTCTGAAATCATTGAACAAAATTTTTAAATTCAATCAGTTCAATCGGTTTAACCAAACTTTCGCTCCGCCTTATTTTTTAGAAGAGCAACAACAATGCACACACATAAACATGCACTTATAATCTTTATTTAAAAATCATGATCCACTTAATAGCTGCACATAGGTTAAGCCATACTACTCAACATGTTTTATCCTTTAGCTTTATAAATGTGGTCATAGTTCTGCTTCAATCCATTATGAACCATTGTGAAATTCGCAGAAATGATTATTATTACAATGATACTCCTAAAGATGCAAATAACATAATTATTCCATCGAGTCCTTTGGTAAACAAAAAAGATAGAAATAGAATCTATTGTCCCAAAAATTTGGGATTTTGAAAAATCAACTTAAAATTCTTCAGATTTGTGTTTGAGAATTCCTACTAATTTATGAAATCAAAGATCTTTACAATATGATAGTAAATAATTTCCAAAAGGAGAAATGGAATTCAAATTATATTTTTTTCTCATAAATAGAAATTAGAATTCTTACAAACTCTCTTCTGGTATCAAATTTGATTTATTTTCCAACAGAAATTGCTTCCAAATCAGCTGCAAATGTACAGTTTCTCAGATTCTCATTTAGAAGCTGACATGTAAGAGATTGAGTTCATCAATGTCAAAACTTATGATGGGTTTCCAATCCGAGTAAACTGACGCCTAAATTATTTGGAAAAGGCAAAATCTATGGTATAGGTGAATAAGTAAACCTTTGATTCACATATTATGTTCATTATCACGTAGCTAAAATGTGACATTTACTGACATTCTTTTACTTCCGTGATCACAACAGCAAATAATGATCCAACAAGAACCTTGGCTTCTATTAGTCACGGTCAGCTAGAATAAACAAGGAGCCGGGATATGAATTTGTGCTTATTACGACCATCTTATGAATATCATGGTAAGCACTCTTACAAAAAAAAACCTTGGGACTTCGCAATCAAAGTATAGATCGATTACGCTTGCATCCTTCAACATACTAGAGTCTAAAGCAATTTCTAGAAGGGACCAGTCTCACATTCTCGAGATTCTTTAAAGTTCGCAATAAATCTACTCAAGAAACTCTAAATATAAGATTTTTTTTTTAAAAAAAATACAATCTTTCACGAAAAAGGTTTTAAAAAACTAATAACCAACAAATCGGGAGCGGATCTGGAACAAAAAAGAAAAGGCGAAAAAAAAGAGAGAGAGAAAGGGAAGAGAAAGACCGGATCGCTTGCCACGATGCGGGCCATGCGATCGGCGACGTCGAACGCGTGCTTGGAGCCGGCCCATACGATCTTCATCGCCTCGACATCGAATTTGGCTTTCTTCCGCTCGGCCGCTAGATGATCCACCGCCGGTGCCTCCATTCTCCTCCTCACTTCGCCGCTCGCCCAACAAGGAAGCAAAGATCTCTTAGCAATCCCCCTCCCCTCTCCTCGGGTGGAAATGAAATATAGAGAGCATTTATTTCCACGCCCCGCCGACCGGCTAACAATAATAATGCACGTGAAAAACACTGGACCCCGCGTGCGCTCAGCAATATCGCCAATTACAACAAGGTGTTTTACGGGTAACGTCGTCTGAAGTGACGTCGAAATTCCAATTTTATTGCTGACGTTGATGTATCGTTTTATTGCTTTTTTGGTGAAGTCGAAAAAACAAACGATATTAAAAAATAAAAAAGATCTGACGAACGCAAAGCACGTGACGTGATTAACATATGGCATGCAACGATAATGGATATATTTTCAGTTATTTACTTATAAAATAAATATAGACAGGTAGATTTTAAATCCATCCACAGAACAAATTTAATATGTTTTTTAAATTTTCTCATCCATTTAAAATTGGATCAAACTAATTCCATCCGTCTTTCTAAAAAATAATTAAATCCTAAAAAACAACGTTGGGATGTCAACATTTAAATTGTCCATCACTTATTCAAAAGAGTAAATTTGTTGTATTGATACCATTTTATCATCCTCTCTTGTCATGTTATTTCCCCCTTATTTTTATTAAATATTATTGATTTTACTCTCTTGAAATAATTTGATCTGATAATATTATGAAAAGCATTAATTAATTCATGTGCATATAATAAATATCATTGTAAAAAAGTCAATCTCATTGCTTCTCTCTTAAATAGTGAATTAATAATATTATTATAAAAGTCAATCTCATTGCTTCTCTCTATAGGGATGATAATTTTTTCCTAATTAGGGATGATAATTTTCCTAATTTGATTGAGGATGAATTTGATATATCCGAAAGAAAGAAAGTATGGAAAGATTTTTTAAACTGATTAAATAATTAAATTTATTTATTTAGTTTATTAATATTTAAATAGTTAAGTTAAAAATAACAATTAGATGATCAAATAATTAAACTAAAAGAATCGCTTCTTAGAAATTATAAAATAGATTATTATTCTACGGTCTTATGAAAATTGTTTGGTATATAACAAATAAAATAGGAGAATTTTCATATTCGAATATTGAGACGGGTCTAATAAAATCTTAACTATTCTTATCCGATCTGAATATCAATAAGTGAACTTCATTCCAAATCAGGGATGTTCCGGTTGAGAACTGCTTCAGGACACGTCACCGAACCTCTTTGTTGTTGGCTAGGAACAGGAACTGATGAGGGGAGAGAGAACAGCTCTACAACCACCGGAGATCTCGTCGGGGTCGATGATGAGCAGCACCAGCTTCCAGGGAAACCTACGATCACAAAGAACGTCAGTAGGAAGGCCAGGGGGCGCCCCGGCGCGACCACTCCGACGCTCAAGTTAGGACAAGAAGGAGGAGGAAGATGAACAGTAGAGCTTGAGCGTAAAGAAGTTGAGGGAGTGAGAGTTCGAGAGAGAGCTACCTGCGGAGCGGAGTGGTCTGTTTATAGAGGGATGAACGTGCATACCTGTCACGTCATCATTTAAGAAAGGTCTCATCATGATTAATGAGATGGCAGGAATAATCGATTTTACTGTCCCATCGCCGGTAAAGTCATCTCCGATCACTGTTTGGCTGTACAGCGGAGCAAGCCGCAGAGAGATGGCATTAAATATAAGAGGCGTGGGCTTGTCAGAGAATCATGATGAGGTGGGCCAGGGGCACAATGGAAAATGTAGTCAGACTGGGTCAGTGATAAACGTAAGTACAGGCAACATGAGGTGTCGATCGAAGGGGGGAGGATTCGGCGAGATATCGGGTGCAAGGATTCGGCTGCATGAGAGGACTCGGCCAGACTCCTGCCGGATGGACGGATCCGGCTAGGCTCCTGCCGGATGGACGGACCCGGCTAGTCTCCTGCCGGTTGGGAGGATCCGGCGAGGCTCCTGCCGGATGGAAGGATCCGGCGAGGCTCCTGCCGGTTGGGAGGATTCGGCGAGGCTCCTACTGGATGGAAGGATCCGGCGAGACTCCTGCCGGATGGGAGGATCCGATCAACGAGCGGGGCCTTCACCAACTTGAGACTCAGGTCTGATCATGGTTATCCCCTTGATTTATCCCCGAAACAAGGGAACCTCGTTCTCTCCTAACCTCCTCTTCTATCAAGGGCGGAACTATATTACAAGCTACTCGACTGTAGCTTGGGGGTTGACGATGTCAAGACGGGAAAAAAAAAGATTTACGAGTAGGAAAAAGAAATATTTGAAAGAATAAAAAAGATAATTTAAGATCACTACTAGAAAAATGTTAATAGACAACGCGAAAAACGCGTTGTCTTTGTGGGGTAAAAAGCGTTGTAAGATGCCCTGTTGTAAAAGGGGTCCCTCAACGACAACGCTTTTTAAGCGTTGTCTTTGTTAACATCGACAACACCTTCGCAACGCAGAAAAAGCGTTGTAAATATTACAACGTTTTTTGCGACGCTTTAAAAACGTTGTTTTTAATAGGTATGACAACACATTTTGCAACGGTTAAAAAGCGTTGTAATTTTGTTACAAATTGTTTGGGTTTTGCAACGTTTTTAAAAGCGTTGTCTTTTGATTTTTTTTAGCAGTAAATAAGAAATAATATATTTTGTAAATATAAAATCATTAGCTACAAAATTTACTAGATCACATACAAAACATACAACTTATATTTACACAATAATCATTCTTACAGCAGGTTCATAACACAAATTCATAACATACAGCAGGTCCATAACATACAACTTATACAAGTTCATAACACAAATGTAAGTTACAACTTCCAACATAGAAGCTCCATAACAGCAGCAGGTCCATAACAAAGGTTTCAACGCAACAGAATATCCTCCAACAGCAGCAGAAATAGAACAGGTGCAATGACAGTGAGAATCCAATGACAACTGCACATAAACAAATAATTAGCTCATCAATTAAATAAGTTATCAAAATACATAACAAAAGAATCAATAGATCTACTTCACAACCAGGAAATAGTAAAAAAGATGTAAGAAGAGAGGAAAGTAATTGTGGTAGTAAAATCAAAATATTCAACATAAGATTCTTACAAGAAAAGAAATATTACAAAGCATGACTATAATCAAATATTCAAGTGTGTATTACAACCTGAATTCTAGTTACCAAAATCAGAAAGACATGTCATCGAGACCACCTTAATAAGCATATTATCGAGAATACCATGTTACAGATATATGTAGAATATGTCAATAAGCAACTTGCAGGATTCAAAGTGCACAGATGGTTGCATAAGAACAAGACCAACAGAAAAATAATAAAAATAAAACTTGAGATTTAAAGTACACAGTGTAAACACATCTAGTGCACTATGCATAACAAAGAAGAACAATGCAGTACCAATGCTGTGTTAAGATTTAATGGTGAAAGAGAATAGAAAAACAATTAAGTAATATGCTAGCAGAAACGTCACCTTAACATCTCCATTATCTGCCACGCTTACGTCTAGTTGCATCAGTACTCTGCTTTTCAATTGGCAACGTCACCTTAACATCTCCATTATCTGTTCCAGAAGACAAAAGAAAAGGAAAAAGGTCAAGCAGATCAACAATAAAAGGCACAAAACCAGCATCATAATTACACCATCATCCATGTTACCTAATGCATCCTTGTCACTTAAAATAACCCTGCCCGATTGATCACTAGGTGGAGAAAGTCGAGAAGGTTCAGACATCTGCTTTATTAATACTGCACAGTCAAAATCTACAAATATGTGAAAAGGGCCAATGTGGATCAAGTGCAAATAAACGACAAGAAAGAAATAATGATTAACAAAGAACAACAAAAGGTACATACTTGAACTGGGCCAATGTGGTTCTTTATATGTTTGATTAAGAATTTAGGAAGCAGCTCTTAACAATCTCAAACACAGTTTTCATAGTTCATCTCATAGTATCAGTTACAATAAAAGATCCTCAAGAATACAAGACTCAGTAAGCAAAGCATCTTTATACTAGTAATATCTTAGAGGAGAAAAGAGAGTTTTCTCCAGAAAGATCGCATTTTTAAACTTAAGCAAATTTAAGTAGAACAAAAAAAAAGAACATTGAAGTTTAAAATTCATTAGAAATGAACAAGAGGATTATTCTGATGAAACTTGCAAAATTGAAGGAATGTCCAAGAATCCCTTCGTTCAGAATGTCCAAGAATGACCCAAGGAATGTCAAGATTCAAAGCATCTCAGCACTGCAAAAGGAAATCCAAACAAATAGAAATAGAAATCAAAAAGGACTTGTCTCACAAAATAAGGAACCTTGTTTTATTTTTTCCAATCATAGATCATAAATAACAAACAACAGTTTATCTCTTCCTTCAAACAGTGAGATTAACAACAGGTCTCTTCGATGGCCGTCACAACAAATCTGAAACAGTGACCATAAATCAATGAAGAATCAATCAAAAATATCAGCAGTAACATAGAATTTAACCCAACCCCCCCCCCCCCCCCCCCCCCCCCCCCCATAGTGAACCATGGTAAAAATAATCAAGCCCTACTATCCAGACACATCTAAAAGTAAATTTAGATTATCCTTAGTATTCAACAAACCTAGAGGCTAGAACCATTAAAATTATCCTTGAATTAGGCTCACTCAGTGATGATTCAACTGGCTGCAGGTTATGATACTTCAAATCAATTTATCATTCAAATGTGTCTTCTCAATTCAAAAAGAAAATAGAAACAAAATACATCCAAGACAATATTGCTCATGTCTCTTAGTCATTATAGAAATTTCACAATTTAAATTGGGCAAAAATGGGAAATACCAAAAAGTACAAACCTCCTTAAATCTTTCGGCAAAATAGAACCTCCCTTTCAAGTTTATGGCCACTAATCCATTGGCTGTGATTGGGAATGCCTTCTTTGCTCGAACACTATAGCTCAGTTTCTCATCTTTGTTAAATTGGACGCCCATACCCATGCTGGCTGGCGACTACTCAATCAGAACAAAAGTCACTTCACAAACTCAGATTCTTATTGTGTTCAAATCATATACCAGCGCAAAAGATGTACCTCAGGATAAAAATGCCGAAACATTAAAGAAAGATAACTAGGACTTCCAGACTTGGTGTCTAACTCCGCATGAGCCTGATAGGATACAATATACTTAGTTTCTCCAGAAAGAAAAACAGAAAAATTCAGCAACACCGTGCAATCCATCATTTATAAACAAGAAACAATAATCATGGGAAGCAATGCATGAAACAATTAGCCCTAAAAGCACAAATGGAAGGTTCATACTAATCTTTCTCCACTTTTTTGCTACATATTTTGATCTATATGGAGAAAGTCCAAAGTCCAAAATCCCAAAGCTAATTGTTTCCTTCTTACGAAAACAGAAAGATCCAGTCCCAACGCAAAGGAGAGAGGGAAGTAAGGATGGGGAAGAACCTGGAGTACGCTATCGGAGGCGAGTGGAATCCTCTCCTTGGCGTGGATGCGAAGGGACTTGGAATCGCCATCGTACCTCAGCGAGTTTTGCATCCTCCTTCCCGCTCCAACCCTAGCGGAGCAACAGTGAGGAGGAGGGAACCGAGGAAGAAGAGGAGGGCGGAGGGGGCGGAGACGCGGGCGATGGCCCGGAGGTCGGCGAGAAGGGCACGGTGGAGATCGAGGAAGGCGGGCGAAGGGGGTCGCCGCGGAGGAGCGGGGAGAGGCGAGAGAGGAGGTCGAGCAAGGAAGGGGAAATCGAGTAGGCGGAGAGGAAGAGGAGGGAGGTGGAAAGGAGGAGGAGTAGGGGGAGGAGGAGGGAGGGAGCCACTGCAACCGGGAGGAGGAAGGCTCGCCCATAAGAGAAACGCTAGGTCACGATGGACGAAGGAAATGGCTTACCCATAGGAGAAACGCGAGCGGCGGGAGAGAGAAGAGGAGGCGTACGCACCAAGGAAATAATGGACTCATCCGATAAAAAATTTAATATAAACCTTCTAAACCCTCAACGACAACACTAAACGACAATACTTTTAAAAGCGTTGTCTTTGGCAAAAAATCCGCTAAAAGACAACGTTTTCGACAACGCTTTTGTAAAGTGTTGTGGTTGACCCAAAATAAACGCTAATAGACAACGCTTTCTGTACAAACGTTGTCTTTTGATTTCAAAAGACAACGCTTTTGACTAAAAACGTTGTAAAGAAATACCACAACGCTTTTGCTAAAAACGCTTAGTGATGTCACATCAAAAACGGTTTCACGTAATATTCGAGAAAATACCACAACGCTTTTGCTAAATCGTAATCAATTCAGTATGTTTCAGATGCTCTTGATGCCGGTCTATGCTGCAAAAGGTTGGAACCGTAGCGGCCCCCCCACCCCGGCCCCACAAGTATAAGGGGGAGTAAATCACGGTGAATGCAGGACCGGTTACAACATTGTGGTTGAAGGCATTTGCACATGGACATATATTTCTTGATGCCGGTCTATATATGCTGCAAAAGGTTGGAATCCGCCAACCTAGCGGCCCCACACGATCGGCCCCCCGACCATCTGTGAGGACGTAAATCACGGTGAATGCGGGACTGGCCAGGGCATAGTGGTTGAAGGATTTTGGAAACATGACACATTTTGATGTTATCGCATGTGCGCCATGAGCCTTCGAACCGCCCACCTCATGCTGCAAGCTCCCATGCCCTGACCAGCTGCTCCCGCCCGTGGGGGCTGGTCTATATATGCAATATATAGACCAGCCCCCAGAGAGAGCAGAGGAGGGGGTTCAGGGACGGAGCGAGACGCGATGATGACAGAGTAGATAGTAAATATAGAAATGGAGGAGGTGAATGGGGGCAACGACTTCTATGAGCTCAGCTCTGTGCCACTTTCTTTGCAACGGTTCTTGGATTCGTTGTTTCTTTTATGTAATAGAAGAGAGATTTCAAAAGTAATGATCCACCTGTCATTAACTAATGATGCAAATGTCTTTGGCTTCGCAAAAGATATAGCTTCAAATATCACATGCATGCTATGTTTTGGCTGTTTTAGTTACCAACAAACCTATAGGTTGGAAGGAAACTATAGAAATTCCAAGCTCAATCACCTGCGCCTGGTGCCCGGCGGGTGTTCGTGGTATTGACGCCGGAGTGGCGCAGCAGGTGCTGCAGGCGCACGGGCGCCGGACGCGGTGTTCGCCAACCGACCGGTGACGACCTCCATCGCACCGACGACAGCGCCGACATGGCCTTCGCAAACTACGGATCGTTCTGGCGCCAGATGTGAAAGCTCTGCATGCGTCGTCAAGCTCTTCAGCCAGAAGCTCTTCATCGACGAGCACATGGCCAACCCGAAGGCGCCGGATGTGGCTGACGGAGACACGGAAGACGAGATGCAGGTGTTCCTGGACGAGACCGCCGGCGCAGGCGATGGAGGAGCAGCGGAGAAGGATGAACTGATGCCGGGGAAGGAATATCTTTTTTATATTTATTTATTATACAATTATAAACAGATTAAATAAAAATTTAGTTATTAATTAGTTTTAAAAAACACTATTTATTTAAAAATTATATAATTGTTTTTTTTTCATCATTTCATCGTCAAACTAATGCATCGCTTAAACTATCACTCGTAGAAACAAGTAGGACGGTAAAGGAATCCAACCGAATCAAATTTTATAATATTTAAATTTATTTAATAAAATAATTAAATAAAGTTAAATCAAATTTAAAATGAATTAAATCGTTTAAATAATTTTTTAAAATTAATTTGATTTATTTGGACTTTAAAAAAAACATAAAAGAGCCTTTAGGCTTTCGCAGTACAAAGATCTGACCTATTCAAATTTGCCGTGTCCCGGACATTCGAGCCCACAAAATTTGCAACACTCGCAGAGATCTGACCACCCCTCGGCTTCTACAGTGTGTGGCGACTGGATTCGACCTCCACGCGAATCAGCTCTCTTTCTCCACTCTCGCCGTGTAGCACTTTCGTCCTCACAATCTTTCCCTGGCGAGCAGACATCCAAGCCAGCCGCCGCGCCCAGACGCCCATCACGGTGGTAAGGGCTCGCAATCCCCTTCCCCTGCGACCCTTCGCTGGCATCGAGTTCCAATCGACCGAAGGAGCGAGATTTTCTTGGAGGAATGCGCGTCCGCCACAGCCGCGCCTTTCCCCCCTCCCGAATCAGGCGTCCGCATCTTCCTTCTCCATCCTCTTTCCACGGTAATTCTGATGTTTAGGATCACCAACGTCGCGGCTAGGGTCTTCGAGCGCCAAATCCACGCTCCTCGTCCTGGTGCCAGTGTATGCTTTCCGCCGATTTTACTCCAAATGTTTGATTATGATTAGTATGCCCGTGCGCCATTGCTGAAAGTTGACGCTTACTTTAGTTCCCTCCTGGCATTGTCATTTTGGTTGCTAAAAGGATTTTTGTTCTGTGATTATTCTCTGTCACCGTAAGCAACCTTTGTTTGCTTGATTTTGGATTCCCCACTGTAGCCTTTTAAGCATTGAGCAAAACTTCTAGTAACTACTGATCGTGGATGGAGGCTTGTCATGGAATAACACGAAGACAAAAATGCTGAATTTGTCTTCACAGGGTTGACGCATATATTTCGCGTCATTTATTTCTTTTTTTAAATTAAAATTAAAATTGTAGAAGATAACTCCTTTTCACAATCACACTTACATTGCAGTATGCTATACAGATTAGCAACAAAGGAACAAAATGAACATGTGCCCATTCTATTTCTGTTCGACTCTCAAGCATTATATGTCCTAGGAACAAAACTTGTGAAGAATAATCTGGTAATTTGATAACATCTACATTTTCCACTTATTTTGGCTTGTATTTTTTTTAATTTTTTATTTTAGTAAAACCGTGGCTACCCTTTTTTGGCTAGTATCATTCAAACTACTAGATTCAACAAACTTATAATGCTGGTTTGATGTTTCTTAGACAAACAAATCATCTGTACAAATTTCACCCTTTTTGCAGATTAACTTTGTTAGACAATTTTACGAGAATCTTGTTCCTGGCTGTACTATATGTGATATTGATTGTCCAGATCATTCATTTCGGAAGTTCACAGATGACGGGCAGTACCTTGTTAGTGTCAGCAGGAACATGCAGGATATCATAGTTTTCAGACCTAAATGGTTGTCATATTCATTCAGGGGAGAAAATTGTGATCACCAAACCTTGACTCAGAAAGCGAAGAAGTTTGACAGCTTATTTACTCATCTATACAGTATATCACTAGGATCCAGCAATGAATTCATTTGCAAGGAATTCTTTCTTTATCTGGAGAACCATCAGTTTGGCTTATTTGCAACATCAACCACACAAAGTCCTATTGAGGGTGCAATTCATGGACTCCCTTCAATAGACAAAATAACTTTTCACCTTGTAAGGTACTTAGTTACTCAGGGAATACTTTCTGTTTGCAATGCTCATTTTTTAATTTGTCTAGCTTGTCAATATCTCATCTTTTAGTTTCATAATATTCTTGACAGACTGAATGATGGAGTGGTAATGGACGAGAAGTCTTTTTGCAATGACTATGTCAACTTAGTGCATAACATGGGGGTTTTCTTGTATGAAAATTTGTTGTGTATATTGTCCTTAAGACATCAGACAATACATATCCTCCAAGTTCGTGATTCAGGAAATCTAGTTGATGTACGAAGTATTGGCCCATTTTGCCTAGAGGATGATGAACTATTTCTTAACTCTAATTCTCAGGTGCATTGCCCTTTGTTTTCTACTTCTTTAAAATCAGTATGTCTGGCTTAATGAGTGTTTGGGAATTTTGTGCTCGTCAAAATGGACATGGTTATATTCTCTTAATTTCATTTAAGATATTAATTTTGAAGTTATATAATCTAGGAATAACTGCAATAGTCAGGACCCTGTCATGCACTTGAAGATCTGCTGATTCTATAGATTCCATGTTCTCTGCATTCAGGTCTAAATCTATCTGCATCCTCAGTGTCGGAGATGACTATGCTGAGAGTCATCCAGAGGGAAGCAAACAAGTGTAGGATCCAACATCAACAGGAAAACAATATAGAAAATAGCAATCTATAAAGGCAATAACTTAGGACCAGCCAATGATGTAGATCAGGAGAGGAAGCCTGGTGTCATGGAATTGGTGGCTCTGATACCACCATGTTAGTAGCAAAAAATATTGAGCTATTGTCATTTGACATATGCACCTTTGTGATTTGTATGTTCAAAACTATGCCCCTAACTATCTGCATGTGGGTCCATAATAATTATATTTGGGATTTAGTGAAGATAGTTTTAGATCCGGTGCATGATGATTAGGGTTTGGTGTGAGACTGATTATGAAGATAAAAAAATAAGAAAGCTTCATAAGTGCAACTTGTTGCTAACTCTGGTAATTTGGAGGTGTGCCAACGTTAGTATATAGAGATCTGTCAAGCTTACACTTGGTTCAATTCACGTCACCCTAGTGCTAACACCCTCACCTTAGCACTATCAATTTTGAACATTGACATAGTTGAGATGCAAATAAAGCTTCACCTTGAACAGCTCGAAACATTTCCTTGTTAATTGAAAGGGGCGAACTAGAAGAAGATGATGATTGTCAAAGGAATTAATTGCCCATTTAAAGCCAGCAGATTATATCCGTTGGTTGGCCATTTAAAGGTAGCAAATTATATGCATTAGCTGGCCATTTAAAGTCAGCAATTACCATTTAAAATCAGCAAATTATTAGTTGACCATTTAAAACAGCACATTATATGCATTGTATTAGCTTTGCCGACTATGTTTAACCATTGCAAATCGTTTATTCTCTTTTTAATTAGCATATAGTAGCTGTAGACTATCCTTTGGAACAAATCTAGATATGGTGGTTTAGCTGTTCTAAAGAGAAGCCTCGAATTGAAGGGGACTTTTCTTGCTCAAATCTCTCTAATTTTTTTTAAAGATAAAGTTAGTTTTTTGGTTTCTTGAAGGCTAAAAGATGATTGTATATTTTTTACTCATTATCAAGGATGGGCCATAGATGACAATATCCTATCACGAGTCAAGTTCTCAGTGGAGGAGAATGATGCAAAAATATAGTTTTTTTTTGCTATTTTATAAACATATCGGTTCAATGAAATAAATTGGTTTTTGGTCTGGGTTACGAACCTATAATAGTTTAATTATTTCTAGTTTTATGGTTAAAGAAATTCAGTTTATTTTACATTGAATCTCAGCCACGTGAAATTGCTTTATGAGACAAACTGATTTATCCATGTATTAAGTCATGTGAGAATGTTTGACTATGACACATGGTCCCTGCTTGTGTTTATGGAGATGTTTCTTGGAGATGAAGTTCCTATAAATCAGAAATGTGGAGCATGGTTTCTATCAGAATGGGAAGTTGTTGCTACACATCTTATTCAGACCTCCAAAACCGATATATTATTACAATTATGGTGACTTATGTTGACTCTGGCCTTCCAAAGACTGCCAACGATAGGAATGCTGACCCATGTGGTTAACCTATAAGGGGAAGACGCCACACCTTTAGCATAAGAATGTTTGCATACACGAAACCCATGTGCCCTTTTTAATTTCACAACTGATAATATCATAATAATTTGGCGATAAACATTAAAATTTTTAACTCCAAATTTCATTATGTTTTTTCTATTTTGACATTATTTTGGCAAGAATTGATGTTACCGTCATACATTTTCTTCAGTGTGCTGGAATTAATAAAAGCAGGCCTTAGGAATTTGTTCATCAGTCAGCTAACGATATTCATCACCAGCAGGTTACAGAAGCAAATTCTTTCATTTCTGGTATCAAGCAACGTCTGCTTTCCTTTATTTTTCGAAAAGCATGGAATGAAGAACCAGATCCATCCTTGGTACAGTTGAAACCCCTTTTTGGGAATCAATCAAGTTTCTTTGTATTACAATTGCTTGTATGATTGGACTTGTTAACATCTACTCGTTCTTGTTGATCAAAACTAGCACATGTACCTGGAAATTCAAAATGGAATGCAAACAATCAAAAGAGACCTTAACATGCCCAAATGATAAAAATAAAGCTAGAATATTAGTACTAAATCACAATGGTCTAATCCATTATAAAGGTAGTATCTAATTTGTAGTTTTCTCTTGTTTACCCTATTATTATCCCATTAGTTATCACTCCTAACTTATCAACTGCATTCTGACTTATCATTGAATTTTTTGGTCCTATGATTTGAAATTGTGGAACACACTGTTTCCATCAAGGGCTTCTACTGGTATTTACATAACATTCTCAGCTAAGTGCCTCAACATGGTTCTTCAGTAAATGAAAATTGACATGTTTTTTTTCTAATGAGCATTACACATGTAAGTGGTTACTGATTCATAAATAACAGTTGAGTGGTCAAAGAGTGATTCCTAATGGATCTAGTAAAATGAGTTCTTTAATTGCAATATGATGGGGTTGAAAAATGTTTCATGTGGTTTTATGTTGTGATCAACAACAATGCATATGCACATGAGCTGCTGTTGTGCAGTCAGAACTGATTTCCAGTCAAATTAAGAGTCAAGCTGCATAGTGCATTAATCGTCTCAAAAAAATTTCCCCTTATTTCAAGTCTATTTTTTTCTTCACTTTGATCCTATTTTAGGTCACATATGGTTTAATCTTAAATTGGCTCATCAAGGCCAAACTAGTTTATAAGTCTGAGGCAACTTAATATGTAGCAATGGAATGCATTTGAGGAAGATGATCTCTCTCCTTCTATCCAATGCAAATACAAAGAATCAACAAACAGATAGGAGATTAGTTAGCTACAGAAATGATACTTGTTTAATAAAGTAACTGGTAAGCATTAAAGGGAGAAAATACTAAAGAAAGGAAAGGAAATGGGGGACAAAGAATGTTTGTACCCACATAAAGCATAAAACACTAAATTACAATGTTGAACTCCGAGAAAAGAAAGAAGAGGAACTTGTGAATATTCTGTCCTGGTTCATTGCTCAGCAGATTCTCGGAATATGATCTCTGAGGCTAACCACAACCAAGTGTTCTTCAAAACATTTTTTGTTCTCTCATCCATACTTCTGGAACCTTCATATTCTGATGATTTCAGAGTTTATTGCAACCAGAATTTCTAGTCTAATTGTTATAATACAGCTATCCTTGACCTTTACTAGCCTTAGGAACCAGAGAGGTTGCATGCCCACCTTTTTGCACTGGGCAATGTGACAGTGCATGTCCACAGGCTTTTTGCTTGTGTATCACACTCATGCACCATGCAACCTTGCATGCAGAATACTTGTGATGCAACATGGTTGAGTCTGGTGGAAGATTGCAGTGGACAAAAATGCCATCCCTTTCAGAACTACAAAGCATAGTAGTGCAAACAGAAACTAATGCCAGAAAATCGCCTGCATGAAATCTTTTCTTGAGGTAGCTGCATAAGAGCATTAGTCTAGGATAGGGACGGATCTAGGAATTAGAGTTCGGGGGCTTGAACTTAGAGTTGGGCTGGGCTTTGGGCGTGGAAGGGGCGGGCTTTAGTGGGCTAAGTAAAAAAACTTACATAGGTAATAAATTTTTTTTTAGGCTGGGCTAGAGCCAGGACAGCCCTGCTTAAGATCCGTCTCTGTTCTAGAAGTGCTGATAACATTTTACTTGATTGGTGCAAGATCTTTTACCATAATAACCTTTAAGTAGGTGTAAGTATTGCCAAAGAGTGAAGGTTGAATGGTCAAAAAGGAAGGAAAATAATAGATAACTAGGCAAGCGCAACTAGAGTTTCCCAAGCAATCATAACAAAGAGAAGTCGGAGATTCACATTGAAAGACTTGGTGACACCTTGCATTCAAAGAAAATTTTGTACAAACCCATATATAGAATCCTTGGTGGGCATATATTTACTTAGGGGCTAAGTAAATTTGGAGGTCATAAAACTTAAAGTTTAAAGAAAAATCAAGAACTAAGAAATTACAAGGTTGTGATTCCACTATTATAATTAATTTATTGTCTCTCTTACATAATTCAGGGTATCCAAAATACTTGAATCTAAAACATTGAGAAAAGAAACGTCTTTAGATTTTAAACCTGATGGAAATTGGAATTTTGTCAAAATTATAAAGTTAGCCTTATTGGTTTTTCTTTTCTGACATTTTTTCATTCAGATCATTTTGGTATATAATTTGCCTCATTGTCATAAGCCCACTATGATATGTTTTGTCTTCTTCGTATATAATTTGCATCATTGTCATAAACCCACTATGATATGTTAAAGTCTGGCTTCTTGGTATATAATTTGCATCATTGTCATAAATCATCTAAGGTATGCTTAGTCTGGGAAGTCTTATAAAGATGAATCTTGGGAAACATTGTTTAAATATCGTCTTTGTGCAGTATTCTTCATATAAGAGGAAAAAATTACACTCGAGAACATGGTAGGAATGGCAGCTTAGAAATTTGTGCATCAGTAAGAGATGAAACTGTTGGCTTCGCTGATTGGAAGTAACATAATGCATTATAGTTTAATTTTCTAACTTTTTTAATTGCACAACTTTTTTCTGAAATAGGAAAGCGCAGTAAACAGAGAATTTTGAAAATTTCAAATACTTGCCTTTTGATCTATAATTTATCTTTATGGCATGTATGAAATTGTTGGTCAGAAAAAAGCTAAATTTGAATATTGTTCTCCAGAGGGTTCAACATCTTAAGAAGAAGTTCTATTATCACTTCCAAGATTATCTTGATCTCATCATGTTGAAGGTACCCACTCTAAGTGTTTTTTAAAAAAGTTTTATGGATCTTCAAATTGAGCACTGTCATGTTTGAATGTTTCATAGCTCCATATCTGGAGAAACTGGACCTTTTATTTGAATGCTTACTTCTTTTGACATTTTATCTGACTTGGTGACATAATGTGAAATCTTCAAGTCTTTGTGTAGAAGTACTACTCTCTTCATTACCTGTTTATCTTTCTTGCTCCAGCTTCTGGATACTCTGACTCCCAATCTTCTCCCCTTCATGCTATTTTTTCCTAGTCATTCTATTTGCAGCTGTAACATCTTGGGGTACTCAGCAGGTTCAATTTTTGGATCATCAGCATCTTCTTTTGAAGTTTGGCAGTGCTGATGGGGGTGTAAGCATTTAAATCATGTTATTTACATTGGGCAAAAGTTAGTTGTTTTATTTTATATTTTAACATGGGATCTGTGGTAAACAACTGTCCTAATACATCTTATAATTTAGGTTCGGATTACTGATCATCATCTAGCATTCTTTGCTGTTTATAACATGGAAACTACTGAGATTGTTGCATTTTATCAGGTAATGACCTTTCATTATTGTTATCGTTAGATATGATTCTCGTTACATAACAATTTATTTTTGGCAGAATTCATCTGAGGAACTATATTCCTTGTTTGAGCGATTCTATGACTATTTTCATGCGGATTCGAGAGAATCTGTGCATGCTAATTTCATTTCTTCACACTCCAATAATATTCATGCTCTTGAACAATTGCGAAGCATGAAAAGCAAAGCAAGCGGCTTCTCACAGGTGAACCTCATCCCACAAAATTTCGTAATAAATCTACACAAATATGTGAATCTGAATATTGGCAGTCTGAAGTTCTGACATGAGAAGACTAGCAAAACGTGATTTACTGATTTTAACAATCAGGACTATACATAGTTCAGGATAATTACTAAGTTTTCTCATACATCTATCCGTTGCTCGTGGAGTCGAAAGGACTGTACTATTCAAGCACTTGTTTATCTGTTTACACCCACACACACCAGGTCAATCTGCTAAGGTTATAGTGCTAATGTGCATAACCACAAGATATGTCTACTGTCCACTGCTGTGCAAAAGAGGGAGAGGAGGAGAATCTGCTAGGGACAAATATTGCTTGAACATGCATAACTTTATCAATTACAAGATATGTTTACTATCCACTGCTGTGCAAAAGAGAGGAGGAGAATCTGCTAGGGACAAATATTGCTTGAACATGCATAACTCTATCAATTACAAGATATGTTTACTATCCACTGCTGTGCAAAAGAGGGAGAGGAGGAGATTGTGGCTCAAATTAAGGGGGAGCAGGTGTGCTGTTGGAATCCGGATTCTCTTTAACACAAACTTAAAGACCTAAGTAGGCCCAGTTCAGTTGAGTCTGAAGTCGTTGAAATGATTTAGTGATTCATACCGGAGTCAACTGGTTCAACATAAGTTTAGGCCTAAATTGAGCCCTGTTCAAGCCAAAAGCCAAGATTAAACCCAATCAACTTGAGTACTACCTTATAATCTCTAATTAGAGCTCCAAATGCCCTAATTAAGTCAATTAAGCTGTCATACTGAGGTTAAATAGATTAATTGATCTCCTACTTAGATTTTAATTAATGCGAGGCATAACATTCTTCCATCTCAAATCTCTTATAAGTAAGACTGATCCTTAAAGAATTCAAATCATATTTTTGGAGTCCTTTCTCCAATTATTTTCATTTTACTTAGGAGCAACAACCTCAGACTTTTGCTGCATATCTGGAATCAAATACACATCACATTAACCCTGAATTTATAATATCATATCAATATCATTTCACACATTAGTTTACCCATCAAAGTGATGGAACCGCTAGTTAACAAGATTAAATAATGATAGATTTCAAATCATCAAAATCTCCACACACAGATCATAAAATCATAGAGATCCATATTCTCTATCAAGAACAGAATCAGAAGTCAAAACCAATCAAGTAGATATTGTTGGTCATCGTCCATATCTAATGCCTCACTGATCATAATTCAAATTAATGAACAATCCACCAGTCACTTCTCAAATCTAGGATTAAAAAAAAAAAAACACACACACAGAGCACTTTTGGAATCATAAATGAGTAGGATGGTTATGATCCTAGCAACAGGTGACCAAATAATTGTTGACCAAGTTGGGGCATAATCCCTCAGGAGCAATGAAGCTTAATTGTTGACCAAATATTGTGACAATGAAGCCGCTATGCACATAGCCTTTGATATAATATTCCATGAAAGGATGAACCAAATAGATGAGTACAATTGTATATAGCTGTAACTAGTTGGGTCTTCATAACAACTTTGCATCAGCTTGAGCGAGTGTTATTTAATATTCTAGGGCATAAATTGTATATTTACAGTAATGAATAAAAAATATTGGTAGAGTGGACTAGCTGAGAAAAAGTAATCTTATTTTCCCTGTAATAGGTGTCAACTTCAGTTTTTCAGGAAAACGAGAAGGAAGAGGTAATGTATTTGGGTGCCCTTAATATCAGAGAATTGCACTAAGAAACATATGTACTTGTTCCTTCATACAAAAAGAAAGGTGACTCACATTCTGCCCTAGGAAGTTGTTAATCAGGATATTGCAAAATATCTTCACCAAATCTTTTATCTTTCTTTTCTAAAAGGTTGCATGAGATGTGTACATAAGATGTATAGATCACTGCAAATTGTTTATTATTTGATGTAGTTTATGTATTATTTATTTGTGACATTATTATATTAATTCAATTTATTAATCCTTAGTAGCCACCTAGATGATTATCACAATGAACTACATATTTCTGCCTAAATTTTGATTGAATGACTAGGTCATGATGTTCATGAGAGGCCATTTTTGCATGGATCTATAAATTTTTTTCTTTATCAGACATCTTAATTGGTTATATTTTCTCGTAACTGAACAAAATATTTGTTTCTTGCACTAATAAATTGCAGGCTAGACACAAGCTACTGTTGCTTCTTGAAAAGTTTAACCCTCATAATCCAATTTCATTATTTTCTTGCAGTACGCTAAAAAAATGTTGAGCACACTGCCATACACTTGTCAATCACAAAGCCCTTCACCGTATTTTGATCTCTCACTCTTTCGCTACGACGAAAAGGTTTGACCTTTTAGTCTATGTTATCTTCATAAGTTCTGCTAAATTTTCTCTTACTAAGATTAGTGTAACATTGTTTGTTCTTTTGGTTTTATTTTCTTTATAGTAGCTATTATTCTGTAAGAGAAATTGATTTGTGGTACAAAGTACTGATGGTTCATCAGGTACTTTAGTAGAGAGCAGAAGCTAAGTATATTTTCTACTGTAGTTATATGTTTTACTTTCTATTGTTTGCAAGGATTTATTTGCAACTGACTAGATGATTTAATGAAAACTAGCAGGAGAACCATGGTATATACCAAGCAATCTGTAGTTTTAAACCTAAGGTTTTGATTGAAGATTGTAACTATCCTAGGAATAGCTACTCAATAATTAGTGGTTTTAGTGATGGTTGACTTCGAGAGCTTTTGACAACACTCTTTTTGATATTTTTAGCTAAATTTTGTGGATCTCTTAGTCTTGAATGATTAGTGCAGCTGTAGCATCCTTTGGGATATGGAAGTCTTTGATGTGATTGTCCTCCTTTAGAGTTGTTAGAAAGTATGGTCAGCTTCAAAAGGAACATATATAGATTCGGTTCTCATCACAAAGCATGCCCTTGACTTATTAAGGAAACCTCAAGTCACATGCACTTGAGATATGTTCATGTTGCACATGTTCCTGGAAAGGACTATCTTTATTTTGTCAGCATGGTCCAGAATTGATACCTTATCTGAAATAGAAAAATATTAAGGCGTGAAAAATGAAGTGAAATTTATTCCATGTAACCCCATATACATGTGTTGGGCTTTCATCAAGTGCTAGCATTATGTAGTCGAACTCAATATTGAGTCATATTACGGACAGAGACTTAGTATACAGTTTTGCATATGGCATATGGCTATAATCTTAATTGAATCATGACCCACTATAATCTTTGACTCATGGCAACCCAGCCAAAGTTACTAATTTGAATTAAATTAACAACTAGAGGAATGTGACTCTGTAATCGATTGTTTATATTCAATTTAATGCACAGCTAGAAGTGTTCAACTTATGCTTAAACGTATCAAAAAATTGTGAAAACAAGGTGTCAAAACTGTCCATCATTTGAGTGTTCAATTATCCATTTTGCATATCAAAGTTTATGCTTCTTTATAAGCATAATTGTCTGCAATTTGGCAGATGTTTGAAGTTAGGTTATGATTGCAATTTTTTTAATTAATTGAGTGGGAGATGTAATCCATCTATGTAATGGTTTGTTCATCTTGATGAAAATTTTAATTGATTGTTTTAATTGGAGTTATTGCATATATGATAAGAAAATAAATTTACAAGGATTGATATGTCTAGCCATACACATTAGGAAGATGCATACACATTAGGCAATATTCTGATGTTGTCCTGCCTGATTATGAATTGGGTTTACTGGTTTCACAAACTTAGCGGTTTGCAGACGAGCTGTTCTTCTTGGCTACAGCCCTCCATGATTTTCTGAACGTTGATCTTGTGCATACTGGCAATTTGTTTGTAGTGATACTTCACATTTCTATGATTTTCATCCTTTCTAAATGGATGGTTTAAGTTAATTTGGTAATGCAGTGCACTTTTATTTACTTGAAACTAGTTTTTGAATGTAACAGCAAGCAATTCATTTTGGTTGACGTGCAGAATCTTATTTATTTCATTTTATTTTATTGCATCTATGTTTTCTCACAATTTGCATGTTTCAGTTCGATCATTGTCGTTTTGATCTGCTTCTTATATATGTGGCATTTCAATTCCGTTGGTAGTTGATTTCCTCCACAGACCGACATAGGCACTCTACTGATCATCCAATAAAATTCATTTCAAGAAGGCAACCAAATGTCCCAAAATTCAAGATAAAGACAGGTAAACTACGTTCTAGTGGATAATGCAAAGTTTAACTTGAGATTTTGAACATTGGATGAGAGCATACAATTTACACTAAAGGGAACGCCAATATGGTCTTATAGTACCTGTGTACTTAACTAAGTGTTTGTTTTCTCATTCACAGAACTGTTTTGGTGAAGTATGAAACAAAATAATTGATGTATAATTTCTTGATTCAGTATCTGTACAGATACAATTTGGGTAATATATTACTTATGGTATCTGGTGATACAACTCTTGGATTCGTGATGTTAATTAAGCCATTCCTTTCAAAATCCTTTTAGTTCTTAGGAATTATGATGTTTCAAATTCTGTTATACATATATATGCATATGATAGATCATATGTATCCTTAGATGATGTATCTGGCTATCTGATTTCAACAACTTGAAAAATGCCCTGAGACCTTTTCTGGAGAACAAAGTGATCATACATGTATTGTCATGATAAACACATTGTTGATTATCTGAATCAATAAGATCATTCTAACCTGGACTTACTCCACACTGATTCTTTTTTATGAAGGAATCGATACCGGTGGTGCGGACAACAGGGCGAAGCGGTCCTCTTTTCTATTCCACCCCTACTTGCCTCTTGTGCTTTCGATCCAGCAGACGTACATGCAACCAACAGTAGTGAACATTCATCTGAGGCTGTGAACTGCATGATCGCTTGTCTCTGAAAGGCTGGAATTCCACAATGCTTCTTCCAAGGCTAAACCAGTGAAATCTTTGCCCCCATACAAATACAATTTTATTGTTTATGGGAGAGGAGGGGGAGTATTAGACGATCATAGGATCATAGATTATACTATAGCAGGGTAAAAGTTCATTGTGTAATTTCCAATAAACTTTTGTTCAGATTGAAATTAATTTAGAAAGAAATTAATTTATCGTATGCACAATCCTTGTTAATTGTCTAATTAACTCGATTTTATAAGTTGTGTCTCTTGGATCAGTCATGGAGGTGATCTATTGTTACTGAATTACTGTAGCTTTTAGTTTTGTTTTGCATGATTTGTTTTTGGTAATTCATGTATCGATCCAATTAATTTTGAAGATAAACCAAACTGGTGAGGTAGGTTGGGTGGGACAATGGGTCTGGTTGGATTAGATCTATTAATTGGTCAGTTTAAAAAAAATTTTCAAATTTGAGTAGTATCCTTCTCTTGGTCAACCCAGAATATCTAAAAGCCTTACGCAGCCGAATCCGACCATTGACCCTTTCAACGATATCTTCCACTGTCCTCTCGCAGTCGACGACCAAGATAGACGTATCTTTCCTCAAATGATTACTCATATTTAACACGTTTCTATATTCAATTAGTTAATCTATTTATTCAGATTTCACGACCAAGAACTAAATCCACACCTGTTGAAGTTAGCAACTCAAGAAGCTTCCCTGGAAGCACCCATGCCCATCCAACCTGCATGCACGCACGCATGCATCAACATCAACTCCTCTGCTGTTTATACAAACCCCTAAGTCCCCTACCCATGCAATTCATCTCCCCATGCCAATTGATTTGATTTGATCTCAAATGATTAATTTCATGGAAATCCACTCGCAATCTGATCGCCACGACGACCTCGCCTCGCTCGAGCTCGTCCGGCGCCACCTGCTCGACGATACTGATGACAATAACCAGCAGGCGGCGCCCTCTGCGGAGGCCGCGGCGCGGTCGCGGAGGAGGAGGCGGCGGTGGAACAACTACCGCGGGGTGAGGCAGCGACCGTGGGGGAAGTACGCGGCGGAGATACGCGACCCGGGGAGGAACGGCGCGCGGGTGTGGCTGGGGACGTACGCGACGGCGGAGGAGGCAGCGCTGGCGTACGACCGCGCCGCCTTCCGCATCCGCGGCGCACGCGCGGTGCTCAACTTCCCGCTGCGGATCTGCGACGCTGCGGCGTCCTCGGGGGAGGAGGCGACGGAGACGCCTCCTCGGCCGCCGGCGGAGAAGAGTACGATGATACATGTAGCAGGGGAGGCTGGCAATGGCCAGGAATTGTAGGAACAGGGTTTGCTTTTTATTTTTATTTTTAAAAAAGATAATTGTTGATTAATGAAATGTGGTGAAAAAAAAAAAGAAGGTTAATGTGTTAATAATAACAAAACATTGGGATGTTTTATTTTAGAAAATCACATCACATACTTTTGAAAAATCTAGAATTTGTTTTCATTTTTTTAAGGTTTAAAATTATCAAACTATCTCTGGGGTGACCGATCCGATTTTACGAAAGTTTTCCATCGACCACCAGGTAAATCAGGAAGTGCATGTAGTGACCAACCCAGACCCACGAAAGTTTTCCAGGATAAATCAGGAAGTGCACACAGCGACCTTTCATTACGCTTCTCATTTGGAGGAAAATTCCTACAAATGCGTAGTAGCTAGGGATCGAACTATAAGTACCTAAGTGACAACCTGGATGTCCTACTGCGGCACCATGGCCCCGAGGACTACTTTTACTTCACTAATGATAAATCCCGGTCATCCCGACCCCACAGAATCCCACCAGCCACCAGGGTAAATCGGGAAGCGCACGCAGCGACCAATCCAGATGCCTAGTATTCTTTGATTGCGATCCACATTTGGAAGAAAATTCTTACAAATACACCATAGTTGGGGATCAAATCGTGGGTGTCTGGGTGATAACTTTGATGTCCTACCATGACACTATGACCCGGGGACTACTTTTACTTCACTAATGAAACAATACCACGTCTCATGTTAACTATTGTGGATAATATTATAGAAAATTAAAATATGTAAAGAGAACATTTTAATGAGCCCCACCAAGGGGCCCTCATGAAGCCAGCAAACCACAGCAACAACAAGTGGAAACCTTCATCATGCACGTGCAACCCATGTGACAACTATTCATATCAATTGGAACTTGTTGAAATCCACGAATGCTTAACGTGCGTTGCATTTTGGCATTTAAGGTGTAATTAAATATGTAATTATCGCCAATTCATGAAAATAAATAAATATCCAAAATATCGTCTTCCCTCCCTAACCCCACAATTTCTTCCCCTTTTATCTCTCCAAAAACAAAAGAAAATAATAGAAAAAAAAGGGAGCAAAGCAGAGGGATTATTTGATCAATCCCTCTTCTTCTTGTTCTTGTTCTTCTTGTTCTTCTTGTTCTTACCATGAATGAATCGCGCGTATCTGCAATTCTTTCTTCTCCGCTTTCAATTCCTTGATGGAGATCAGAGTTCTTCCCCCTTTGCGTTCTGCGTTCATTAGCTAGGGTTTGGAGCTTACTCCCTCGATCTGGGAGCGAGATCGATCCGGGGAGGGAGGGTGGAAGATTTGACTCAAAATGTTGAACAAATTCATGAAGCGCGGTTCCCGCAAGGGCGCTAAGCTGGACGCCGCAGAGCCTGGCGGCAATGTCACCGTCAACCATGCCTCCCGCTCCGCTATGCCCTCCGTCGCCACCGGAGACGCCGCCGGCGTTCCTGTCTCCGGTGGCGGCGGCGGAGGCAGTACGAATCAACTACCAACCTCCGCTGCCGGCAGCGCCGCCACGCAGATCGAGTCCCTCCCGCTCTTTCGCGACGTGTCGGTGCCCGAGCATCAGGCGCTGTTCCTCCGCAAGCTCCAGATCTGTGCCGTGGTGTTCGACTTCTCCGAGACGCTCAGGTCGGCCCGTGAGAGGGAGGTGAAGCGGCAGACCTTGTCAGAGCTCGTCGACTTCGTGCAATCTGGCTCCGGCAGGCTCTCTGAAGCCGTGCAGGAGGAGCTCGTCCGCACCGTCAGCGCCAACATCTTCCGCTGCCTCCCGCCGCGTTCTCACGAGAACACCGGCTCCGAGGTCACCGACCCCGAGGAGGAAGATCCTTTCCTAGACCCTGCTTGGCCACACCTTCAGCTCGTCTATGAACTCCTCCTGCGCTACATCGTATCGTCGGACACCGACACTAAGGTTGCCAAGCGCTACATCGACCACTCCTTTGTGCTCCGCCTTCTGGACCTCTTCGACTCGGAGGACCCTCGCGAACGTGAGTATCTCAAGACCATCCTCCACCGCATCTACGGAAAGTTCATGGTACACCGCCCTTTCATCCGCAAGGCCATCAACAATATCTTCTACAAGTTCATTTTTGAGATCGAGAGGCACAGCGGCATTAGTGAGCTGTTGGAGATACTTGGGAGCATAATCAATGGCTTCGCACTGCCTATGAAGGAGGAACATAAGTTGTTCCTTGTCCGTGCGCTCATCCCACTGCATAAGCCGAAGTCGGTTGGGCTGTACCACCAGCAGCTCTCCTACTGCATCGTGCAGTTTGTCGATAAGGATTATAAGCTAGCGGATATAGTCATTAGGGGACTTTTGAAGTATTGGCCTGTTACTAATTGCCAAAAGGAGGTGCTTTTCCTCGGGGAGTTAGAAGAGGTGTTGGAGGCAACTCAACCTGCAGAGTTCCAGCGGTGCATGGTTCCCTTATTCAAGCAGATTGCTCGCTGTCTCAGCAGCTCTCATTTTCAGGTTTGAAGTTTGGCTCATCTTCTATTTCTTTGCCCATTTGCTTAATGAGTGGAAATGTTAAATGTTGTTCAAATTATATGTTTTTCCATGACTCTTCAATCGAGCAGTAGTTATTTCGATAATTTTGACTGAAACTACGTAATTTGATTGGTAGGAATCATTTCAATCTTTCATTTGCCTCTAACTATTACCTTGTTATGCAGGCTTTGGAAAAGGTTTTAATTATGATGTTTTAACATAAAAGATTTGTATTGTAGGTTGAACTTCTAGTTTGCTCATTCGTTTATTTTTCAGCCCATGATACGGTTTACTGGTGTATCCGCTTCACAAATTAATTTGATTCATCTATCTTTTCACCGATATGAAATTTCCTTTTTTCGCCTTTGTTTTGTACATCATCTGTGATTTGAAGTTTCTGTAGAGCAAAACTTCACTGAAAGGATGCATCTTTTCATGGAAATAGTAAACATGCTTTATCTATTTACTATTTGCTCTTAAATATTGCCAAAAAAAATTGTACATGAGCTGGAGTTAGGGATGATAATCAGGGTGGATCTTTTGCCTTTGCTATGTATATTATCTGTGATTTTTCTGCAGAGCAGAACTTCACTACTTAATGCATCTTTTCACGGAGTTACTAAATATACTTTTTATCTATTTACCATTTACTCTTAAATATTATTAAAAAGATCTTGTATATGAGAGGGATTTAGGGATGACAATGGGGTGAGTCTAGTGGGATTTAAACTTCCCATCCCCGCATGCACTACACTGCATGCAACCAATTTACATTATGGAGTGGGTAGGGCAGGCTACCTCAAACAGGGTAGGTCAAATTTCCATCCCTAGATTGAGTTGGTTTACACTATTTGGTCTTAATTCTTTATCAATTTGTATAAGTTCTACTTTTTGATGAATCATACATTCATTGTTGTGACTTGAGTCGTCTTGACTTGTATGGCAGGTTTATCCAAATTCTTATATTGTGTTACAATGTTAGCTTAAATGCATATTTATTTTCACATCCATTCCTAGTTTGTTAACAGAATTTGCAAATGTTCTAAAATGTTTTTTCAAATTCAATTTCATATTGTTAGATGTTGACTTTCCTCCCTTCCTCTACAAGTAGATAAGGAAATCCTACTTCCTAAATTCCTATCCTGTCCCCATGCCCTCCTTCCCTTATCCGCAATAAACAGGGCCCTAGGATTGACTCTGCTCATCTCCAATGGTCGTGTCACTGGGTCATTCAAAATAGTAAACATTGTTTGTTTATTTGTCTATCTAATTATGTTTCTCACCCCATTTTTACCTAAGCTTAGTTTTTCATTTTTGAGGAACCAATTGATTGTCAGGTTTAACCTGACTAGAACAAGAGAAAAGCTGAAATAGGATCTAAAGCAGAAGAGAAAATAAGAGGAAAAAAATTTAAAATAAATAGATCCACATCTAGAAATAATTAAAATTTATGTTCATTGCACAATGTTTTCTTTCTCCAAATTCTACATATTTGAACTATTATGCTATGGTCCTAGAAAGACGAGATTAATTTTGATCTTCAATGAATTTGTTTGGAACTGAACTATGATGGAGTGTGAATGATCGAATATGAATGGCTGGGTAGTGCATGATAAGAAAATCAAAAATATGTTCTAAAATATAAAGGCAGAAAAGATTGGTTCCTGGTGGACTTGATTAATTCATAAGTAGGCTAGACCACCACCTTTTATCTCTGATTCTTGTTTATTTGGGCTTCATAGGCAAAGGATGGGAGCGAGTCAATCATACCAAAGATGCACTCCAAAGATGAACTTTTGCTTTCTTCATCTGTCTATTCCTTTTCCTAGTTTGTAATTGTTGAATCAATTTGGTAAATTCAAAAGTCACTATCTTCTTTTTCATCAGTCTCATCGTCTCTTAGGTGGCATCTGATTAAGTTGATTAGGCTTGTTAGAAGAGCTGTGTTCTTCTATCTGCTTTTCTAAACCTATCTGCATGTTCTTTCTTTGCTTTTGATAAATTTTCAATATTTTTAGAGACTCCTTATATCCCAGATTCAGGCTTTAAAAACACAATGCTGTCTTTGAAATATATATTCATGAAGGCTCTTCATGATTTCAACATCCAACTGCCACAATTGCTAATACAATCACGACTTGTGAACAATCTATGAACCCTCAAGTTTAGGTCTATGACTCTGAAACAAAGCTGACGACTTAGAAGACATGATTTTCAACTAGTGTCGAACAACTTCTTAACCTCAACTTGGTGTTGTGTGAATATTTTTTCTGATACTCATTTTATCTTGTTATGTGGAGGGATTAGATCAATGTAGCCCATCCAAAATAATTGTGGCTAATACAGCGGCTTCTTGATGATGTAGGTGATTTATTTTTCATTTAAAACTTTCGACCTCATTATGAGTTGACAAATTTTAGCAACCCTTTTACATTTCTCTTATATTTTGTTGCCATAATTTACAGAAATGGTACATGATTATTTGTTCGTTTTTTCCCCTTGTGCAAAACATTTATGATAAGATCAATTACAGGTTGCAGAAAGGGCTTTATTTTTCTGGAACAATGATCATATAGTGAGCTTAATCGCCCAAAACCGGAGGGAAATACTTCCCATCATATTCAAAGCACTAGAGAAGAACATGGAGGGCCACTGGAACCAAGCGATTAACGGCCTTACAGCCAATGTCCGCAAGATGTTCCTCGACATGGACAGTGATCTGTTCGAGGCATGTCAACGCCAGTATGTAGAAAAGCAAGTACAGGCCAAATCCCTGGAAGAGCAAAGAGCCTTGTTGTGGAGAAGACTGGAGGCTGCTGCGGAAGCCAAGGCTGCAGGAGAAGACATGGTTATAGTCAATTAGGTCTAGTTTCTTATTTTTTGTTTGATTATTTTTCTAAATTATCTTTGATCCTTTAAATGTGTCACAATGTCGATATGCCTCTGATCAGAATGGTTCTAAAGATATTCTTTTCCATTTTTTTTCTCTTCCATTTTGGGCATTTAGAAGAAGGATGCAGCAGTTTATTCCATGCTTCATCTTTCTTTTTGTTAGTTTACTGTGATCATGAGTGGCTGTCCATTGAACCATAATATATATTTATTTTTGTGATTTTTACTAATCGCTTTTTGACATTTACTTGCTCAATTCCTCACTTATTTCCTACGCTGTGTTCTTTGAAAAGTTTAGGGATTTCAATGTGGGTAAAATTCAATTAAACATGAGTCGTATTTATTTATCATTGAGATATTAAATGTTTTGCAACATCGAGAGCAAGAATTTTTTTTTTTTGCAAATATATATATTAAATATTATCAAACTTATATTATTTCTTGCTATTAAATATCGTTCAATATTTCTAATGTATATTCAAATATGACATGCCAAAAATTTATCTACTATTATTTTGCAAAGTTTGAAAATTTGAAAGAAAAAAACTCCTCTACTTTTTAAAAATATCACTTCAGCATTTAAAATCAACAAAAATACTCACAAAATGCTTACGAAATTATAATTTTAGCATATAAACAAAGAGTATTAATAATGAAGATGGGGCTGAAAGAGCTAAGGAGCAATGTACTTAATAATTCATTTATATCTGATAATGTTCCTTCGTCGGAGGATGTTACACATTGAAAGAGGGGGCAAACTGTTTTTTTTTTAAATCTTGTAGAAATATTTATTGTTTCAGTCTGAATCGACGCCAAGATTGATAAATAGGCAGATTATCAAAGAAAACCATTCGTTCTTACAACTCAAGCACAGACATTTATGAGGAAGAAACCATCCCAAAAGTATAAACTCGACAGTTGATACTGATCTCGACAACAAGTTCATCAACAAGGCAGAAAGAGTTATTTTATTTCGCGATTATTCCCGAGTTGCCTTCAATTAGCTTTGACCGGTTGATTGGCAACAAAAGTTTCCACATATGCTTTCCTGAATATAAGATAACTTAACCATGTGAGAACCTAAACCAACAAGTGAAGAAACAAAGCAAAACGAAAGGCATTCAAGAATGGAAGACCTTGCAGGGAGATGATCATGGGGGCGATTGTAGGGAGTCCAAACTGGCTCACCGACAAAGAGGCGCATTGCCTGCGAGAGGAGAAGTTATAGAGATGACAATAAAGCGAGCATAGTGTACTTCTTAATAAACTGAAGAATGAAACATGCAACAATAATAATAAATCATAGAAACAACACTTAATAAACCAAATTTATATGGATAGTGAAAAATTCTGCCAGTGGACGAATTCACCGACTGTTCAAAAACTCTACCTCTACTGTGAAGTTAAACAATAAGCCGATATCATTATGCATTGTTGTTTACATACCGTAATAGAACTCTCTTGGGTAACACACTAGAACTTAGAGGTCACTTGGTATCACCCACTTAGAAGCTAGAAGTGGTTGGAATAGTCATTGAAAATAAGCAATTGATTTCTTTGTCAATTGTTCTCCAAGATTCCTTAGAAGCTCAGAGAGTGGGAAATTCTTGAAACAAAATAAATTTAAAAACTAATTCAAACCCTTGTACATGTCATCTCAACAAGCCAATTACCAAGCATGCCAATAACAACTAATGTACAAGCAAGAATAATCTTACCAAAACAGACATATATACACAAATAGGTGCATAGCTATTGGAGAAGTTAAGCCATCTTCTGCTTCAGCAAATGCACAAGAAGACAGCATATTTGGTGAACAAACTTAACAGACTGTGTAATACCTTGATATAATTGTCTGAGTCAAGGGTAAAACGATGATAGATTCCAGCAGGCAAGACAATCATGCCTCCTTTCTTCACTGCTATCCTTATCCAACGGTCATTTTTGTCTCTCACATCGAAATATCCTACCACAAGGATGAAAAAATTAAAATAAGATGAATAAGTAACATGTAACCAGCAAAATACCACATGCCCAATTACTATTCATATCGTACCACTCCCTTCAAGGCAATAACGTATTTCTTCATCAGTATGTAGGTGTTCTTCAAAGAAATGCTTCAGCTTAGCCTCATAATTTGGCAATTTCTCTGGGCACACATCACATATATCCTACACAAGGTTAAGGCAATTAGCTAGTTATCTTGATGCCAATAAAGTTAAGTTGTCAATAAGAGGAAAATAATGAGGCATCACAACAAACCACATAAGAATAACCCCTTGCTTCTCGGATCTTTTTCAAGTCTGCATCATTCTCATAATCATCAGGATTCAGGCGCCAACTAACTATTCCCAGTTCTAGAAAAAAAACAGAAAAAACAGCAAAATTTACTAAGTATTAGATACACTAAGGAAATGCTAAAGAAAAATGGGAAAATAGATTGAAATGAAAAATAGAACCTGCAAGCTTATCTAATGAAACAAATTCCTTTGGATCACAGTGATGGGGAAGTCTCTGATCTTCCTCACTGTCATCCATATACCAAGCATGAAGAACTTCCTCTTTGCCATCCTGCAATACATGAGTAAGAGAGATAAATTATTTACCGCTAGGTACTTGGTGATTTGTGACTATAAAACGGTTGAAGATACAAATAATAACATGACATGGATTGAAGATACCGAGACGATGTAAATTGACCGACACAAATTGGAAACACTACCTAACTTTGTTGACTAACATAGCGACAGAGACTGGCATGACTAACCTAACACACCTTCATACCTATCATGTTTAATTAATCTACTCAGTTGAAGCATGACAATTATCAGAGCAAATATGCCATCGATTCGACGAACAGACTTCTAGGAAAGTACTTCCTGCAGCGGACAGAGAATCTTCCGATCGTGCTCTATCTATGCACCCTCAGGATCAAGGATCATGAGAATAGTCGACAAAAACCCTAACAAAAAAATCGTCTACCAATGTTCGATCCAACGAAATAATGGGGAAACAAATTCGGATAATAGATCATCCAAATCATCGAGACCAGAAATCGATAGATCGCCCGATCTAAAATTACAACTTACAGCAAATAGCAACAGAGAAGCATCATCTACGTACCTGGAACGCGGTCTCCATCTCCCTCCGGTTCGAGCTTATCGCAATTCTGAAGCACTTGCAAAACGTGAGCTCGTCAAATAAAGAGGGAGCCTCGAAGCAATCGTTACGTTGGACCACTTTAGTTAACGTGTACCCATTTTTTCAAAGATGATTCCACTCGATCAGACGCTTCCTTTCTTTAACGCGTGGCACAACAACGATATCATTCCGCAGGAACACGTTTGATTAGAGGCATCGCGGAACATCAAGTCGATGCTCGCTCACCACGCCGCAAGTGTCCAATTCGGAGATTATTTTTTTATTTAAAAAATTACGAAATTTTGGTAAGCAACGAGAGATATTTTAACTTGAAGGAAATATTCTTTGTGCACCCTAAATTTAATTGAAAAACAAAATAAAAAATGTCCAATTTGGAGATGATTTATTTTATTGAAAAAATTACAAATGAGAGATATTTTAATTGAAGGAAACATTCATTGTGCACCCTAAAATTTATTCATAAAAATAATTTTTTAGGAAAGTAATGGTCCACAAACATCTTTTTCTCAATAAAAATGATTTTCAAATTGAACATGTTTTTGAATTTTTTTTTCCTTCACAATGTTGTCATTAAGAATATAGCCATTTTTATAGGTAGGTACATGGAAGAAGTATAGTAAAATTTGCATTTGCCAAATACATTTCAAAGAGGAATTCCACATTTCCACTATGGAAGAAATATTTTTTATCGTATTATATTAATCATGTCAAAAATATGTTTATATATTTTATAAAACTATTGTTATTATGAGATTGATGGAACTTTCTAAAGTTTTAATAAGTAATTATCATATTTTTAATTTACTACTTTAATCTTTTTTTTTAATCTCTGACATACTAAATAACGATGACCCATCAAATCATTCAACGGCCTTAATAAATTTTCAACTACAAAACTTAATCACGAAGAAAGGAATAAATTCCCCTTAGCAATAAAAAAAACGTTTATTCCTTTCACATTTTGGTAGCAAATATGGACCACAATAATTCATAATTAGATTTTACCATAAAAATCCCTTTTAATATTGTGCTATTTAGAATTTCTTTTTTATTTTTCGTATTTTTTTAGAATTATTTAATGGAAAAGGAATAAATATTTTTAGTTGGATGCGCGGAGACGCAGAAAAAATTTATGCGCCTAGAAATTCCATCAAATGACCGGGGGCATTTTAGTAAATGTATAATTTCCCACTGATTAACGTTTCGCCTCTATAAATACCGTCGCCCAAAGTCCCATTTCCGTCTCGTCTCTGGATAAGAACATTTGTCGTCGCGAACCCTAATTTTATTTCGAGAGCAGATCAAATGGCGGAGGGAGTGATCGCATGCCATACCGTCGATGAGTGGAAGCAGCAAATCCAGCGCTCCATCGAGTCCAAAAAGCTGGTAAATTGCTCGATCGAGTTTCCTCTATTTTATACGTATATTCTTTTTAATTTCTTTTTTTTGGTTGTTTGGGGTGGGGTGGGGGAATTTCTGCCTGGTTCGCGCTTGATTTTTCCTCGTTTTGTTGTTCGAAGCATTTCCGTTGGGTTTCTTGCAATTTATATTTGAAGGATGTTATGGATTCGAATCTGCCCTAATTTACAGTTAAACCGCATTGTTTAGGACCGATCTGTTATTGAGAAAAATTGCACCCCGTTTAAATGCTTGGCTTGATAATATTCCTGATCACAAGAACTTGCGAGGCCAACGATCTTATGATTCGGGTTATTGGTTCGCAGAGAGGGAGATACAAGAGAATTGTGGAAAACAAGATTGTATTAGGAAGAAGTAAAAATTAAGTGATTGATGAAATTTTAGCGTGCTTCATTGGGGGAAATGATCAATTGCAACAGGCAACAGCATGTGATGTTTTTCCTGTTGATGCTTTTTGAGAGCCTGGGTTTGTTTTGAACTGATTCATCACATGAAAAAAAAGGCACAACCTTTCTTTTCTGATTACTTGTTCATCATCTCAACAGAGATCGGGAGAGATTTTTAACAAAAAAAAAAACATGTTATTTGAACTCCTTACCTATCAGTTCAACTCTATGATGTCGGGATAGCAAAAAGATCTGGCTAATATTGTATCTTCATCCTTTAATTGGTAGTTTTCATTATAGAAGATAGGAGGGCGAGGAGGGAAAACTCAGAAAGTTACACATGGAGATCACATTTGTGTACATGTTTTTATTGCCTTCCATCCTTTCCTTTATACTTCCATCCAAGTAATCGAGACCCCTACTGTGGAATCTTTCTGTAGTTTATCTATCTAATATATAGCGACAGAAACTTTGAGTTTGATCAAATACTACGAATATTCATTTGTTAAAAACTCTCTATATTATCATACTATTTAATAGGTTAATTCCTTTTCTTTGCTGGTATTGCAAATTAAGTGGTTCTGTACTTGTTATCAGAAGTGATAGCAGTAAGTTCTATGAAACTACTCCATGTTGATTTTTGTTTTTGCTCCAATCTGCTAATGGAATGTAGGTGGTGGTTGATTTTACTGCTTCATGGTGTGGACCTTGCAGAGTTATGGCTCCCATCTTTGCTGAATTAGCGAAAAAATTCACCAATATTATTTTTCTGAAGGTGGATGTTGATGAGTTGGAGGTAGGCAGCATTTAGCTAAGACTAAACTTGTCGTCTTTCATTTGGTTGATGGTCCATTCCTTGGTCCTACATTTCTAATTTTGTCTTCGCTACAGACAGTCGCCCAGGAGTGGAAAGTAGAAGCAATGCCAACTTTCCTTTTCATCAAGGAGGGAAACGAAGTGGAGAAAATTGTTGGTGCCCAGAAAGAAGAATTGCCAAAGAAAGTTGAACTGCTCGCGGCGATTTAATAATTGGATCATCTTGCGGCCTTACATCTTATGGTGATATCTACATCCTTATGATTTCCAATAACTATATATGAAATCCTTTATGTTATGGGTTGTTGTTCCCTTTGTTTGCAAAACCTTCTGTGATTGTGTTATAAAATAAAGACTGCAAGCGTTTGAAGCTAAATGCCAGATCCATGACTTTTCTAATTTATATATACCTAGCATCATGCTATTCCGATCACATTTTGCAGTCGAAACTTAAGAACATATGTTCCCTCAAAAATAAAAAATATGCATCATGGAAGGGCTTATAAAGAAGTCTGATTATGATTAATATTTAGAACCCATAAAAAGTTAGCATTGAAATATGAAAGGTTTTTGCATATAAAATGCATCAACTAAATACAAGGGGTTCTTGTATATAAAATAAACTCGAGGGTAATCACAGTATTAAAATCTTGCTTCAAGGAAAATGTCTAGATGTTTATTAAGAGGTCTAAGAGATCTAAAGTCTTGATGTGAGGCCTTGTTGTAGGCTATACAACATTAGCTAAGACCTACACTATTGAGAGCCTAGAGATTATTACAGGCCAAATATATATCATCTTGTTTAAATTCAACTCTAGAACATTGCTGTCTATGTAAATTGAAAAATGTGCATTACATTTCAATGACAGTTTCAAAAGAATTGTCTAAGAAATTTACTTGCTGTGGGTTGGAATTATCCTGAACAGTTTCATAGGTTAATTTATAAGTGGAATGGTAAAACTGTTGTCTACTAAGTTGATGAGCCTACCTTTGCAAATGGGAAGTGAGAGGTCACTACATATTATTCAGTAAACCTAAACCTGAGAGTACTGGCTAAACAGACTAACCCTTTCGAACTAAAAATCCATTATATGGTAGTACAAAAGTTCAAGCCTTGGGCCTAGGGTTTAAAAGATTGTTTCGTGCTGAGGTTTAAGGATTTGGCCGGCCGGAATGGTACAATTAGTATTGTGTCTGCACTAACAAATAAACTAACTTCTATATCCCCGTTCCACTTAGTTTGTTTACCACCAGATACAACAAGCCTGTAATAATTTGAGAGGGAATTAAAATTCTAGAAAAAAAAATAATAAGCATCTCGATTAATGGTTATGCCATGCATTGGACAAAAGCATTAGTTCTTATAATTGACATCCTATGAAATCAATCTTATGAGTAATTTGTCTATATCTATATCTAGATAGACCTAGATGATTTTTTAATCTTATTTTTTATTTACTACTTTAACCCCTTTTTTTTATTATTCTCTGGCTGCGTGTGGGGCGTGCTAATTAAATAACTATAAATCATGTTCAACTACTAAACTTAATCACGAAGAAAGGTATAGTTCGTCCCCGGGACAATGGTGCAACGATAGGACATCCGGATTGTGATTCAGGGACTCGCGGTTCGATCTCCAGTTACGGATAGGAATTTTCCTCCAAATGAGGAACGCAATCAAAGGATGTTGGACATCTGGATTGGCCGTCATATGCGCTTCTCGATTTACTCTGGTGGTCGGTGGGAAATTTCCGTGGGATCGGACCGATCACCTCCAGGGATTGAGTCCATGAGATTGATTGGGATTTATCATTTTTTTTTTTTAAGAAAGGTATAGTTCGAAGAAATTCGGCAATAAAAAAGTGTTTATTCCTTTCACATTTTGGTACAGCTATGGACTACAAAAAATTATATTTTACTGATAAAAAATTATTTCTCTTAGCATTTGGCATGTGATTAGAAGCTTCAAGATTTGACTTTGCAGTCCTAATCAATTTTCCTTCTCCGTTTTTACTTCTATAAAAAAAATGGAGGATAATACTGCTATTTAATTAGAATTTTCTTTTTTTTTCTTTTTTTTTTTTTGGAATTAATTAATGGAAAAGGAAATAAAAAAAATTTATTTGGATGCGAGTTGACAGAAAACAATAATTTCCGCGCGTAGAATTTCCATCACATGAACATGGAAATGACGGGCGGCATTTTAGTTCATGTATAGTTTATTTCAAACTAGCGTTTCGCCTCTATAAATAACGTCGCCCAAAGTCCCATTTCCGTCTCGTCTCAGAACAAGAGCTTTTGCCGTCGCGAAGCCTAAGTTTATTTCGAGCGCAGAAATCAAATCGAAGCAGATCAAATGGCGGAGGGAGTAGTCATCGAATGCAAAAGCAAAGATGAGCTGGATCAGCAGATCCAGTCCAAAAAGCTGGTAAATTGCTTGATCCAGTTTCCTCTATTTTATACGTATATTCTTCTTTTTTTTTTTCTTTTCTTTTTGGTTGTTTGGGGTGGGGTGGGGGGAAATTTCTGCCTGGTTTGCGCTTAATTTTTCCTTGTTTGTTGTTCGAAGCATTTCCGTTGGGTTTTTTTTTTTTACAATTTATATTTGAAGGATGTTATGGATTCGAATCTGCCTTAATGTACAGTAAAACCGCCTTGTTTAGAACCGATCTTTTACTGATAAAAATGCTTGGCTTGATAATATACTTGATCACAAGTACTTGCGAAGCCAACGATCTTATGATTCGGGTAATTGGTGCGCAGAGAGGGAGACACAAGAGAATTGACTCAGAATCGTGGAAAATGATTGTGTTTTGAACTGATTCATCCCATGAAAAAAAACACAACCTTTTCTTTTCTGATTTCTTGTTCATCATCTCAGCAGAGATCGGGAGAGATTTTAAACAAAAAAAACACATGTTATTTGAACTCCTTACCTATCAATTCAACCCTATGAAGTCGGGATAGCAAAAAGAACTGGCTAATATTCTACCTTCATCCTTTAATTGGTAGTTCACATTATAGATTAAAAAAAATGATAATCCCAGTTTGTTGAAGTGTCTTATCCCGAGTGGTAAGCATGGAGACACCTGTTGCTTGAGGTTTCGAGTTCGAATCCTCTTAGCAACATATATTTGTTGATTGAGGTGTTGTGCGATTCATGTGTTAGCTCGGCTAAAGTGTTGTTTCGGCAGTATGCTCTTATCAACCTAGTGGTATCGTGCCTCCAAAAAATCCTTTAGGGGATTTTCTGATATGGGGCCGTTTCGGCAGTAGAAATTTTCCTCCAAATGGGGAACGCAATCAAAGGATGTTGGGCATCTGGATTAGCTACCGTATGCGCTTCCCGATTTACCCTGGTGGTCGGTGGGAAACTTCCGTGAGACCGGGCCGACCACCCCCAGAGATGTGGCTACTGGGATTATCACATTATAGATTAAGATAAGAGGGAGAGGAGCGAAAACTATACAATAGGTTAATTCCTTTTCTTTGTTGGTATTGCAAATTAAATGGTTCTGTACTTGTTATCTGAAGTTAGTTCTATGAAACTACTCCATGTTGATTTTTGTTTCGTCTCCAATCTGCTGATGGAATGCAGGTGGTGGTTGATTTTACTGCAACATGGTGCGGACCTTGCAAAGTGATTGCTCCCCACTTTGCTAAATTAGCTGAACAATTCACCAATATTATTTTTCTGAAGGTGGATGTTGATGAGTCGACGGTAGGCTGCAGCATTTAGCTAGATTAAATTAAACTCGTGTCTTTCATTTTGTTGATGATCCATTCCTGTGTCCTACATTTCTAATTTTGCCTTCGAAACAGGATCTCTCGCAGGAGTGGGCAATAAGAGGAATACCAACTTTCATTTTCATCAAGGAGGGAAAAGAAGTGGAGAGACTTGCGGGTGCCAATCCCGGGGAATTGACGAGGAAAGTTGAACTGCTCGCAGCAATTTGATGATCGCGATCGGATCATGTTGCTACATTTCCAGTTACGATCTATGAAATCCTTTATGCGTTGGGTTAATTGTTGTTCCCTTCTTGTTTGCAAAACCTTCTGTGATTGTGTTACAAAATAAAGATTGAAGTGTTTGAAGCTAAATGCCAGATCCATGGCTTTTCTTATTTATATATATGCCTATATATAAGCATCACGCTATTCCGACCACATTTCCTCATAAATCAAGAATAAATAGATTTTTTTTTTTTTTTTTGCCTTTGAAACATAACTGAGTTGAATTTTAACGAAGTCGAATAATACCCTCTTCTATCGTAATCAATTTTACCTTCTCATAGATGGTCATGGGATCGATCGTGTGTAGCCGTTAGGGTGGCGGATTTTATCTTTTACAGAAAAGAATAAATAAATTTTGCTTAATAAATAATAATAATAATAATAATGTGTAAATAGATTTGAAATTTATTTTTTTTAAAATTTTATATTAAGTAAATGAGAAAAAAATACCTAGACTCTCTTATAATAGTAAATAGGACATAGAGCGGAACTAAATAAAACTAATCTTAATCAGTATTAATCAATGAACTAAATAGGAAACAGTTCGCCGATAATAATTTGAATAAACACAAGCTCCCCAAAAAGCCTGAAAACGAGCCCAAGGAGCCTGAACGACCCGATCCGGTAGAGTGACGAGCGCGTGGCCTTTCAGCTCCGTATCCCCTCCTCCTCCTATCTCTATCCCTCCAGGAGTTGGTCCCTCTCTCTCTCTCTCTCTCTCTCTCTCTCTCTCTCTTCCTTTTCGCCGTTAGCCTTCGATGGCTCTCCGAGCCCTTTCCCCCTCCCGGTTCGTATATCCTAGCCTCGGCGTTCCTCGTCTCCCTCCACCAAGAACCCATTCCGCCAGATCACCAGGTTCTTCCGCTTTCCTCACTCTCTTTCCGATTTCGCAGCGCTACTTATAGTTTACTTGTGAAACGGGCGAATAAAGATTTGGCAAAATATCTTCTAGTAATAAAATTTGTCAGAAAACCCGAATTAGCACAGATAGCAGCTTACTGGCAGCACAAGAGTGTAGGTCAATGAATGAGTTATAACCAAAACACGAGTAAAAAGATGAGAATTCTTATATTGTGTGTGTATCTATATAGCCACCGGTCTAAGATATCCTCAGGACCTCAGAGAATCATAACCTTGTGTTTTTTTTCTTTCTATTTTATTAAGTAAATTCGGATTTGTTTCGTTATCTTAGCTTATTATGGTACTTTCAGAATGCTTGATTGGGATATAAGATCTGGCATATGAATTGGCTCATGTCGGCATTTAACAATAGATTAGTAGAATCGAGTTGAAATGATGGATTCATTACAAGTTGAAAAGTTCTTGATAAATTTAATAATTTTTAAAGTAAAGCAATGATATTCTTTAAAGTTCATGATGTATTAATTTAATACAATTACATCCTTTAATTAATTTACCAATTATAGTTCATGTTAATTGACAGGAAAAGAAGTGTCGTTCATTGGGGTAAAACTAACAGTCGGGTGTTTGGTAAAGTTGGAGCTTTTAAGCCCATGTACTTACATTTCGTCTTATTGGCTGGGATAACATCATTTGGTTGTGCCCAAGGGGATAACATGGAGATGACCTTCGAATTTTTTATGGAGACAGATAAACCCATTAAGTAAATCCTTAGTGGAGGGTGTTACTTCTCTCACAGTGGAAGCTAGTTCTCCCCACCTAACTATGCCCTCAAGAACACACCACAGTGCTCCCACCTAACTTGCTTACATGGGATATGCAATAAAGAGACACCAAATTATTAGAGACAAACCATGAAAGAGATAGTTATGTGATAAATTTTCACATAGTGCATCATGGAAGTAAGAGGTCTAAAATCCTGATGTGAGGCCTTATTGTAGGCTATACAACATTAGCTAAGAGCTACACTATTGAGAGCCAAGAGATTATTACAGGCCAAATATAATCTTGTTTAAATTCAACTTTAGAACATTACTAACTACGTAAATTGAAAAATGTGCATTACAGTTCAATGACAGTTTCAAAAGAATTGTCTTAGAAATTTACATGCTGTGGCACCTTTCCAGTACATTACCTAAGGAATAGTGGAGTTAAAAATACTCTTTCTTTTAAAAGTCTCATATCTGAATAGTTTCATAGGTTGGAATTATCCTGAATAGTTTCATAGGTCAATTTATAAGTGGAATGGTAAAACTGTTGCCTACTAAGTTGATGAGCCTACCTTTGCAAATGGGAAGTGAGAGGTCACTACATATTATTCAGTAAACCTAAACCTGAGAGTACTTGCTAAACAAACTCAGTGAAGATCCATAATGTTGCTGCCTTTCAACTAAGAAACCATTATATGGTAGTACAAAAGTTCAAGCCTTGGGCCTAGGGTTTAAAGGATTGTTTTGTGCTGAGGTTTCAGGATTTGGTCGGAATGGTACAATTTTAGTATTGTGTCTGCACTAGCATAAGCATACTGAGATCAACTCAAATAAATTAACTTCTATATCCATGTTCCACTTAGTTTATTTGCCACCTGATACAAGCCTATAATAATTTGAGAGGGAATTAAAATTTTAGAAAAAAATAATAAGCATCTTGGATAATGGTTATGCCATGCATTGGACAAAAACATTAGTTCTTATAACATCCTAATGAAATCAATATCATAGTTTTCTAAGACCTAGATTAGATAATGCTTCTAGGACATTCGATATTAGAATTGGTTCCATCATAATGTCCATAAATAACACTGGTTAACCACTTGGAACAGACTTGATTGGCACAACTGAAACAAAAAGAAAATGCTATAAGCTACAAATACCATTTTATTTCTCTAACTCTACTGTAACTCCCCTTCTCTTACTTTTAATAGTATTTCATTTCCTCCTCGTGATAAAAAAATGGATTTAGAGGATGAGTCAGTCACGGATATAGACAAACCTTTTGTCAGTTGGTACCATTCTTTCAATATAATAGTATTTATTGGTGCCAACAATATATCTATATCAGTCCACTAGTGATAAATTTCAGTCAGAACAAAATCTTTCTATCTCAGCCAATTCTAGATGATACAGTACAGAAAGATAAAATAAAGAAGAGATGAGTTTAAATGGTTATGCCCCTTTATTTGGGGTGCTTTCCGTAAGGCACAACATTCTACTCTTCCAAAGGGATGAGATGACCTATGAACTAATACATGAATACTTAATTAAAGGTAGCTACATGGGTATTCACTATGAACCATATGGGCCTATTTCTTAGGTAGATGCTTAGCTGGGGCTATGGATGGATCACTCATTTTAAAGGTATCAACTATACATATCCTTTACATTTTTGTCCTTTATTTTATCTTATCAACTTGTAGTTTACAATATTCTCCATGATGTACTAACTTAATTGTTATCATCTCTATAGTAGAGCAGCAATCTTAAAATGACAATTACCTTTTAGAATTTTCTTGTCTGTAGTTAGATATAGATCCAGATTCAGGTTGAAAGTAGTACATCATGATGTCAGAGCTCAAGCATCCAACATTGACACTGGGAGCTATGGTGAAGAAGGAATTCACAGTAATCTCATGGATGGTTCTACCCGTGAGACTCCATCTAAGTTGTGAGTTTTATCTTTTTAATATCATGTTGATCTATCTTTTGTTGTTTAGTCACTTCTAAGCTGCAATATATTTCTGCATCAAAATTAATTAAACCATTAGAATTACAGACAACACAGAACTTGCCTTCAACAAATTTCATGTTGATTTCTGAAAATATTGCACATGCTTAATACGTATCATGAATCTTGTATTTCCATATTTATCTTTTTGATGCTATTTTGGTTTGATATTTCTCTCCAGTTAGTGACCTAAATTGAGTAATGAAATATCAACAACAATCAGTCCTTTATCCCACTAAGTGGGGCCAATTGAGTAATGAAATATCTGGGAAAAAAATGTAAGGAGCTGTAGTTCTTGTCTACTTATATTTCACAAGGTAAATCAAACTTGTTGAATTCATGAATTGAAATTTTAGTACTAGTACTAATTTTACTTGGACAGTATGGTAAATATGCCGGATCATATGGAAACTAAATATGTGTTGACATGAGCTGAACTGTGATAACCTGGTGTATTTATTTCTTTGGCGGCATCTAGTTTTCTTTAGCATATTATTTTCTATCATTTGCAAATTAGATAGCTACTTTACCTAGTTACCATGTAATATTCCTTTACATAATCATTTATTTTGTTTCAATGTCATAGAATTGTTAATAAAGAAAAGTGAAAAAATGTCACTTGTAGCTACTTTATTGCCAACTTAAGGATTGCTAATTAGGGATATCCAACTTTATCTGATCCAATTTAAATATAGATCAGAATTTGGTGCAAAGCTAAAAAAAAGTCAGTCCACATTCTGCTCTAGAAATGCAAAGAACTTAAAAGACATTTTCAACTGACTGTAGATACACCTCGTTAGTGTAGTATCTGTTATGGACTTCCTAACATAGAGGATCTTGTATACCATACTTTTTTCACCACTTCATGTAGGTCTCAATACAAGGTGATAATTTGTAGACTGCAAAGCTTTCTCAACCTTGTTCATCAGACTGTGGAAAGTTTGTTTATATTTGTTCACATCACCTTCTCCAGATTTATGCATGTTAACAACTGACTAAATATGGTTTCATTAGACTTCAGAAAATAAAGAATAACTGTCTTCTTAAATGGCAGCCAAACACCTCTTTCAGGAATGAAGTATCCATTGTCTATTGCTGGTGTGCTACTTGTTTGTGCCATAGCATTTGTGCTTATTGTCTCCGTGAAGGGAGGACCTTCATCTTTTATAGCCACACTTGCAAAATCTGGATTTACAGCTGCATTCACATTGATATTTGTTTCTGAGATCGGAGACAAGGTGATATACTCACATTAACATGTTATTCTTTCCCTGTTTCAGTACACTACTGAGAACTAGGATATTGCCAGAAGCTACATTCTTACTTGCTACATTTTAGTTTGAAATCATTTTAATTTTTGGAAGTTGTTTCTAGATCTGTTTTTCTTGACTAGCTGTCGCTGATGCAACATGATTATTATGTTTTTTTTTAAATCTATCATCATCTAGTTAAGTATCATGTAACTTTTCAAATAGCTGTTATATCTGTTTTACTCTACTTTCTGTTGTTACTTGTTACTACGTGTTTAGTATTAATTTGTGTTTTCTAAATTTATCTACAAATGGTATTTTAGATGTATCTACTTTAGAGCTATTTTTCTCCTCTTCTTTGTACATCTCTCTAGATATGTTATTTTAGGTATATCCAAATAACAAAATAACTTTATCTACTGACTTTACGATTACATAGTAGGGAACTGGGTAACATGTTCAAGTATGCGTGAAAGTTAAAGGGCAGCGCGGTGCATGAAGCTCCCATCAGTGTGAGGCCCCTCCCAAGGAAGAGTCGGACTACATTGGATTTATTGTACACAACCTTATCTTGCATTTTGCAAGAGACTGCTTCTGCGACTCGAACCCGTGACCTTAAGGTCACATGGCAGCAACTTTATTGTTACGCCAAGGCTCCTCTTCATTAAGATTAAATCTTTGTCAAACATTGATTCCCACATGCTAATTACTTTGTACTTTTCTATCTATATTTTACTTATTGTAGTTACTTCTTTTAGTTTCCTTTTTAATTTCTTGTATTTTTAAAATCTTTTTAAGATTTAAGTCACTTCATTTATACTATAATTTTTTATTTGAAGCTTAATTAACCATTTCCTAAACCAAGCAAGAAGAATCTGAAATAATCTTGACTTCATAAATAGTATGGATTAGAAAAGGCACTAAGTGATAAATATTATTAGACATGACAGTAATGGTGCCTCTGGTTCATGGAACAGAATAAATTAAGAATAGAATAACTATTTCTAAAGAATAGAATGGACAAGGAAACAATAATTCCTTTGTTTGGTTCATGGAATGCATTATAGAGAATAATTATTCTTATATTTGATTAGAAATGTTATTAAGAATAGAATAATTATTCCAAGTCTTTGCTTGGAATGGAATGCAATATAGAGAATAATTATTCTTATATTTGGTTAGAAATGCTATTAAGGATACACAAGGAATAGTTTTCACAGTGAAAAAGAAAATCCCTATATAAATAGGTTTTTTACTTGTCTTACTGCATGATCACCTAATCAGTTAGTTATGCCCAACCGGTTAGTATGGCTCAACCGATTTGACTACCTTGATCACTTGATAGGTTTGTGTGGCCCTAATGCTCCAACTGGTGCAATTGACCCAACTAGTTAGGCTGCCTAGATTATCTCAACAGATCCATCTAGCCTATCTAACACATTGATTGGATTTGCCCTTCTGGCTCTACCACCTCAACAAGACCCAGCTAGTATATCCAACTCAACACCCTACCATCTTGACCACCTTGATCAGACAGATCGACCTGATTGCCCTGATCAATTAGATAGCCTGATCGATCCACTTGGCTCATTCGACTTGACTAACTCACTCGAACCGCTCAACACAACTGGTGTATCCGCCTCACTCAACTTGACTGACTCGTGATACAATGAGTCTGCTTCACTAGCTGGTACAATGTGGTTTTATTCTGACTTCCTTGGCTTTACAGACCCATTTGGTCCTTTTAACCTGTGTAGCCCACCTACGTGCTAGGCATGTCAGGTTCTACTAGTTCCTCAAGAGCTCTTTGCCCAACTGGTCCCTCAGGCCATCTCAATCGGTCAACTTCTTTTGGACCGACCAATGTATTCGATTAGATGACTAGACTGGTCCCTTTGGCCTGATTAGGCAATTTGGCTCGGTAAATCCTTTTGACCTTCTCGGTTGGTCCAATTGGCCCAATCAAATGTTTTTTTTTAATGGATGGAATAGATAAGATATTACCTTTTGCACTGAAGCAAGGAATAACTATTCCACAATAATAGGTATTCCAAGTTTTTTTTTTGGCAATCAAACATAGAAATATTTATGATTATGTTAAGATATTTGCACATTTATTTGAAAATTTTATTCCTGTTATCTGATCATCTTTTATGCATCTTTGTGTTGAGAAATTTAAATTATATTTATTTGTCTACTAAAGAAATGACAGGGGTTCTACTCTACCTTTGTGATTGCAGACATTTTTCATTGCTGCATTGTTGGCAATGCAATATGACAAAGCAATGGTATGTTTCTTAATCCATTTACCCTTTTTACATTCTTTTCTATGTTTGCAGTCTCCTTGCTAGGATGTTTTCTTTTGGCTGTGTTGTAGTATCTTATCTATGTTTTAAGATTTCTAATTCTAGTGTGCCTTCATATTTCCTGAAATTTCCTTACACTGCATATTTTGCAAAGATGTGAAATTATGAATTTTTTCCTTGATGATTTATATTTTTCTTGTTTTCTATAATGTCCTCTCTGTGAACAGGTTTTACTTGGTTCAATGGTTGCTCTATCTCTAATGACGATCTTATCTGTAATAATAGGACGGCTATTTAATTCTCTACCAGCACAGTTTCAGACAAGTAAGTCTTCTCTTTTTCTATGCACAAGGGTCTGAAATTATGCCGTCAGCAAAAACTGAGAAAATTTGGAGTGTCAGTATTGAAACACATATAGACAGTTTGGTTCCCCGATGTTTGTTCATTTATAGAACTTTAGAATTTATATAATTGTTTTCCTGTAGATAGTTAATAAGATTGATAACATGAAAAAACAATGAGTTGTTTATCTACCAAGATAGTTGTTACCATCCATCTTTTTTGTTATTATTGTCAGAGAATTATCCGCTTTGTATTAATTACAATTAATTCTTTAGCGCTTCCAATTGGAGAATACGCAGCAGTGGCACTCTTGACATTCTTTGGTCTGAGTTCTATAAGAAATGCTTGGGAAATTCCATCCAGCACTAACAGCAAAGAAAATTCTGAACTTGGTGAACTCGTTGAAGCTGAGGAGCTCGTTAAGGAAAAGGTTACATAGTTTGGGAAGCTTTTTTTTTTGCAATTGTTAATACATCTTACCTTCATCTTATCTTTGTCAAACTTGTGTAGAGATTTTCAGTGCTATGCTAATTGTTGGGTTAATACAATAATTAGTTCCAAGTCAATATTATGAATAAACGTGTTAATTCATAATTGAATGAAACTATGAATAATTATTGTTCTGATCTTCGTTTTTCATTAAAATTTATTAGGATTACTAAAGTGAAACTAAGAAAGTAGAACCAAGACAAATGTTTAATGCTGCCAGTTTGGAGATATTACTTTATATTCATCTTGATCAAAAGAAAAAGTTCTTGCCTTTCACAAATTGTTGAAATATTATTGATTGACATCATATTTGAGTGTGCCTTGTCTCTTGTCATAGTTCGTTCAGCAGGTTACTTAAAAGAGTAAACAGTTGGTTTAGTTCTAGGTCTTCTGGTCAAAAAACAACCCAAGATAATCAGGGAAAAGGCTTTGTTCATATGTTATTTTATATTTAGTTGTCCACCTCAAGTTTTATGTCAAAAGCTGTATTCTTCCTTCTCTCAGTACAATAAGTTTCCTAGACAACAATTGTAGCAACATCAAAGGCGTCCTAATACCATAAGTGCCCTAGTGGTTGGTGGATACTGGATACTATATGGTAGTAACCATTTTTTGTTGGAAAAAAGGAAGGTTTTTCCTATTTTATTAATGATATATTCGTATAGCAAGACATTCCAAATATCCTTCTTGAAAAACTCAAATTACAGTTTTGCAGCTCTGCATTTGTAAATAAACAGGCCTCATGACTTTGGTGTCATTTTCAGCAAGTATAAGTGTCACAAAATCTAACTGAAAATGAAGTATACTTTTATTTATCTGCATCATAATGTGCAAGACAAACTAGACATCCTTATCAGTTATCCCGATTAACATAATGATAAGTTGAACTAGTATGTGGCATAGTTAGAGCATCACTCATAGATTGGGTTGGACATTTAGATTGGCTTTGATGCAATTTTATTGGAGTAATTGGGACAGGATGTTGTGGACACATGAACAACAAATTTTCCTCTTCCTCTAAAGAGTCTATGCTATAATAACTCATAATTTAGATTGGCATGTTTATGTTGCTTTTCCTCTTCACCCCCTTCCTATCTTTCCATCCTCAGTTTTCATAACATTTTCTGTGTTTTGAAGCATGGAATACAATTGCTCTCAGGTTGCAAAGAAACTCACTAGTCCCTTTGAAGTTCTGTGGAAGTCTTTCAGCCTTGTCTTCTTCGCGGTAAGATTTCTCTTGAAGATCTCTCCTCTGTTTTGTTAACTCCATGAACAAATTTGCTAAAATGTTAAATTGTCCATTTAGGAATGGGGTGATCGATCAATGTTGGCTACGATCGCTCTTGGGGCTGCACAGGTATGGTTGATGAATCTATCTGTGGTCGTCTTGTATGTACATTATATCTACATTACCTCTCCAAATTCCTACATTTTCAGTCCCCTTGGGGAGTAGCCGGTGGAGCCATTGCTGGACACTTTTTTGCTACATCTATTGCAGTTCTAGGTGGAGCCTTTCTAGCCAACTACATTTCAGAAAAACTGGTACGCCCTCGAGCACTCACCATGGCAAATGTTGTCAGGTTTTCTAAAATGTGCCATGAGTTTTAGTAGGTTTTTAGACTTAAGGGTGCACTTTTTTTTTTTTTGCCATTTTTCGTCTTCCCTAAATATCCATGTCAAGTAATATCCATTTAATTTGTTTTCATACACCAAATGAATTGGAAAACTAAGACTATATTTGTGTTCTTGGAAACATGAGAATTTGAAATTCTTTCAATTTTGAAATGTTTTGGTCTATCTAGTTTTAACCAAGATTACTAGATAGAGTGAAACATTTCGAAATAAAAACATGAGTAAGGGTTAGGAATTTAAATGTGCTCTTATTTTTTTTAATTTTTAATTTTTTTTTTTAGTTCAATGTTAGGAATTTTTTAAATGTGCTAAATGAATCAAAATATTTCAAAATTAAAAATTTAGATGTGTTCCTAGAATTCTGATTAAAATTGTTAGCTAGATCAAAAACCATATTCGAATTCTTTGCACTTACACTCATACAAATAGCATCTTATTATTATTTTTTATTTAAAGTCTATTTGATCCATCAAATAACGAAGTATTTAGGGAACAGAAAGCACAAAGGTGCCTCTTTTGGTTGCTATAAATGTTTGCTCGAAACGATATATTTAACGACTGTTTATTTGCAGGTTGGATATCTAGGTGGTGTCTTGTTTCTCATCTTCGCCGGTGCCACGCTACTTGGGGTTTTCTAGTTGCTTGAATTACTGAAATCTGTTCATGATACAGCAGCCGAATAAGTGGATTGTTAGTGCGAGTACGAATTCTTCATCCAAGAACTCCACTGTTCATGCTAGCCGCATCGCATTGGGTTACATCAAGAATAAACTCATTTGTTGCTAAAATTTTCTCAAGCACTAACTAACCCATGAATTTATGTGAACAGAGCTTGGTGCTATTGTTTTGGCTTGTGAAATTATTAGGATAAAGATTAAACATCATCTGTGAGTTTCTTTTTGGTTTGTAATATGGTTGATATTTCCCTGTTATTTAAGATCCCTTTCGATTTCCTTCTTTCTCATCTCGAATAATGAGGGAAAATTATATAGAAATTGTTTTCTACCTATATTTAATAGGAATTGTTATATGAAATAAAAAAGTGAGCGATACGATTCAAAAAAGCTGTCAATTTTTTTTATAATCATAATTTATTTTAAAAAAAACACATTTAAATTTCTAAAACACTGAAGCATCACTTTGAAACTTGAATGAATAAAAAAGAATATTTTTAAACAAAAAAAAACTTAAATGCAGAAATCATCTTAAAATCCGTACACAGATTAATACTAACGGTTCAAAGCGCCGACAACCAGGCACACAAACACAAAAAGCCAGAAAAGTTAACGACTAATATTAATTTTCCAGGATGTGCCATACAAACCAACGCTCGAAATTTACAACAAACTGCCAGTTCAACAAAGAAATTAACCAAAACGGGAAAAAAAAACTAGTAAATAAACAAGTAAAATCGCCAACCCTACTTCGTCCTCCTCGCCCTCTTCGCCGGCGTTTTCTTGACCGCCGGCGCTGGTGCCTTCCTCTTGGCCGCGGCCGGAGCCTTCGGCGTTGCTGCCTTCTTCGGAGTGTCCTTCGCTGCTGCCTTCGCGGCTGGCTTGGGCGGCGCGGGCTTCGTTTTAGATCGTGTCACGGCTGGCTTGGGCTTCGCGGAAGCGGGCTTCGGCTTGGGCTTTGGTTTGGAAACCGCTGGTGCTTTGGGCTTAGCCTTCGGCTTCGCCGCCGCCGGAGCAGGCTTGGCCTTGGACTTAACCGGAGTCGCTGGCTTGGCCTTCGCCTTCGCCTTGGATTTTGGATTAGGCTTTGGTTTCGCAGCAGGCGCCGGCTTAGCTTTTGGTTTGGCGGTCGCAGCGGGCTTCGCCTTGGGTTTGGCCGGTGCAGGCTTCGCCTTGGGCTTCTTAGCGGCGGCTTTAGGCTTAGCCTTCGGTTTAGCCTTAGCCTTCACCTTCGGCTTCGCCGGGGCAACAGAAGAGGAAGAAGCAGCGGCAGGAGCGCCGGGGAGTTTATAAGAGTTCTTTACCTTCTTCAGCTTCCCGGCGGCGACAAGCCTCTTCAGCTGGCCGAGGAGGACCTTCCTAAAGTTCCCTGGGAGGTGATCCTTCTGCTTGTCCTCAATATACTTGCCGATGGCGTATTGGCTCGAGCCAGTTCGCTCCTTCAACGTCACGATCGCCTCGGTAATCATCTACACATCCCAACCAGAAATCTCACAACCCAGATCTACTTTCAAACCGAGATCCAACCGGCGATAAACAAACTCACTGCTCTTACCTCAGCGTAGGGCGGGTGGGCGGAGGGCTTCCGGGGACCCGATGGCTTTTTCCTAGGCTTGGGCTCCTTCTTCTCCTTGGAAGGATTGGCATCACCGACCGGGGGAACTTCGGTAGCCTCCGCGCCGCCTTCCGCCGGAGCCTCAGCGGAGGGAGCATCGACCAAGGGCTCGCCGGCCTCCGTCGAGACTTCTGTCTCCTCCTGCGCCATCGCCGGACCACCGCTACGTCAGTGGAGATTTGGTAGCTGATTGCAGAGATGATAGTTGAGATGCGAAGGAAGGAAGAGGAAGGATTTAAATATAAGCCTGAAGGGAGAACGACGAAACCGGATTGGTCCACAGTCTTCCCCACGGATCGCCCCCCGGCCGCCTTCAAACGTGAGCCCTCGGATGGCAAGTTATCAACGGTCGAGATGGAGTCAAGACAAGCAGCCAGCTCCTAGCTTTGGTGGGCAGAGTTTGTAACTCGGATCAAGTGTGCTTCTTTTCTCACTTTGGATGGCAAGAACTCAAGAAATACTCGACCAATATTTCTAAAATTTTGATCATTTGTTAGCTCTTGAGCTTGGCTTTCTAACGAGTCCGGGCTCAGGTGAATTGCTTCAGCGAGCAGGGAGAAATTGAGTTTTGAATGCACAAAGGTCGAATCGAGAGTTGTGTGTGAGTTCGTCGGAGTTGAAGGGCTCTATAGACAAGCACAGAGATCCTCATTCAAGGATCACTGTTTCAGGTCAAAGTACAGTAAAGGAGGAACAAGTAGAACTTGGAATCATGAGATTTGATCAAGAAATGAACAAATTATCATCCATTTAAGATCATGAAGCTCACACACCATAGATGCATGCTTGATGCTCTTACCACCCTTGATTTGGTTGAATCAAGTTCATGCAAGCAAAGAGGTAAAATAATCTCATTTTTGCTGAATCAATGAAGAACTCTTGTAGATCTGAGGATCAATATACTTATTCTCTTTTTTTTGCTTGATTAATATAAAAATCAAGACATTTTTTTAGTTTGTATTGGTTAAAGTTGTGCATGTGTTATTACTCAATGAGTGTTCCAAGTTGAGTGAATTGTTTGTGCTCCCGATCAAGTTTGTTTTGTGTTCGTGAGCTTGCTTATACAGTTATTGTATGTTGTACAGATGAATTCGAACTTCATTAGATCTCAAACTCGACTAAGCAATAAATGAAGAAAGTTTTGAACTCATATGACCATAGCCGAGTTGGGGTTCGGTTGGTAATGCAATTTAAACAAGTTGAACTCGAGTTTAAATCATTTAGTTGAATGAATGATGAACTATATATAAGAGACTCTTACTCATGGATGCCCGCAAAGATAAATCCTTTGGCAATCTCATAACAACTTTTCGAGTTGAGAAGATGTGAAATAAGCACTTCTTATTTAAAATGTGGTTATGGCCACTAAGTAGAATCATACTTGTTTATGAGTTTAAAATGTGGTACAAAATAATATTTATGCAACTTTAAAACACTTGCCAACATCGAGCTAGACTAGAGACCTCATTATCGAGTCTCAAAGTTGAACTAGTGAACGATAACCTTAGCCAATTAGGCAAAGTAAGCTAGAGAATCGAGGGGAGTCGAATTAGACAGATCATCTAGACAGTTCCGATTGATCAATCGATCCAAACAAGCTAAACATATAAAGTCATTCATTACTTTTCATCCTCTATTTTATATTCATTTGAGTAAATAAGTTGAAAGATAAACCAAACAATATTACTTCATCTATTTATGCATCCACTCATGATAATTATGCACACTCTTCATGCAACTTCTATGAAACAGGTTTGGATTGAAGTTTAGAGGTGAAAAGCACTAACTATTTTTGTAGCTCAAGTGCTCGAAAGATTATAAAATGATTTCACAGTCGATATAGGACTCTTCAGAAAGCTAATAAACAGATCGATGCACATAACTTTTTCTCTAGAGGCATCACAAACTGCCTAAAGTTTTGTCTTTCCAATTGGATAACATCAGATTGATTTAGTGAATCAGAAATACAAAGAATACACTCATTGAGATTTACAATAAGTTGTTGCCTGTAATGAAAAGCTTTTCCTTTTAGTTATTTGGTGTAAATTATTGTGTTCTTATCAAAATATACATCTCATAAACCTTAAATTGCATACATAGAGACGAGACTGAATGTGAAAGTGGAATTGAGAAAATGATAACATATTAAGATGTGTGAACTTGGACTCCCTCTGAGTGCCCACGGTTTTGACATGGAGATTTATTCTTCAATTGTGAGCTTTCATTGGTGATGCAATTGTCAAGTTCATTCATTTTCTGAAACCTTACGACGGCCGTAGGCTAATACCATTACAAACTCCTTAGCTGAGTTTCCGACTGTCGCTTGAAGCCTTTGCGAAGATCTCTCTCTCAGCCATCGTTCCACAAGCTTGTTTATGGACATTGTGGGGATCACTGGTTCTCCGAGGCAAGTGATTTCCAGCTGTAACCATCCAGTTATAGCTTGTAAGCATAAGTTGTGATATTCCACAAATTATATACAGTACAAATTATATACGGTATATATTTTCTAATAATTAAAAAATGGATTTTGGGTTTGATTATTTTATGTTATATAATATATATTACAAAATAGAACAGAAGAGGAGATGAATGCAAATGACAGGCACAGCCTTTCAAGTGAAGTGAAAACTCTTGTATCTCTAGATCTCTTGAATAGCCTCATCCTTATAATACCAACTCAATTTCCATTTTAACTATTCTAGTGTACTAAATTTCAAAATCTATATTGCCTATTTATCTAGTCTTTTCTCCAACCTATTTTTGTTTCCTATAAGCAATTTTGTTAATTTTTCTCCTACATATGGCTTCTTCTAGTTCTAGTCCCTTCTCCAAAAGAGTTTCTATATTCCAAGAACATAATCATGTAATTAGAGACTAGGTTCTTTACTTGCATTGGCAGATAACAACCTGAAAGCCCTTGGTTATTTTGCATCACATCTAGGTTAGGCAAAGTATGATGTTGGCTGCAAGGTTAACACAACTCTCAAACTTTTTCATCAAGGCTTGAGACCAACACAAGCAGTTTAATAAGGCAGCTACATATATACACAAAAATTTCAAGAAACGTAATTCAAGCTGAATGCAAATCTAATTAGTTTCATAGAACAAATTTATGCTAGAATAACAAAAAGCCTAAATCCAGCTTAGTTGGATTAATATGCATGATTATTTGTAATATTTTATATTATATGAATTTCGTAGGTTGATTATTATGATGCATTGTCCAATAGATGTTGTATATCTTTGTATGGAATTATGGTTTGGCTATGATGTCATGCTGAATTTTAAAGTATCAAGGGAAATGCTTCTCTTAAACAACACAATGAAGCAGAAACAATGTCAATCCCTTTTATGATCTCAATAACTGCAGTCAAAACAACAAAATATGAACTAATAAAATAAAGGTTTACTGCATTACAAGATATATATATATACTGCATTGGAATTGAGAGGGGAAAAACTGACCACGGCTTCATTCTCAAGATTAAGCTTCTTTACAAGGTATTTGTGGATGAAGGACACAGGCATGCTACCATCCCTATTGACAAATTACAAACTAAACATTAATTATATCAAATAGACAAGGAGAATAAAAGAAACAAAAAGGAACTGCAAGAATAATATTCATATTAATGAGAAATTTATTGGAATTAATAGAGCAGCAGAACCTACTGAGAAATTGCTAAATTATTTTTTTTCCAGTTACCATACTGCTCAAGCCATATTAATTATTTTTGGAGCTTTATTTTTTCTGAGAATAATGAGGCAAAAATGGAGCTGTTAGCTTAAAAGTTGGCCCACCAATTTGATTTTTTAACAATATTTTCCATAATAAGAGCATAGGATCATTCAACAACCACAAGTTGTAATTTTCAATTCCTAAATCATTTTGTATTATCTAAATTTGCTCCATTACTAATTGGAGTAGATATATGGGTGATTCATTAGATCATGCCCCTAGTTTTAGACTTTTATCAAATCACAACCCCTATATATAACAATTTCAAAATTATGCCCTAGTTGAGATTTTTGCTGATTTAACCTGTGCTTCCCACATTTGGTGGTCTCTCAGCCCTGCCGGTAACTTGTTGCATCACTTTCACATGAAACATTGTGGAGTTCATTTAAACCCAATGGTGCACTTTCTTGCCCCTAGTAAATGAATTTAAATGCAATGTTTAATGTGAAATGACACAAGGCATTCTGCGCAGTTCTGCTTTCAAGAAGCTGATTTTGCAATCAGATTACTGGGCCAAATTCACTTGTTTAGGACGCCATGTGATGGGGATGCCATTAAAATGCATATATTAAATGAAACATGAACTCATGCAAGGTTTTAATGTGAAAATAACACCAAAAATCATCTTACTGGCCAAGATTGGGAACTACCGAGTGCAGGGTAACGGTAATTTTGGAAGAAAAAAAAAAAGAGGGGTGCAATCCGAAAAATACAATAAATGTCGGTGTGATTTGGTAAAAGCCTAAAACTAGGGAAATAATCCTATAAATTGCCTAGCATCCACTATCATACTTAAGCTATTATGATACCATGTTCTGAGTGTTATGTTGCCTCTGCATCATGACATGCTATATATCCAATAAAACCAAAAGCAATCTGAAAAAGAAGAAAACCTAATATTTGGATGTGCTCTTTTTATGAAAATCATTGTACTATATGGTTTTGTGTTCATTGTGGTTTCTCAGTGCTCTTTGTACTTTGGCACTGCTCGTGCTCATTGTAACAATTCTTAGCAAATATTATGGTGGAGATTAACGTCCTTGACATCTACAACACTTATCAGACACAAAGTAGTAGAAAATTAGGAATGACCCACATATTTGGTATGACATACAAATATATATGTTTTTGCAAATATTTATAAATCAAAACTAATTTCACAAACTCAACGTTTCTTGTGTCCAAAATATTTATTGAACTGTAAAATCTTTCAAAATATAATTACTTTAAAGAAATTTTAAGATTCCACCAAAATCCTATCCAATTTAGTGTGACTCGATCCTAATTTTTGGAAATGAAGAAAGGTTATGTATAAAATAAATATATGAAAAATATTTGTTATATACAAGTGAAAATAGAAAACTTAATACAAGAAAATTGAACTTGATCGGATCAGTTTTTTCTCCAAGAAAATGGGTTCTGACTCAGGTCTCATGTTCGAATACTCAACCCAAACTTAACCAGTGCCAGCTCCTACTTTCTGAGCCATTGCACTTTTGTTTCACTAAAAGATTAAGGAAGCTACATGCCAATCTTGGATGAACAGAATGGCAGTAGGAAAAGTGGGCGAAGACAGAGATATGTGAATAAAATTGTATAGGATTAAGATTAAAAAACTCACTTGATCCTTATATAGTTTGAAGATAGCTGCTGAAACTGTGATTCTTCTGTCCTGTAACAATTCACATCAGGTAAAGGTATCAGAAATAATAAGCATTCATGATAATAGGATATAATAGGACTTGCACAAGAGAAGATATGTAACTGTTTGGCAGAAGGAACCAAGGAGAACCATATTGGATTCCTCCTAACACATGGAGAACTTTCAGAATCAAGGGATGTTTGAGCAGATGCAGTAGGCTCTTTCCTTCTTCTCTTGACTCTTTGCAACCTACTTTCTTTTGGTATTACTTGTGGCATTGAACTATTATCTGTCTGTTCAGTAACTTTAAACTTGTGTGGATGCACTTTAACCCTTTCCTTCTTACTATCTTCTTCAGTATCAGGGTCAGGGCTCTGGGGAACAGATCTAAAAGACTCTGTCCTGTTTGCAGCTTCCACCAGACAATTCAAGGAGTTCCAGATATCAACATTTTCTTTAAGTCCACCACTGCTATCTTTACCATCATAAAGGGTGTGGTTGGATGGCTCCAAGTTAGGATGAGGCTGGCAAAACAAACAGAAAAAAAAAATAAATGGATGATTGTACAATTACAGAATGAGATAATAAATGCAGTCTCCATGTTGTTTAAACACAAAAGTGAATAAAAAAATGCTGAAGTTCCACTTTTATTACCTGTTTTCTCTTTTGAGAAATTTTGCGCGATCTATCAGTTACTTTGCTCATTCTCACATTTGAGCTTGGCTTTTGAACATGTTTATCGAAATAATTGTCCTTATTGGTTGCTTCATCAGCCAATGAACTCCGACCATGATCAATGACTGCTCTTCTAGTGACTGCTTTAATTTGCCTTCCTGTTGAACTCCCCTGTGTTGCTACATTAGGAGTATTGACAGCCAATGAAGAAAGTGATTTTTCTTTAATTTTAACTGGAGACACTGTGGTTGGTGCTTCCTCAGGAGGTTCAACCTTGCTTCTTTTAGAAGGAAAAATTTTTTCCCTGATGTCTTGTAAATTGTGGTCAGCTCTGTAAAATATCTGATATTAACTGCACGCTTATAAAAATCATGTGCTTCTTTACAAATTGAATATTCTCAATGCATATAACTGAAGATAAACAGTTGACGTTGGTATTGCTAATGAGTTAGAGCTATAATGTCCAGTTGGGATTAGAATTTTCACATAAATTAGCATGAGATGGAAGACACATGAAACTTATTTCATGCCATGTTATAAGTTGCGAATGATAAATTAGGTAATTTTGGATAGAAATTTAGCAGTTGTGAACCAATGGCTGATCAAGATCAAAGCCTTGTATACTTAAAAGAATCGATAATGCAAAAATAGCAAGACAAGCAAATGAGAAGAAAAAAGAATTGTGCTTGCCTTACTTCAATCTAGGATGATTCAAGTCCATCCTTCCTACAATTTTTTTTCTGTTAACACAATTTTTTGGAACCCATCTTAATGGTGATGGTAAGTTTTTACTTTACAAGTGTAATATGAGAGTTCCATAAGGCACTTTGAAATTCATTAGGATTACTGTTGTACATTTAGCAAATTCATTTGTGGGTATTCCCTTAGCTTAATTCAAATCGTGGTAAATTTTTCTGCCCTTGGCATTTTAAAATGTGAGTGGCAAGAAAACAAGAACCCGTAACTTTTAAACTATGTAGAAAGAAGAATAGTTTTTGAACTAAAATTGTAATTACATAGATATAGTAAGGAGAATCACCGGGAAACAGAAAAATTAAAAGGCAAGAAATTAACCTGAGCTTCTCCATTGGAACAGCTCCCAAACTAATATTACATACAGGGCAATAATCTACCTCCTCATCATTGAGTTTCTCTGTAATACATTTCCTGCAAACTGATTAAAAACACAAACATCAAGTTGTAGCCAAATACAAAAATATAGAACATAATTGAGTAGTTCTAAATCTCAATAACTTGCACGACCTAAGTTGTCACAATCATCCAACCATGGGAAATGATCCCTTGATGGTGTAATTATAATACAAATCAGTTTTTGCTGTCAACCACTCAAAAAAAAAATCTTAAGAGTTAATACATTCTCGGAATGAATGCCTCGACATACAACAACAATTACAATTGCAAATCCACAAGGAAACTCGTTTACTAATCACTCAAGCTGAGAAATTCAAGAAGCTCGGTCATCAATTTATCTTATTAAAGTAACAGGCAATAATTTACTCCAATAATCAACTCAAATAATTTACTTTTATGATTACTGAATAATTAGTCCAATAATTATTCATATAATGACCCATAGTTAAATAAGAAAATCTAGGTCATAACACAGTGGCTTTGAAATACATAGGAATTTCCAAACAAACAAAAAATGTCAATATACAATGGTGCATGAAAGAATGTGCTAAACCATACTTTAAGCGCAAGCAACCAAAATATGTCAATTTGAAGCAAAAAAGATTTGAAGACCAAAGGACACGGAGAGTGAAAGCTGAAAGAATGTGAACATCAATGCAAGTTTAATCTGGTATTCCATATTACAATGCTTGCCTGGATACTTCATATAAGAAGCAGAGTTATCAGATTTGCTCAACTCTGTTGGAAGAGTGAATAGTGAATAAAAGGGAACAAAACAAACATAAGTCTAATGTAAGCTCTCAGATGGCAAAGCTTCAATGCCAAGTAAGAAACAAGGATATTGGAAGCATGTTTAGAGTTCTAGCAAAACAAAAGAACGTACAGAGGCTCTGCAAAGATGAAATATCTGCTTAAGTATCAGTGGTTATCAACTAACTGTTGCTAACGATTGAAACATACATAGGATGAAATTTTACGCAGCAACAATTAGTCAGACAAGTATATAGCAGTTCTTGTTGCAAAGCATAAAAGTATGCCATATCTGAGTTCTAGATGAAGTAAACATGACATCCTTTAAAACACAGCCAACGTTAACCTTGACAAAAAAATAGAATTATCGTTCCAAAAATATCCAGAATCTCAAATTCTCACCTAGATAAGGAAGTAAAGTGTAACATCGTGCAAAAATGTAGCAATCCATGGTGAAGGAAAAATTCTAATTTGTTTCGAGTAGACTCTACCGCTGCATCCATGATTCGTGAACTATAATATGAATTTTATCATGTATTGTACAAGATTGCCAAAGAACAAAGAAGGAAGACTAGTGAAGAACCATCTCTCGAAAAACCGGCGGACATGAATACACCAATAATCCATTTCACTGTAGAAGCAGGGCAAGAGACATCATTGTTGAAAACAATGCTTATACCCTCAAGCTAAAGTTAAGGATCTGAACGTAGTAATAAAACTATAATCTTTCCATCGTTCATACACCATACAAGATTCGGATCTCAAAACGACATCGAGAAAATCAGATCGAGAGAATCATTTTAAAAAAAGGAACAAAAAAATGCGTAAGAAGTGGAAATTCCACGTTCAATCATTCGATAAAAGCCCTTGGACGAGATATTTGTATCAGGAAAATGAAAAACGAGAGCATTTAAAGAAGCCGATCGGGAGAGGGAAGGGGGAACTCACAAGTATGGAGGCACTCGGGGATGGTGGTGGCGTCCCTGAGAAGCTTGTGGCAGAGAGGACACTTCATGCAGGCGTCCAGAACCTCCCTCCTCACCTTCACCACCTTCGACGGCCCCAGCGCCGCCACACCAGCGTCTTCCATCGGTCACGCTCACAGTGCCAGCTTACGAGCAGCCCTCCGGGTATCCCAGTGCATGCAAGATCCTACTTTCGTGGGTTCATCAAGGAGAGCAAATCCTCATTCCATCGACGAATCAATCACGTAGAGGCAGCGGAGAGGCGGCAGGGATCGGGCGGCGGAGGCGGCGTAAGATGCGATTTTGACGAGACGTGAAGGGGAGAAGAGGGAACACTAGCCGGGATTTGATAGAAAAGGAGGAGAAGGGCGAGGGATTGGGGAGGAGGGAGAAATCGAGAGGCGCGACGAGGAAGAGCAGTGGCGAAGCGTGAAGGAAAGAAGGGGGGAGGAGGGTGAGCAAGGGAAGGGAGGAGAAGCCAGGAAATAATATGCTAATATATATATAAATGGAAATACAAGGGCAAAATCGGAAGTGGCACGAGAACGAGCGAGTTAGAAGACTCAGAAATTAACAAACGTGGCAAAGAGGCGGGCCCATGCCGGGCACTAGAACCGTTTCAAATAATATAATATAATATAATATATCTATATATAATATTTTTACAAATAATCTTATATATATATATATGGTTAAATTTATTCTTTAAAAAAATATTTAAAATAAGATTGATTGAATTTACAACCGCCAGTTTTCTTATTATAAAATATAAAAGAAAATATAAATTTATTAAATTAAATTGAGATGCCTTTGGACAATATTGAGTCTAACTTGACTTAAGTTAGACTTAACCTAATTTAAGTTTGACTTTACTTGAACTGCCACGTTGATTAACATTACCATATTAGCAATGGATGAATCCAAATTGCTATGAAGAATCCCTATTCATTTTATATTCATAGAGACTTTTTTAATAAATATTTTATAAGAAAGGATAATTTCAACTCCCTGTATCCTTTAAATAATATTATATTTATTTACTATTTTAAATAACACGGTTAAATATATCTTAAAATTGAATAAATAAATATTATAAATAATAAATAAAGGAAGAAAAAATATATAATTAAATAAATGTTAATAGTGGTGTCGACAGAGATTTGTACTTTTATACATAGAAAGAGAAAATATTAAAATTTGACGTATGATTTTTTTTTTCCATTTTATTAACAAAGAAATATTTGCGTGAGTTTTGGGCTCGAATCGGACTCGATTCGAGTTCGGTTTGACTCAATTATAGCTGAACCGAATTGGACCGGCAGGTCCGGTTCAGCCGTCGCGTTGAATTGGGCCAGCATTCCCCATCTCTCCCGACTTCTGTCCCTCGTCTCTTTCACTCGAATCTCACCTCGACGCCGCCGTCGCTGCTTGCCCCGACGACGCTGTTCGCCTAGGGCTGACGAAGATCGACCTTCTACGCTGCTCACTTCGGTTCGCCGCTTCCCCGTGCGCGTCCCCGTCTGCAGCCGATGTCTTCTTGCCTGGATTGCCGGAATACTCGAGATCGGTGGATGCCGATGCTGAAGAAATCTCTAAGGTTCCAATCAACTCAGTTAATTTCACAGAAATGGTCGATTATTTCTGACTTTCGGATTTGGTAGGAGGTTAAGATTTCTTCAGATTGCCCTGTTCATAAAGGCATCCTATCCTTTTCTCCAGATTGTTCCGAGGTTATACTTGCAAGCAGGGGGAAATTCTCTTACAGCTTTAATTTGTTTAAAGCAGCTTTGAATAGAAGAAGAGAAAATTTTGGAACTTTTTTGAGGTTTCTCCTGATTAGAAGGTTGACGAGCAAAGGAGTTAATCGGGGCTTTGAAGATGAATGGAAGTGCTCGACGTTTGGCTTTTGCTGATGGTGGGCAGCAGCTATTGAGCACCGGAGGTGATCGGCATCAGGGCATGCCTATCACTGGGATCTCAGAACTAGGAGGTGCATTCACAAAGGCCCGCTGTGCTTCACAAGACAGCTCTTTGTTTGCTGCAGGTTCCAGCAGTGGCATTGTTAATGTCTGCAGGAGAGAGGAGTTTCTGGGGAAGTAAAAGCCATAAAAAAAAATGATAATCCCAGTAGCTACATCTCTGAGGGTGGTCGGTCTGATCCCACGAAAGTTTTCCACCGACCATCAGGGTAAATCGGAAGCGTATACGGCGTCCAATCCTCTGTAACGACCGCCCTTCTTACCTCAAGGCGATCCGTTACTTATTTGCTAAAATCTACTATTAATTTAAAATTTCTTTCTATGTGATGATTGAGTAAACACATGCTCCCAAATGGGTAATATAATGCATAAAACTACCATAGTTGTTAACATTCGTACGTGCGGAAAATAAACAAATCATAAAGACTAGTCTTTAACATTCTTAGTGATGCAAGTTTCCAAGGATCTTTATTCTATGTTCCACCACAGCACACACTTCACATCGTCCCTGTCGCCTCCGCTACTCTTGTTTTCCTTTGCCCTTATCTGCAGTATAAGGAAAATAAAACTATAAGCATAAAGCTTAGTAAGTACCATCCTACTCACAAAACGATGCATATTTTAAAATCATGCTTTTGAAAAATATGAAAGGAAATATCTTCATGCTTATCATTTATTGCTACTGAAACATATAAGCTAGATAAATATCATGGCATACGCATCATAACAAGCACATGGACTAAAATCATAACTGAACTAAATATGATCTTAAAAACTACTTTCACTTCAAGTTAGTAATGAACTTTTGAAAACTTATACATATAGTAAGTGAAAATAGTAATCATCCTGCTGTGGGCCCGGCATTGTGCTAACTATGCGCGCATCCCTAAATAGATCCGAGGTAGCTAATCCCGAACCCATTAGGGTACTACTAGGCGATCTGAGCCTAGGAGCGATCTAGGAGCCCACCCATGGACGATCTGAGTCCAAGCACATGCCATATAAAAAGTAAAATACTTTCTTTAATAATTCTTTTCTCTTTAACCTTGCATATACTAGGCGATCTAGGGCCTAGGGGCGATCTAGGAGCCCACCCATGGACGAACTGAGTCCATAATTACTGAGGCAAGGTAAATTATTTTCATAAACATTCTGTAAGAGAAACTAATCTCCACATACATACATAAATTTTTGAATAACTAAAACTATGGATTTATGCATACGAACGGAGCTACTTATACTGCAGGTGAGAGGTACTTACCTTGTCCGCTTACTAAGGTTTGTGAAATCGAAGACTTTCTCCGAGTTACTCTAGCACCTTCTTCGCACGACCTAACAACAATCATAACTACAGCTTAATCGAAATCATCAACTTAAGCTAATCCTTTAATTAATTATCCATTAATTATTTATATCCCCATACAAAATTAATCATCTATTAATCCCTGATCCGACCAAATCCCTTAAATATATATAGTAATTAATCACTAAACTAATCATTAATGATTAATTAACAAATTATCCTATTTCATTAATTGAATAGCCTTTACTTACTCACTCATTTATCCGATTAACATATAATCAATTTATTCCTTAATTAATTACTTACCTTAGTTTAATTAACCTAGTTAATTAATTGATCGTGGCTATCTTTTCCACGAACAGGGCAGCAGGGCTACGGCGGGGCGCGGGCTGGGCACCGGCGGAAGGCGTTGGTGTCGACTGGACGGCGGTCGGCGGTGCTGGCGTCGTCAGTCCCAGGTGAGCGGCGGTGCTGGTCCGTCCGGTCACAGCCGAGCGGGCGGCGGTAGCTGGCCCACGGCGGCGTTGAGCAGGAAAAACAGAGGGGGCGGCACTGGTTTCAGATTTGCTCTGATGCAGAAGACGAAGGCTCCGGCGTTCTTCTTCACGCGGTGGCGGTGCGCGGTGCGACGGCAGAGGGCAACCTCGAAGGAGAGGAGGCGGCTTCCAGCGTCGGGCGGCAGAGGCCGCGGAGGGAGGAGGGCGCGGCGGAGCAGAGAGGAAGTGGCTAGGGTTTGGGATCTCGACCCCTCCCCCTTCTTATTGCCTCCTTCTCGGTCCGTTCCGCCTTCCTCGCCGGCAAAATCGGGCGGCGGCGGGCGTGGTCGCGCGGACGAAGTCCGTGGGCGAAAGAGCGAGCGGCGTGGTTATAATGAGGAGTGCACAGTAAACTCCCCCAATTAAATCTAAACCCACCGATTAAACCCAATCAAAGCAATTAAATCTATTATTGTAGCGAACCGGGTTCGCTTTTGGTTCGCGTGGTTCGGCCATCAAACGACCTCCGATTTAGTCGAAACCGGTCTTGTTGGATTCGTCTTTGCGAGACGAATCTTTTTACCTATTTGATTTTTTTCAAACTCCCTGCTACCATTTAAGACCTTTATTATAATTTTTAAATCTAATTAAAAATCCTAAAAATAGAGAAAAATAACTCGGGTGTTACACTTTCGAATCAATAGGTTTTAGAAGATTATTTCCAACGTTCGCAATCGAACCAACTGATTCAATATTGCTCGTAGAATAATTACTATTCCGCCCAACGTCAGTTGGTATCAGAGAATTATTCGCAGGATAATCGTTATTCTACTCGTCGTCAAATCCGAATATGGAATTGGAAATAAAAAAGGATTTTTAAGAAAAAATATGACGATTACATTCGACATATACTCAATCATGCAAAAACTAGAAGGAAAAAGTCATTTTGCATCACCGAGAAAAATTGGGTCAAGATCTTCGATATTTGATAAAATGGGGAGAGTATACAAAGGAGTCAACAGAATAAAGCAAATCAAATTGATAATTCTAAAGATTCATTTGCGACAAATAGGAGGCTCAATTAATATTGATGAATATATGCATAGATTGATAATTTTTTTATAAATACTAATTTATAATTAGTTTTAAGCTATTAAATTATTTCTAATAATATATTTTTAGGCCAAGAAAATGGAGAAGGAGTCATTATTTATATATATTTTCATCCGTACATTTTAAAAGAAAGACAAGACTTAGAGCGGCATAGAGCTAAAGTAGTTAAAGTTTGGATTAACCTTGGATATTAATTTCTAACCTAGATTTTAATACCTGTTCTCTCTTTATATTAAATGTGTCTCTATTAGATATAATCAATATTATATGTGTTTCTAAATTATTGTTTTTGTAAATTTATTTTAATTTTTCTCATAATAATATAGGAAAAATATAATGAGCTAAAGTTAGCACAGAATTTTACGTGCTAGTGATGATAATGATGGATCTGAGCCCGTTATTGAGAATAATCTGATTATATAGCTGGAGGCGAGAAGGGAATCCAAAGGGAGAGAAGGATATTGAGAATGAGTTCTTTAAGCAAAATACATAGAGTTGCTAGTAGATCTTCTTCCACCCCATTAGTAGTAAGGGCACAAATAGAAAATTTGACTGAAGAGGTTGCAATTTGAAAGGGATAATATTGCAAAGGGATCAAGAAACGAGAGAACTGTGCCAACAATAAAACTTTAAATGCAACATCTTCAGTTAGGCTCTGCTCTAAGTCAACTTCCTCCTGGTTCTGGTGATGACAATAATGATGATGATGGTGGTGGTGATGATGATTTTTCATGCTCCTAGTTATGTATAAATATTATTTTTCTCAAAATTAGTATTTTTGAATATTTATTATTTGATTGAGTTTATGAATCTTTCATTTTTATATTATTGATTATTAGTGATAATTTGTTTTAAATAGGGTTTGTGAGATAAAGAAAAGCAGTGAAATTTGAAAATTCATGTCAGAAGCAGTAAGTCTTTACATATTAAGTTTTGTGTTCATTTATATGGTCTTTTTTCTTGTACCAAATGATATTTTTTTGTTTGTTTATTTTTTGATGTAAGAAAAGAAAAAGTATGGAAGAAGAAGAAAGTATCTGTCGATGATGACGATGATATTTGTTTGTATTTTGTTATCGTTTTGAGATTGTTTGTTATGAGATATTTTTATTTGAACATGCATGATAACTTCTTAGATATTAGATATGATGATTTGTTTCATAATATTAAAGTTTGACTTGTTATATTAGAATATTAGTATTGTATGCAATGTGACTTGTATATTTATTTGAAAAGATTGTTTGTTTTAACTTGCATGACGAATATGATTTGTTTGGATTGTTGAAATGGATTAGAATATTATATTTTAGTACGTTGAATTGAGTTTATTGTGTTTCTTATAAATAAGATATTTATAAATACAATCAAATGCAAGAATGGAAAGGTTCTAGAAAACAATATTATTTTTTACGATAAATTCTTCGACGAAAATAATTTCTTCATAAATTTATTGAAAAGTACTGTATATCGCAACTCTATGATAAAAATATGTATTTGTTGTCAAATTAGCGACAAATATTTATTTTCATTATAAATTGCTAATCTACGACGAATAAATTTTCTATCGTCGATTTGGCGACAAAAATGTTTTCATCGTAAATCAACAACGAAAAATATTTTTTGTTAAAAAATTGACAACAACATCATTTTCGTCACAAATCTACGACGAAAATCGACTTTCGTTGTAAATTTGCGTATGAATAAATTTTAAGACAATACATATTTTTGTCGTATATTTGTAATGATTTTGACACGAAATTTTAATTTGTTGCAAAATTGACAATGAATTTATATTATTTCGTCAATGACGATTTATTATCCACGAAAAATATTTCATCGTAAAATATTTTTATGATGAATTATTTTTTACAATTCATCTTTAAATTCATTGCAAAAGGTTTTTTTTTTTTTTTTAGTGATAAGCCCATCCACCTTAAATCCTAACTCTAGATTGGTCCGGACTCGAAATGATTTGACCTCTTGCAATCTTTCCTATATAGGTAAAGTAACTACATAATCTCTAAAATAAAGGGAAGGAACAAAAACAAGAATGACAAGAAACTGATGACTCTCTCAGCCATTCACAACGTCGACTCCCTTGTCACCACGGAGTGAGCATTTAGCCTGCACTGCAAGGATCCCTGTTGTCTCCGGACAATTGATATCTGCACCATAAGCTTCAAAAGTGATCGGTAACATGCAGCTGTTCTTCCCCAAACAAGCCTGATCATTACAGTAAGATTTTTAAGTTCATGCCACAAAGTGAGTGAGTGGCCAATTTGTTAGATTTGTACTTTTAACTTGAGTTGTACCTTTTCAACTGCAATTTTGGTTCTTGGTGCATGGCAACTCCCTATGATGAAGCTACCACACGAGCCATCTGGATTGCCAAAGCTTGCAAATGGAATTTCATCGATAACCTTCTTCCCTGGGCACTTCAAATGAGCCCTTTGCGTACTATCTTGGACAGATTGGACCTGGGTCTGGTTTGAGATAGGCTGTCCAGGGTAATACTGAGAGAAGAAGGTGCAAATATTGTCCCTCTTCACTATCATGATAGCTATGTTCTCCGGCGTTCCTCCACTCTCCTCGAAGACGACCATAAGGTTGTCTTTCGGCTTCAACCAGGATCGTGGAACATGATACCTAAGATGAAAAGAATGCAGTGGTTTGTCTTGTCCAGCATGTGACGTTGAAGTTCCATCTAATTACTTACACTGATTGCGAAGGTTCTCCTAGAGGATTTTGGTAGGAAACCCAATAACGACCGATGCTCTGGCCATTGATCCACACCATTCCCTTGCCCATTGATGTCATATCCAGTGCAATAGGGTCCATTCCTGAAGGAGCATCAAAGTATCTCTGGAAACCAGTGATTTGGGTTACTTCCAACTATGTTACTAGGTAATTAAGTTCATTCCTTGCATGGTTTAATGTACCTTGTACCATGTGATTTGCATATGATTCTTAGCCTCTGTCCACTGAACAGTTTGGGCTCCTTCCTCAGTGAATATTTCTAATTTCTCTCCGATTAACCCAACCTGTGACGAGTTCAAGTAATGTCGGTTTTTAAATTTTGTAAATCTAAAATCAGATAATGTATATTAGAAAGCATTAGAACCTGGTGCCCCCATCCAGTGTGTGACAAGTCCAAGGTTCCTGTATTGAGACCTTGGATAACAACAGTATGAACACCTGCAATTCTAGTCTCCAAATACGATCCACTATCCTGAAAACAAAAAACCCTTAATGTTAGTCTGTTTTTACAAGTGAAACAAAAAAGCTATTTTGTGTTCTGGTTCTTGCTTCATACCGGCATTCCCACTGTCAAACCCAAGAGAGCTATGTGGTTGTTTCCTCTTGTCAGATTGATTGGTTGATGGAAGACAAAACTTTTCTCAATGTTGGTACCATGTTGGGAAGCTGAAAGATGCAGATGAACCAGGTAAATTTGCCTTGTTATCAAAGGAATGCCTTCATGAGCTTGGTTTCTGAAAAAAATCATAAACTTATACTGAAGAAATGGTACTGTATACTGAAGAAATGGTTATGTCCAAGTTTCTTCCGTTTACAAAAGCATGCATTCCATGTCCAAGGTTTGAGACTAGCAGTACAGGACGGATGCTACGTCTCCTGGGCATGTCGTCTTGTTCTAAACGGAAGCTGCAATGGTTAAAATTTTGAATGTGTGTAGATTGTCTCATCATTTAACTCCATTACCAAACTGGAGAAGTCATACACTCAGAGAAGAAGACATTTGCTTAGCATGTATTCTAACTGGATTATAATTTTCCCAACATGAACATGCTCATGCTCACCTTGTGGTGTACCAGAGGTAATCACTGGTGTCCTTGGTCATGTTGAATAGTTCTAAGGCTTCTCTTGCTATAACATGAGTATCCCTCATTTGAGGAATATGTTCCATGTACATTTGCCATTGATTGTTCTTCTTTGGCTCATTGGGTAGGTGAAATGTCCTCGAGTTATGCTGACAATTTACCTGTTCAAATTCCACACAATTACTGCATCTTTAATGTCTGACCGAGTGTGTGCAAAAACAACAGCTCTCCATGGCATATAATTGTTGGGTACATTTCCTTACCTTCTGAGTATTGTAAGCCACAGTTTTACAGTCCGCAAGAATGCTGATGGATCGTCGAGGCAAGAAGTAATTTTCACCTCTGAAGTTTACAGTGCCATCTGTTCTTCGGTTGGTATTGGTGAGGAAAGCAGCACAAGCCTTCATGTCAGGATTCTCATACGTCCAAGCCTTCGATCAGGTACATCAGAACGTTAACATTTATAGTGATGGACTAACTATTTGTTCAGAGACAGTTTTATTTTATTCAGTAACGTAGTAGCTACTACCTCAAAACCCTTGCCATAGTTTTGGAAAGAAGTGGCTCCCCATAGCAAAGCTTTACTGCATGACCTCAAAGTATGGTGCAAGTCACTCAAGTGTCCATATTTCGGCTCTTTATGCAAACCTGAAGATATATATATCATCAATTGTTCCCACAATCTGAGCTATGATGCAGGTTAAAGAACACCAAGGTCCCAGCTCACCAAATTCATCTAGTGGAGCTTCATCGTAGTAGCGAGTCATGACGAAAGAAGAACTGGTCCTTCCAAAATTGGTTCCCCCATGGTACTGCATCCAAACATTTGAGCTAGATTTTGAATTGCCAAGCGATGTGGACAAAAAAGAAAGAAACAAAGAAAGCTAGCTACCATGTAGTAATTTACGAGAGTTCCATTCTTGGAGAAGAACCGAGCAACAGCAAATGCAAGATCCTCTGCAGATCTTTGGGATGGCGGGTCACCGAAAACTCTGTATCTGAAACCACCAAGACATACGTGTACATACATACCTTCAGTAGAGCAAATCATTCATATCATATCAAAATTAAGCTATCGATATATATCAGCTTAATTAGCTTAATTGCTTACTGAGCAGTCCAATTCTCAGTCCACAGGAAGGGCTTTGTTTGACTGTCGGAACGGTTGAATGTATCTCCGCAGTTCCTTCCATTGCACGAACTAATCTGTGTGTGTGTATATATATATCCATCAGCATTGCAATTAAAACATGCATGCATTTGAGTTCATGCCATTAACTTGACTCGACTCGACTTGACTTGATGTTCCAAGATCTGAGGCTTCAGGCTTACCACTGCACCAGGAGCATTCTTCTCCTTGCACATCACCCATGGCACACCAGTCTGGAGGCCCTCGGCCAGGTTGCCTGCCCACTGAATGTATCTCGTTCCACTCTCTTTGTATGCATTAGCCACATTGTTGTACTCATTCTCGATCTAAGCTTCCACAAATAAATCAAGAGCATATAATATATATATATATAGTTACGAAATTAAAGGAATTAATTTAAAGATTTAGCTAGCCTAGCAAACCTGAGAGAGGATGATGGGGCCCCCCTGAGAGGCGTAGAGCTTCTCCTTCTTCAGCATGTTCACAATCATCGCCACGAACTTAGCCATGTACGACTGCACGCACAAGTGCCAACTGTCAGCTCATCGATCATGTTGCTCCACACTAGCTAATTCATTCATTAATCACACCACCTTGAAGGGCGGATTATTCGTCCGGAAGGTGATGTTTTCTATCTCCCTCAACCAGAAGGGAAATCCTCTACAGTAGTCCATTAGAAGAAGAGCAAATTAACTGCATGTCAGGCCAGGTGAGCAATAGAAGAAAGAAATTAAGAAAAAAACCGTAGCTAAAACCAGAGCAAGTACCCATAGTTCCATTCTGCCTCGATGTAAGGACCCATTCGCAGTATCACGAACATACCCTGCTTCTGGACCGATTTGATAAATCCAACCAAGTCGAAATTCCCTTGGAAATCGTACTGCAGGTGAGTCGAGTCATTCGAACTGCACTCAACTAGTTTAATTTCCAGGCTCAAAAAAAGACAGCAGCAGTACCTTCCCTTCCACAGGCTCATGGATGTTCCAGAACACGTAAGTTTCGACAGTGTTCAACCCACCGTGCTTGGCTTCCGCAATGAGTCGAGGCCACATCTGATCCATGGAACCAAGAAGCTAAGTCGGCATGGCATGCATGTTTCACGAATAGAACAGTGATTCAAGTGTAGGTAGGTAGGTACGTACCTCAGGGGTGCTTCTTGGGTAATGGATGGAGCCGGAGAAGATGAGTTGTCTCCTTCCGTTTATGATCAGCGAGCGGCCGTCGTAAGTCACTCCATGCTTGCCGCTGTCGACCTTGCGAGCTGATACTGTACATGTCTGGCTCTGGCTCAGAATTAGGATGGAGAGCAAGAGTTTGATTGCAGAAGCTGCCATGGTCGCCGGAAACCCAGCGTTGAGGGAATGGCCTTATAAAGCGGGAGGTGGCCATGAAGAAGCGAATAGAAAGGAGTGGTGCTAGGCGTTTTCTTACTAAATTTGTCTTTCCCTAGCTATTTGTATGTCTTTGACTGCATGTGGATTGATCGTCGGGGATCCGACATCACTTTTTTTTTAACTAATAATAATAATAATTGTAATTTTGTTGATGAATTTAATATATAATTTAAGATTTGAAAATTCATATATATGAGAAACCTAAGTTCCTTAAATGGTGAGTTTTTAATTGAGATGGTATATTAACGATTTGGGTTATACTCCACAATTAGTTAATGCATGATGATTGTAGCCTCCAAATAGTGAGACAATATTATCAAACTTAGCCGTAAGTTGGTGAGGGAAGAAGACTCTCTCTATCATATAATAATATAGTTCCACCCCAAGGGATTTATGATTTGATTTTTTTTTTTATTTTTTCAATTAACTGAACTGCTCAAATACAAGCTCATATCCTTGTTCAATCATAAATTTTTATAAATCAAATTAAAATTACTTGTGATTTCTTCTATTGTTCAAGTTACTTATAATTTGAATATTATTTTTGTATTCACTCAAAAACTAATTTTAAAAAAGAAACTATTTATGCAAGGAAGATATTATTTATGTCCTTAATTTTTCTTCTTAAATAAAATATTCAATATTCTTCGGATTCAATTATTAATAACAAAGGAGAAAATAAGAATCCTAAGTCTCTTTTTGATAAGAATCCTCGTATTTCAAGCTCATTGATCTTCTATGGCAGGAAGAAGAACCATAGATGCGTGTGTCCCAATGGCCTTGATAGTAGAACCAAGCACATGACTAAATAGGAAATTAATATTTGTACTAATATGATGCAATGTGTCAAGCAGAATCAGTACTGAAATTAATATTAGTACTAATATGAGAATCCATGATACAATGATTAAAATTCCAAAGTTTGTGATAAATCTAATGATAAGCCATAGTTTTAAAAACGGAATAAAAAGTTTAAAATGAAGCGAAAAAGGAAAGAAAACGCAGGTGGAGTGATGATTGTAACTGCAAGAGTGGTAATTTTCAACCAGACAACAGCTTTTTATCCTAACACGAGCAGAGGATGAGCAAGAGGTTTTGTACATTAAGAATTGATAATATTACATCGCAATGTGACGTCCTATGCGTGTTACGACAAGTTCTTATCGTAGTAGGAATAACTGTTTCACCTTTATCATGTTGACAAAGCATCCAACAAAGACAATTGAAAGATTATCCCATTTCACTTGCTCCCAGAGGTAGAGACCTCAGTATTGCAGATAGGGCATACCTACACGGAAAATAAACTACAACGGTTAGCTTTTATGAACTCTGTTTCTGATGAATTTGGGACAAAAAAAAACAAGTAATCTTGAATTAATCTCATAATATCTAAAGTGACATAATAACAAAGAAATATCGAGGAGTGTTCTGAGCTCATGCATTGGCGTAGGAAAATCTGCTCACCCATCTGAAGATCATTTGCAAGAAAATTTCTCAAACATTTATATACAGGTCAAACGTAAAAGTTTAAGAAGTAAAATAGTCCTCAAATCACAATTAGTTGTCATAAGCATGCAAATAACTCCATGACCATTTTGATTGAAAAACTATAACAAAACTGGAAGATTCATCTGTTCATTTGAACATGTGACTAAGTTGCCAATCTGAGATCTAGTGACAACCCTCAATTTCTGCAGTGACTCACTCACAAGGGGAAGCACCGCAAGACCACTAATCATCAATTGGATCCAATGGAGATGGGAATTCTAAATAGACCGACGTAGAAATTAAAAAGAACAGATTCGAAACAAATAATGTTTACTGTCGTGGCAAGAAATAAACCACGAAAAGTTAACAGCCAGCATCAGGCACTTGCAAGGCTCTATTAGAGATTTCCAAACTCAGCAAATTGCAACCATCAAATTATTCAAGGTCTTTCTTTGAAGAAAAATAAACTTGCAGTTTTGAATACTAATTTGTAGCTAGCAATACAATGAGGTAACAATAAACAAAAATCAATTATCTAAAGTGCCAAACAACATATAATGCCTACAGTAAAATTAGGTAGGTGCCAAATCATCAGCCTGCATAATTCAACAACTATTTCAAAAGACCCTGCTAGAGAAAAACCATATTAAAAAAAAACACTGCATCTAACAAGAAGCCAATCTCATCAAAATAATCTGGATCTTTCAAGACATAGTTACCCTCACAGCTGAAGCTAAGAATCACCAAGCCCAAAATTTTAAAAAAAAAAAAAAAAAAAAAAAACAGTATCCCTAGTTGTCAAATGATCCATGTTAGTCAAACTAAAAAAAAAAATGATAATCCCAGTTAGTCGCATTGACTCAATCCCTGGGGGTGACCGGCCCAGTCCCACGGAAGTTTCCCACCGGCCACCAGGGTAAATCGGGAAGCGCACGCAGCGGCCAACTCAGATACCCAGCATCCTTTGATTGTGATCCCCATTTGGAGGAAAATTCCTGCAAATACGCCGTAGCTGGGGATCGAACCGCGGGTGCCTGGGTGATAACTTGGATGTCCTACCGCGGCACCATGGCCCCGGGGACAAAGTCAAACTAAAATAAACTGTAAAATGCATAGGTTTTGTATAAACCTTATATTTTAATTTTTGGTATATTATAAAATTTAATTTCTAGAAAATGTTGCTGCTGTTTAACTATATTGGTTTCACTTTTATCTAAAATTTAACAATTTACTAACACATAAATAACACTTCCAGTTAATATTGAGTATACAACGAGAAATATTTATTTATAAAAAAAATCCCATTTTTATAAAGTAGGAATCTTTAGTTAATTCCTTTTTCTTAAAAGTCCACTATATCAAAGTACATCCAACATTCTTGATGTTTCTATACTAGTCTTTAGTGCTTGAAATGAAAGCAAATGCAAAAATCAGAAGTGGGAACAAATATGCAGAAATCAGAAACACGGGCAAAGGGCAGAGGTATCGAATCCATCCCAATTAATGAAGGCGAAATCTAAGGACAATAAGTAATGGGCATAAAAAGCAAGATCCACATCAGATATGTGACTCAATAAGGTCACTTTGTCACGTCTATGGTTGCTATCCATTTTCGTACCAACTTCAATCTCCTATACAATATGCAGGTGATAGGATCTGTGTCATGAAAGTCTTCCTAGGATGCTGCTCAAGAACAGTTGAAACTGGTGGGGGGAAGTGAAAGCAAAAGAAGTGAGGAGGGGAGAGGAGACAACAGAGGTAGTTCATAATGAGTGAAACCCTTGGAAAAATTGCTCTTAAAGGCAGTCTTGGTGGACACCTAGGTAGGTTCACCAAGGAACCACTTTTCCTAGTAGCTAAGGTATTGGTGCAATCACTCCAAGGTTTTGATGTTTGTTTGACAATATGTTTAATGGAATTTGGTCAAGGTTGACCTAGTCAAGTGAGAAGTCTAATCAGGTCAAAGTTGACTAGATGACTAGCAAGGATAAAGTCGAGTGAGATCAAGGATAACTGGATAGCTGACAAAGGGCAAAATCCAAACAGGTCAAAGGTAATCGGATGCTCGGCAAGAGGAAAAACTCTAAGGAAGTGAACCTTAGGTAGTGAGAAGTCTTGAAAGAGTAAACTCCAAGTAAAAGGAAAAACCCTAAGTGCGTGAACATTAGGTAGTGATAAGTCTTGGAGTGAAATCCGAGCAAAAGAAAAATCTTAAGAGAGTGAACCTTAAATAGAAAAAAGTCTTAGAGGAGTGGACTTCAAGCAAATGTGATCGAAACAAAATTTCCGATCGACCACGCGTGGTTGACCAGACCGGCAGTTTTTTGTCAACCAAAGTACAATATTACTAACACTGTTTTACATTACTATTATTGTTATTATACTAAATCGGTGTTGTAGGAAAATCTTAGTGGATTGGATTGATCGGTCATTAAATAGAAAAAGTCCAAACAAGTTAACTAGATCAAATGTTTAACAGATAAGTAAGATAAGTCCTGGAGAGATCTTTCGTTCTACAAGGCAGTGAAGACGTGTCTTAGTTGGGACAGACCTTAGGCGATGATTTGACTTAGAAACCAACTCGAAGTTCTAAGTCGAAACCAGACAGTCTAACTGTCAAGATTGATTCATGCATAATTATATATGTCTAACTCAGTTTTGCAGATCTATTATTGCTATTCTTGTTATGCTAACTTTGTTTTGCAGAAAAATAAAGTTTGAGTTGACCAAAGGGTTCAACAACCGAACAGAAGGTCAATTGACCGATACCAAGGCCTAAATGGAAACAAAGGTCTAGTCGACTGATAAAGAGGATTAGTCGATTGAACAACTATGGAAAGCAAAAATTGGATATGATCGGATCAAATAGTGAAGAAAATTTTAGGGATTAGTCACCTGATCAGGTGGATTAGTCGATCGAACAAGCAAATTTCGCAGGATTGATTTGATCGGAGCAAGCAAGGAAAGTTCAAAGTTCAGTCGTCTGGTAGAAGGTTCAATCGACCAGGAGGATCAATCAACTGATGGGTTTTCAGTTGACCGAATGAAGACTATAAAAGAAGTCTCGGGATACGAGACTCATAATCAGATACTCTCATCAATCCATCCTTCTCTGCTGATCAGTTTGTGCAAGTGCTACTACTACTACGCTAAAAAGCTCTCCAACAACCTACGACTATATTATGTATCTTTTTGTTGTCGATAATTATAATATTGCATTTCATTAGGAGTTAGTAAACTTATTATTATCTCTTATATCTTGTACCAATTTCTCTCCGTGCTGAAAGTTTTCAAAAGGAAAATTTTAGTGAATTGCCTATCTGAAACGATCAACTGGATCATAAGTCTTGAAGTAGCAATCGCTGAACTATAAACCAAGTAACCGACCTTCTCTTTCGAGATTTGTTTTTCCATTGTGTCTTTGTGCTGTTTGTAAAAGAAAAGAGAAGTTTTCAACAAGCGATATTCACCATTCTCTATCGCATATTTCAATCCTACATAAGGTCCCCTATTAGATGGCTAAGACAGTCTGGACGAGTATAACAAAAAATTATTATTTTTATTTATAAGTTGTTAGTTCATTTGACATTAGTTATTTTATTATATTTTAATATTGTAGCATGCCACTAATTATACCCTAGCTATTTGTTTTCTTACGATTTGGAACGTATGAATATGAAATTATCAAGTTTTATGTTTTGTGACAATTTTATTTTCTTTTCTTAGTTGAAATGTGAAACATGAAATCTTTCATTGTTGTTGTGTGTTGCATTTATTTATCAATTACGACTTGTTTATTTATGAATGTGAATTTGTTTAAATTGATTAAAGATACTAAGTGTAATAACACTTAGATACATTAATATTAATTATCCTTAATTTAATATACTCACTTTTCCATTTTTAATATTATTTTAATGCCGGCAGCTTAGACTCATCTAGATGTTAGGCAGTGGGCCAACGCCTACACCTAGAATCACATTTTATTACATTGTTTGGAAATAAAGAGTCAGTAGGGAAGTGGAGTAAATGGCTTTTAATTGAGCATTTATGGTAATTGTTCTTCCATGTTTCAAAGGGATTCAATGCATGGATCTAATAATTGTTTCTTAAATTCCTTTAGCTATGAGGAAATGGTTATCATATTGATGAAATGAATTTTTGTTATGATAGGATTTTTTTTGGGCCTTGGTTTGGTATTCTTTGAATATATGTATAGTCACATAATCTATGATATATCAAAGAGGTACAAATTAAGAAACGGGCCAGCATATCTTTGCAGTTAAACAAGTGCAAGCTTGAATTATCAGAATAGATACTAGATGTAGGCACTTCAATATGAATACAAAACTCCATTAAAGATAGGAAAGATGGATACACAAGAACGTGCTACTGACTTTTCATATTACATACCTTGTTTAGTTGGAGCCACTTGTTAATACATTCAGAATGGTATTTATGCTTGCAAGAAAGCACCACCAATGAATCGCCATCCTCATATTCCAGCCGGCATATAACACATCTGTAGCAATCATTTAAATCTTGAGATGGATAATAACTTAATAAATCTTAAATTGATGAACAATAATATAAGCAAGTGGGGCATATGCATACTGTTCAGCATTATTATCTTGCACATTTTCTGCCTTGTAATTTACTGAAGGCAGAGCAGCAGTTGTTTCAAAAGAAAGGCCTCTGTTTTCAGTTCCAACTACTTCCCCCAGTGCAACCAGCTCCTGAAGAAGAGATTACAGACAAGCTCAGATAAACTTCAAAAGATGAGCCAAAGTCTATCAGCTAAAAAATTCCCTTACCTCATATGAGTATTCATCTGGATCAATTTCTTGCCAAGCATCCTGAGATATAATTTATGACATATGAGCCAAGTGCATAACTGGGCAAACTCTAAGACATTGATCTAGTATTTATGTGTTTTAAGAATGAAGTCATCAATTTTGATAAGAATATGCCAATTCAACGTCCATGTCTTACAATTTTAAAATTTTCACATTAGAGTTTTTAAGCATGGCATTCGAACATTATCATGCAACCATCCATCATTTTTCTTTTCTTAAAAATTCATCCTTGAACTTTAAGCATGTAAATGAGAAATCAACAAAAGCCAGATTTTGCCCTCTTATATGTAACATTACCATACAACTTGCACCAACTTCCTTTGAAAACATGTTTCCCTAATTCAATCTCGTGAGTAACAATAGAGGTCAGTCAAAAGCATCCAATTAAGATTAAAGATCAATTGATATTGTGAGAAACTATGATTTTGTAATCATGTATATTCCTAAAAATTAGGCTAAAAAATTTCATAAATCATGGAATATAATAGCGTAGAGGTTCTATTAAAATTTTATTAAGGACAAATTGTGTTATCAATGTAGGGCCTGATGTATTAAATAAGTTTTGAGTTGATGCAATTTTCAATTTCCAACATGGCATCAAAACAAATCCTAGTTGTGTCTCCAAACCCCCTAATTGTCAATCCAATCCCTAGCTGTCTCTCCTATCACACCTAACACTAGCCGCCTCTCCCTCATCTCTCGTGTCTTGATCACTATGGCTAGAGAGGTATAATTGTGGTACAAAGTCACGGTTAAGGTGAGTGGCAACGGTTGGTATCAAAGGTGATGACGACTTCCAATAATCTTATCTTCCAATAGCATCGATCGAGTTCATTAATCCATCGGTCAAATTAATCTAATTGGTTGTCTAAATCATGGTGAAGCATAATAATACATAGAAGCTGATGGCACTAGAGAAGCAAAAAACCATCAGCAATTGGCTTCTAGTCACCTCCTCCTAGAATGCTAGGTGGTGATACTCTGCCTTCCATAATGTCACCACCATGGTCAATGTCGGCGTCTACAACCTCTTGTACGTCAGGGACCTAGCGTTGTCATACTCTTGATATCGTGGATTATCACTCTATACACCATTGGCAATGGTGGAGATGCAAGAGATGGTTCCCAAAAAGCGGTTCAATCACTACCACAAGCTCAGGCAGCACGTGTTTGGGAAAATTATTTTAGATATGAGAAGGTCACTCAAGTTGGTCATCCAAAGAAAGTAACAACGTTAGAGTATTCAATTTTGCTAATGATGGCTCAAGATAATTTCTCATCATCAAAAATCTACTTGATTAGAGACTAATTTGTACCCCTTACGTATCTACACATAGACGACTTGCAAACATATTTACTTAAGGGTTAAGGGTTAACTAGTTCAGTATTTTAAAGTATTGCATTTAAGAGGAAAATGATAAATATCTTTTCACTAGCTTGAGGAAGAGTGTGGGAAATCATGATTTTGTAATCATGGGATAACCCTAAAAATCAGATTAAAAATATCTTATAAATCATGGGATATAAAAGCATAGAGTTTTTATGGAAAAAAATATGTTAGTTTACGAAGAATAAATAATGTAATCAATCTATGAAAAGGGTTAGGATCCTATGTATTAGATAAGTTTTGAATTAATACCATTTTCAATTTCCAATAGAAACCCATAGTGGGTCAACTTTCATTCTTTAGATAGCCTACCTTAGTGTTAGAAGAAGTTGAATCACTTGACAGATCCATTCATTTTCACTTACTGGTGGATGTTCTCCTCAAGTTACTCTCTATTAAGCATGGACAACAGTTGTTTTCTATATCAGAAATCAAGCTAGTGTTCACAGAAGAAAATGATTCTAGATAAGTGCTCGATTCTGTACAGAGCATCTGTTTGAAGCACAAATTGAAAGGCAAAATTCATCATCAGACAACCTTCGGCAAACCTTTTTGGATCGCTTCATCCGCTATGGGATTCAGTGATAGCCCCAGACTGAATGACTTCTCATTCAAGTACTGGGGCAGGGGGCAGGCTCATGTCTCCTCGCCTATATGCAACTTATCAGTTTCATAATAAGGCTAGGAGCCCAGGATAGAAGCTAACTAAATGAGACTAGCTTCACTGGGTAAAATTCCTGTTTAGACCAAAGTTTTTTAGACCTTTGATTATATAATAAAATATTGATTAAAGTTTTGGATTAACGATAATAAACTTATTTTACATAAAGCTTACTGCCCCGGGTAACATGAACTCATTATAGTTGGTCTTTCTAGACAATCTCCCTAGTCTAGAATACTGAAAATTCTGTGCATGTCCAAGGTCAAAAATCATTATTGGACAATTGAAATGAACTAGCAAAGAATGTAACCAGCACTCTTGGGAAGTAATGATCAAATCCCTTCAATCTTTTTCTTCTAACTGTCTGAGTTGGATATAGCACATGTTTCTTCCCCAGCTTTTTGCCTAAACATTCTTTGCTGATACAATTACCTAGGATAACCAAAACATAAGTCTCTTATTTGTATGCTATTTTTATCAAGTATGCAACTGGAAACTCATAATTCCATTTAGATTTAAATATCAAGTTATAAAGTGTATATGCTGTCTCCTAGGACACCAAAAGATAGAAAATTTTTGTTTATCTACTTTGGAAGCATTGAAAGAGAAACCCTTTTCTACCCGATGCATTTAGGAGAACAAATAAAGAGGATATTGTTCACAACAACAATTCATAAGTTCTAACCATTGTGGGTTGGGGCATAGTTTAATCCTACCATTCAACTCTATGTAAAGACTGTTTCGCTAGTATAAATTTAGATATTCTAAATTAATTATAAATGTATTAAATAGAATTCTCTTTGACCACTCTTTACCCTTACCTTTTCAACTATAACTAATACAATTTGGCTGACTATATAAACTAGAACTTGTCTACCAACATGTTCATATCATTTAACCTAATTTTTCTGACACTCGGAGGGAGGGTTACACAAATAGTGGTATTTTCATTTTAGCATTTCTAATAATCACAAACTTCCCTAGATAGAAACCTCAAATCACTGCAAAAGCATTTGTTAACTCTCACTATACCTAACATTCATAATTAGATCATCATGTTAATATAATTGCTAGAGAAAACAATGGGGGAAGACAAGACAATTTTTTCTATTTGAAGCTTCATAGTTTTAAAAGAGCGATGAAACTAGTTGCTTCAAGAGGAAAAAATTAGCACTCACTTGAGCATTACTGCCATGGTCACCATGATCATCGGACACCCCTTAAACCAAATAAATCAAAATTCAATTCAACATTGTAAGACAATAGCAAGTAACAAACTCCGAGCAGCATTTCTCACATTCGTTCAATCCGGCAAGGGACATCAACCTAACAGCAACCTCCCGCTCCTCGGCATCTTGCAGAGCCCTTGCAAACTCCTCATCGTTTTCAAAATCCTCCGGATCTACAACAGGATCGTTGGCATCGAAGGCGTCCTCTCCGTAGTCACTCCCCTCGATGCTCCCTCCCTCCTCAATCACATGGTCTGCCTCGTCTCCCACATCATCCCCATCCTCCTCCTCCTCCTCATCCTCCTCGTAATCATAGCTGCCTGCGTCAGAACTCTCGTAGTCGCTGCCATCAGCGCCGTTCATCCTCAGCATCGCGTACGCCCTTTCCTGCACCAGCAAACAAACAACACAATCCCTCATTTCCCGCACGGATATATGATTCAAGCATAGAGGATCAGCGACGAGAGATCGTCAGATCGGGTGCCTGTTCTTGGAGGGCGCGGGCGAGCGCGAGGTCGGCATCGACCTGGCTGAGGCTGGTGAAGGGAGTGCGAGAGGGAGAGGTCGGAGGTGGATCAGGCTCAGGGTTGGCTTCGGCGGTGGATCGCTTGCTTCCGGCGCCGCTCTCTTCGCCGTTCTCCATTATGGCAGTGGAAGGAAGGACGGCCCAAAAAGCAAAAACAAGAAGAAAATGTTATAAAACCCTAATTTATACAATAAAATAATAATAATAATAATTCATAAAAAATGTATTATTATTATTATTCCTTTCGAAAGTGGGAAGGTATTGTTTTATTTCACGCATAAACCTCACCTAATTTATCATGCGGTAGTTTTATCAAATTGCTAATTTAGGTACTTGGTGGAATCACACCTTTATTTTAGACCATATCACACTTCCATATTACCTTTATTTATTTATTTATTTATTTTTATCGTATCACACCCTATTTTTATTTTATTTTATTTTTATCAAACTACTTTTTGATTTTCAACTTAACTTTCTCATTCTAAACGTACCTCAATTAGATCTCCAAATCTTCTAATGTCATAGTTAATATAAATATATTATTCTAAATCAATTTAGACCATTAAAGTATAACAACGATCATTCTGCAGGCGATCAAAACTCTTAAAATGTCATCATAACACCGAGAAACTACATCAAGAAATTACATCGACTCCTACGCTCATCTTCTATTCTATTGTCGATAATTTATTTCACTTTTTGTACTTAACTCTTTAGGATGGTAAAAGTTTATCGGTCCTAAAATTCTCTTGTAAAAAGAGAGTTTGATAGTGAATTATCCGTCGAAAATGACCAAGGACCATGGGTTTTGGAGTGACAGCTAGTGGCTGTGAACCAAGTAAAACAAAGTGCCACCATTTATTTTTCGTTGCCATTTCTTAACTCTGATTTTTACATAGTTTTTCAAACTTGTGAAAAAATGACAAACGCACTATTCACCCCTCCTCTAGCGCTCACCTCGATCCTACAATTAATATCAGAGCGAGAGGTGCTCAAAATTAATACAACCACTAATCAAGCAAGTTTTTTTCATTGCTCTAATTTTTTTATTAATTTCCTTCCGCACTACTAATCCAAGATCAAGTATTGAGACACCTTTTCGTTTATTTTGTTTGTGTGTAAGTTTTAATGATCCATCAAGAAGGCTACAACACCGTCATATCTCTTATCTTCTCTAGTGAAGATTTCATCTACTAGAAGAGGAGGATGAAATATCACCTAAAGACGCAGATAGAGATGTGGATAATAATTCAGACCAGATTCACTCTCCCAACCGACGCAGACGGCATCCCGCAACTATGCGAGAAGTGGGACACAGCCACAAAGCGCAAAATCGAGACTGACACAAAGGCAACCCAAACTTTATAATGTGATCTCTCCAAAGAAGAGTTCAATCGAGTTGATCCCTTCATAAGCGCTAAGGACTTGTGAGACAAACTCATTGATCTACACGAAGGAACATCAGATATAAAGGTAAGTAAGCATGACTTACTTTTGAATAAGTTATATAATATTAAAATGCATGATGGTGAATCCACGAGTGGACTACACGTAAGGATCTAAGATCTGCTAAATAGTTTGGATGTCATAGGACAGCTTATGGAAAATAGAGACATGATCAAGTACGCTTTGAAAGCGTTCCCGCCTAACACCTTATAGGCATCAACGGTTAATGTGTATAAAGTTTATAGAGACCTTTTGAAAATCAAGTTGGATGAATTATTTACAGAATTTGAGCTCCATGAACAAACTAACGTCAATCTGATTGAGAAAGAGATTTCACTTCTTGCAGGGCAATCAAAGGAGCGCAAAGTAAGACGTCAAATAAAGCCCGAATCTGAAGACGTATCAGATTCCGAAAGCAACGACGAAATTGCCACTGAACTAGTTAACCTAGTTCAAAAAATATTCAAAAAGAAGAAGAGCTTCAAGGAATTAGACATGAGGAAGGTGATCCAGAAAGCTAGATCAAGCAAGGCTCCCATCAACAAGGCCAAAGTCATGTGTCACAGCTGCAACAAGAAAGGACACTTTAAGGCAGAGTGTCCTAAGCAAAAGAAGGAGAAAAGAACCAAAAAGAAAACACTAAAGGCCATGTGGGATGAGTCATCCGCAGAAGACTCAGAGGAGGAAAAGAACACAAGCTTCCTGGCTCTACCAACAAGAGAGGAGCTAGTCGAAACTGAGTCTGAACCCAACACTGAATTCGAAGTTGAGTCCGAATCAAGTCACGGATTCATATCCGATTCAGAAGGCCCGAACACCACTGTGAGCAATAAATTAAGTGAAAAATTATATTCAATTATTTACTGCTTATTTAGAAATTTAGCAAAATACACAATCCAGGTTAAGTATCTTCAAAAGGAGATTACACTCCTTAAGGAAAGAATTAACCTCAACTCTTTAACTAAAAATGTTCAGATTGGAACTTCGGTTCAAATCCAACTTGAGAAAGAAAATTTTAATCTAAAAATTTAAACTGAAGATCTGAATAGATTGTTGAAAAAGTTCACTTAGGGCTCTAAGTATCTTAACATAGTGCTTGAAACTCAAAAGGTTGTGTACAACCGATCTGAACTTGGGCATAAAATCAGACATAGATCATATTTGTCGTTGGTAAATTGAACCCAAAAACCTCGAGTTCAAGCATGAGTTTTGATGTGGTGTGTTTTATGGGAATATTTTATTTATATATTTTATTCCTTTATTTATTGTCACTCACACCTATCAAAATTAATTATTTATTTATTATTTACTAAACCCCTAAGTATCGCTTAAGTAATATAGAGAGGTCCGGGTCGTCTCTCTTGGACTCAATGACCGGAAGTTAATCTAGACCATTGGTGCGGGGTCTTTTATTTGTTGATCATTATTATTCACTCCTAATTATCTACACGATTTATTTATCACAATTAAATCCTACAATTTACAATAACAATCAACAATTAACAATCTTTTTACAATAACATATGATACATATAACAATCAACCATCAAACCTATGATACATACATTCAACAATCTCATTTACATTAACATACAACAAGTTCCATAATTTACAAATTGCTCCACTAATCATGAACAACTAAATATAATTATTTAAGAATCATCAACATTATCAATTTATTAATACAAGTCATAACATAGCAAACAACAATCATCAACATACAATCTTAACCTAAACATGCTTTATTTACAACAACAATCTTTTCTACAATTTTATTCATTATCACAAGTTAATATACAACATGAATTCCAATTAATACAACATGTACAAGTATACATCATAATACATACAACAACATATTCACATCAACTAAACATTCCATGGTTCAATATACAATATGTGCATTCAATCACAAATTCAATAATACAACATACCTTCCTACAAACATTCAACATATACACACAACATACAATACAAACTCTACATTATGCATTATACAACAATTCTAATATACAACATACATTTCATACAACAACCTACATAAACTATACAACATAAATTCTACAAATCTTACAATTGGTTAACATAATAAACTTGATCTTATTCTAGGATTACAACAACATAACCACAACTACATACAACACATACATACATCATGCATCACTCAATCAATACAATCCATATACAATCATAGAACTGGTTTCACTGCTCATCACTTAACACAATTCCAAACACCACGAGTTCAACAATTAGCATGCTATTTACAACGTTTACAACAAACTATTCCATGGTCCAATTCATGATACACAATTAATCCATTTCCATAGTTCAACATGCAATGTGAGACAACATAAACTTCTAATACACAATTTATCATTCAACAACTCATTGATAACACAAGTTCACATTTGAATTCATCAATCACATTTGATAACACAAGTACACATACATTTCACATTCCAATTCAACAACAACATACAACAGAAAGATTAATTCCTACCATTTCAACACAAATCCTGACATGTCATGCAATACAACCATTTATTTGATACAACAATTTATTAGGTTACCACATTATTCCAATTCAACCATCAAAACAGAATGAACAACTTGATTCCCCATAGTAGAACATGTTATCATCAACATCATAGCTAAACTAAACATTCCTCATTTTATTCACCGAAACAACAACATCAATTAGGGTTATTCAGATTAAATCAGTAACTGACATAATTAAAGAAGATGCCAATTAAACTAAAGTTAATGTTACAATTAGAATTAGGGTTAAAACAGAGGTTAGGAATTAGGAAATAGGAATCAGTGTTGACAATTAGGGTTAGGAATTAAATCAGTGTTAGGATCAGGGTTAAGATTAGAATAGATACCCACAATCAATTAACATCAAAACTAATCTAGAAATTAGGGTTCGAATTAAAACATATTTACAGAATTTACAGTGTTTCATGGGGGTTTTGATTCAAAGTTAACAAAACAGAAACATCAAAGGAAACTAAATTGGAAATTCATGTTAAGGTTAGGAATTTGATTCCCTGATTCATCACCAAGTGAAACAAGCAATTGGAGGAAACCTTGCGCCGATGGAAGCGAATCTTGCCGGAGTGGTTATCGGGAGAGACGGTCGGAGAAGACGAGGCTTGGAATCCAATCGCTGCTCCTTTCCCTGCTACAACCGCAGACAAAGATCAGAAACAACGAATGAAACCCTTACCTGCCCTTTCCGGTGACGGCGGAGAATGAAGCCATCCGAGGTGCTCAGCTACAACCGCAGACCAAGCCTAGTGTGGAGTTCCAGCTACAACCGCAGACCAGGTCCGATTACCTATCGGAGCTTCTGTGGTGGTGGAGGAGGGGTTTTGTCGGCCGTCCGCAGCTGGGCACTCCGCTCACAGCCACGGAGAATGACGACAGGGGAGAGGCAGATAGTCCGCGACGAGGTAGCCTTCAAGCTGCCGGCGCCACTCGACTTTGATTAAGAAATCGAGGGAAGAAGGTATTGTTTATACCTGTTGTTGCGTGCCTTGGTTGAGATTGCTCGCGTTGGAGGAACGATCACGAAGAATCAAAAGGCTCCTCAGGTTCCACAAACCAAATCCTCGTCGGTGTTCTTCCTCTATTCTCCGGCAGCGCCACTTCTCCTCTTCTCTTGGACGCAACCACAGCACGCTCACGCTCTTCACTGGGACGCACCAGGTATGATCGCTACAACACCTCAGGGTCTTCCTCTCCCTTTAATAGGGAGAGAATGTGTGTTATGGGTAGGCGAGGAGGTGGTGGGCGGCTGTGCGTTATGCGCAGTGGAAGCGTGGTGGGCGGCAATGCGTTATGGGCAGGCGAGGAGGTGGTGGGCGGTGGTTACATAAACTGTTAACAGAAGGAGGCGGATGGAGTCGGCGATGAAGACAAGGGAAGAACAGAGGAGAAAATTGCGAATGAGGAAAGAACAGTAACCTAGCTCCGAATAGGAGCCCCCCTTTACGCGTGAACCGGCTTCGCCCTTTTAACTCCAGCGCTGAACCGGATTCAAACAGTTATCTGCTGCCTGATTGAAGAGTTCCTGTACCTGCTTCAACTCTTTCTCTGTATTGAGATAGATAATGCAAAAAAAAAAATCAGATAGATGAGACAAAATGATTTAATAACATTATAGACCATTTTCAAAATGAATCGTATATGCTATTCCTTATTGACCTGTGTGCCTGTTTAGGCTAATCATCATTCACTGTTGTGAAATAAAATGATTGGAAGAAATAATTATCACTCTATGTTTTTTTTGTATAAATGATGCCTTATTTATAAAGATTGTGACATAACATCAAAGAAATAAATATAGCAGATCAGAAAATAATCAAAATGAAACAAAATGAAATTGGTAAAGATTGGCTAGAGATTATGCGATCATCTCTTTCCTTTAATACCCCCTTCAAACTGAAGATGCTGAAAGAAGTTTCAGTTTGAATTGAATCAAAAGAAAATGATTGGAGGAGCAAATACTTTCAGATTTCTGAAGCTAGATCAGTGGCACGCTTAACCTAGGATGATTTGTGCCAACTTCAGGATGATAGGACATCTGCAACACATCCGCAGATTCGAGTTTACCATCTAATGGCAACTCGGATGATACACATGGTCCAAGATGACCTACACATCTTAAAACCAAAATAACAAGATGATGTGGATATAATAAGATTTTTCAGTTTGAGAAACAATAATGTAACTCGATGTTTGTGCTCATTGTGACTAGCATAGCAATTCACCGAAACTTTATTAAGCAATATGAGAAAGAACCAGAACCTGCAGAGGCATAAAGGAGTTTAGTTGGATGAGCAAAATCTGAGGAAGCGAGTGCTGATGAGTATCTAGTTCATGAGAATCTTGACCTTGGGGTAGTGGTGACTGGAGACAGTAATCTAGAGGATGGCAAAGGACAATTTGATGAAGAGTAGAAAGCAAGGAGGATGAATGATAGGTATAGGATGGAGAGGAGGCCAAGCGTGAGGCATTGCCTTGAAGCTAATTCTCAAGGGGATTAGACAAAGAAGGGTGATAGTGCTGATACCATGTAAAATAAGATGATCGGCGAAAAGTGACTAATGCAAATTTCTCAAACTTGAATGAAATTTGGTCCATACATCACAATGATGGAAAGTTTAATGTATGTCTGTAGATCAAATAAACTATCATATCAACAATGATACAATATTAAACTATCATATCTACTCCAGGATGGTAGAAAAACAACATGCCTGCAGCCTCTAGTTGTTTTTCAAGCTCCAAACCTACTGCTTTATTCTCTTCCTGAAAATCAAGTGACAAACAAACATGTCAGAACTTTCCGCTCATTAAAGTACCAACATAAAGTTGTGTCATTTTGCCCTTTGAAACTCCAGCTTTTCCTATTCTATAGATCAATGAGAACTGAGAAGATTAGGACAAATGATTCAGCTTTACCTGGAGTTCTACAATTCTTTTGAGCTGAGCTTCTTCTGATGACAAGGGCAAGGCAGTAACAGAACATCAAACTGTTAAAAAAACAGAGCCCTTAGTATCAATATAGATAATACAATAACGAGCTACAAAAGACATTATCAATAAGGTTGCAAATCGGTACAAGAAAATACATCATCAAACACAAGAATATGGCATTGATCAATAAAAAGAATACAGAAATTTCATCTGCTGACTTTCATCCACTCCATTCAATCTGTCCCATTTTTCACCGAAAGCAATCACTATATTTTCCACTTTAAAGACCCAATTTCTGGTGAACTCACTGCGACTCAGTAAGAACAGCAAAAAAGTTACCCTCTTTGCAGCTTCCACTAGAGCGGCACTCATTGTCTTAGGACGGATACTCAGCGCCAATTGCCTCTTCTGAAGCATTAGCTGTTGGCTCAGGGACAGTTAGGTGACAAGCGTACAGGCGGAGCATCTCTCTGCAAGGTCCCAAATGTGTTCATAGCAAGCAAGGCCATGGCGTTCACTTGCTCTTGTA